>NC_081824.1:427010828-427348328 GCF_030867095.1 Alligator mississippiensis | reverse complement strand
GGAATTATTTCATTGTATATTTTAGTCAACAAAGTAATATAACTAAAATTCTTGCAGGTTGTAGTTCACATCTTTCGGATCAGTCAGAACAGTATGGGCTTGTAGGCTGTAAATTAGGTGACAGCATAGTATAGAGCATAAACCTGTAGCCTTTATTCAGAAAAATAGTGCATTGAAGTTGGGAGGGTCGGTGGTAGTAGTACAACTAGGGTGGAGTGAGTGGGTCACTAACCCTTGGTGCCAACTTACAGGGGGAGTCAGTATAGCTCCCTTCCACCCAATCTTTGCCTTGGCAGGTGCAGCCTGAGGCCCAGCAGTGGATCTGGGTGAGAGTGGGGTGGAATGGTGTTCCTCCCCCTTCCCCCACAGGCTTCTTCATGGGAGGGTGTGAATGGGGTAGCCCCTGGGGAGCCTTTGCTGCTGCCTGTCCCTTGACTGTAGCAACTTGAGCACATGCTACTATAGCAGCATTAGCAGCCTCCACTCAAGTGAGGAGAGCTGTGGCAGGTAAGAATCCTCTTTCTCTCTTCTCCCTGCTCCACCCCATCCTCCTCTCCAGTGGTCAGCATAATTCCTCCTGCCCTGGGTGCTGAAAGAGCTTGCTACACCTCTGGTCAATGTGATACTGATACTGGAGCCCTAAGACTTCTGTTTCTCATTTTTTGTGACTATTAAAACAGTATTCAATCCTGGATGTGATGAGGATGTTGCAGGGCAAAGGCCTTATATGACTTTTCTGAATCTTCCTTTTTGGAACTGGTTGGAGTCACAACCCAAAGGTGTGATTTTTTTGTTTGTGTGTGCTTTGGCACTGCTAAATTATTTCCTGCCAATTTGTCGCTTTCTTTGCACGGTAGAGTTCTCTGCTGCAAGAGAGAACTCTGGTGCAGTGGGGGATTTCCCGCCAGATTACAGCTTCTTTGCAGGGTGCATCTCTTTTGCATCGTAGTGATACACGCTGTAAAGAAGTTCCCGCCATTTGTATTAGGATTCATGCCACATTATTGGCCCATTCCTAATATAGGCACACGTGGCGGCTAGCGATTGGCTTGCTAGCCGTACAAAAGGCTTGGGTAGTTTCCACCCAAGTCGGAGGAGGGAGGACGAGAGAGATTCTGTGTGAAGATCTCCAAGCGCTGCGGACCCTCACGGACCCGACACGCCTCCCCTAAGCAGGCAATAGAGGCAATAGAACCGAGCCTATGGAGCTTTCGCTTCTAGCCTCTCCCCGTCGCCGAGTGCAATCCTAGACGTATCCCTTTCCTGTAACTTCGGACCCGCGGAGCCTAAGTAACTCCGGGGAAACTTTTCGAGTCTAACCGAACCAGACCCATGGAGCCTGAACCACTCTGTGGGAGCAATTGATTTGTCGTGTTCCTCTAGTGAGGATCCAGGCGGGAGCTGTGCCTGGAAACCTGTCCAGCCTACACCAATACCATCTTTGGGTATAAGTAAACAATCTTTTCAATCAACCATTACGCCTCCGTAACTAATTCTAACTCGCGTGCGCTAAACCGCCCAGCGGTTCTCTCCAGCCCCGTGTGCCCGGGCTGCTGGCCACAGCCCGTGTGCAACGAAGATGGGCCCGGCTCGCCCCCGGCTCGCACATGGTGACGGGAATGAGATCAGAATCGCTGCCGCACATGGCGACAAAGGTGGGATTGGGGCGCGGCCCACACAGTTGGGAGTAGGGCTGTATTCACCATAAGTTATCTGGCTTAAGATAAAATGGGTAGAGCTGGAAACATAACACTAGTGATGCTCCACAGTCTTTTGATATTAAAAAAAAAAAAATCACAGAAACTCCTTACTCATTGTTGTCCTATTGGAAGATAGCAATGTCTTTGGAAATGTAGAGAAGCCATGAGCAAAACATGCATTACATAATAGATCAGAATTACTCTGTGACTGCCTGGGACCTCTAGAAGCTAGGAGCAGCCAGCTTAGGGATCCTTTTGTAGCTCTGCAGAAAGGAGTGAGGCCAATGGAGCACAGTTGCTGCCCAGTAAGGGATCCCTTTACCAGTCAGATCTGTTGATATTAGAACCCCTATTAACTGAGGGGTAAAAATAGGTCTTTAAAGTGTTGTTTTGATATTTAAACCCATCCTCCTCCCCTTTTTTTCCAGTGGCTTCATTCAGTCCTGTAGAAGTTTAAAAGAATTAACTGGAAGTTGATTACCATGTGTGAGGAAAGGCTGTAGGATTTGGGCCCATGGATTGGTACCAGTCTGTGTCAGAGGGACTTCAAAAGGACGTTGTGCTGATTAGCCTGATACTTCCCTGCTTTGTCTTGTGTCTGTCTTTTTTACAGTATCCAACATGAATGGAACATGTTCCTACCAGTGTAAGCATAGTCTTTTAAAGTAGTAGCATCTTTTAGTGGGGTTTCCAGAATGGCATTTCTGCCAGTCATAGTTGTCATAAGATCCCCATCCACCCCAGGATATCCAGGGACGCCTAGGTATCTATTCACCTGCCTGGGTTACCTTCTCTGTGCTAGCATAGCACTTTGCTGTAACAGCATTGTCTCCTTCCATGTAACTAGGTAGATTTGAACTATATGTTTAAAAAACGTGAGAAATTTTTGAGAGGTTGTGTATAAAGGGACCCATCTAGACCCATCTAAACTAGTGGGGAAATAGATGTGATGGGTAATGAGGCAGAAAATACAACTTAATTTAATTCAGGATTTTTTTTGTGGGGGTGCGGGGGTAAAGTTCTTGTCTCAGCCTTCTCTGATGGGGAACGGAAGATGGAAAACAAAAGTCTGTCTCCAGAGTTTTGGGTTGAAATGGCATGAAATCCTAGCCTTACTGAAATCAGTTTCAGTTTTATCATTGAATTCAACACAGCACATGAAATGCGTGTCTTTGTGTACATGTGGATTTTATCACAAAAGTTGACTACAGGGGAAAACTGTGAATGAAATTAAGTAGGCAAATGCATACAAACGGTAAATACTCAAATTCATGCCTGCAATCCTGTTTATCGCTTCTTGACTCAGACCTCAGACGCTTGTCTTTTTCCTCCCTCCATTTCTTTCTCTTAATAGGATCATAGGAAAGAAAGTAGGGCTGCAAGAGACCTTGTGAAGTCGCCTTATTCAGTCCACTGCTCGAGGAATAATCATACTTGATCATAACACTCGGTTAACGTCTGTCTAACCCATTGTTGAACGTTTCCAGGATAGAATCTTGCTATTTTTTTCTAAAAGGAAATTGATGAAATATGTGACCATCCCCAGCCTTTCCCCTTGGCTTCCCCTCAGCCTTTCTGTCCTGTTAATGTGTATTTAATGTGTGGAATTAATTGCTACAGGATGTGGTGGAGGCAGGTAGCTTAGCTGGAGTCAGAAAGGGACTAGACAGATTCATGGATGATCGCTCTATTAAGAGTCATTGAACAAAATGGTTGTAGATGTTTCCTCTGGCATCTCTAAACAAATCATGGTGGATGCCCAGGAAGGTAATGAATAGAGGGTAAATCACTCTAGATCAGAGGTGGGCAAAATATGGCCAAATAACTGATTTTTATCCAGCCCACAGCTGCCCCTGTGGCACTTTGGACAGGGCTGAACTCCTCCTGGGGCAGCCCACACTGTGCTGCAGCTCACATCCACCCCATACCTGCTAACAGCCCTGACCAGTATACACAGCTTCCCAGTAGGGCTTGTCCCACCGCTGCTGAAACCACCCAGATACTGCTCTGTTCCCCCAAACTTCAGCAGTGGCTCCTCTTCCTTTTGCCCAAGCTGTGCTGCTCTGGGCAGCAGGTACCACAGAGAAGTAGCTGTAGGTGGGTGGGGGAGGAAGCTGCAGCCAGGTAGCTACTGCCCCAGTGCACAGGGTCCAGCTTCTGGCTGCCTTTTACCCACTCAGCCTGCCTGGTGCAATGAATGCTGCCTGGGGCTGGGGCCATCCTCCGGCATGGGATGGATGTAGGCAGGAGCATAGTGTGGGCTGCCCTAGGTGGGAGTGGGTGGGGCTCAGCCCCATGTCGAGTGCCACAGGAGCAATTGCAGGCTGGCGGGGGGGGGGGCAGACAGTACCTGCACCACACATGCTCCCTCCTCCCATTTCTGGTTGTCTCCTGCTCCCAGGACCTAGCATGTAGGCAGTCCCCAAGCCCCCCACAACAATATAAGAGTAAGACTTTGTTTTGAGCTATTATGCAATTGCCCCTGTATATACTACTTACCAAAAAAAAGTATAAATCAGGAAAAAATATTTTTGAAATAGAATTAAAATGTAGAAAATGTTTGATTTTTAGTGTATACTTTGTTTTTATCTGTAACTTGTTAAAATGATATCTTTTGAAAGATTTTTTGCGTGCAGTTCTCAACAGCTCACCAAAAGTTCAGTGCTCTCCCTCTAAAACATCCATTCCTGCCACTGTTAGAGACAGGCCATGGGGATGGATGGAGCTATTGATCTGTCCCAGTGTGGTACTTCTTATATTCTTATGTCCTATAACTTTCCTCTCCTCCCATTACAGAAATGCAAGCTGCTTCTCCTTTGTCCTTTTCTGACGGTTCCTCTTGCCCCAGTGACATCACCCCAGCTTTTGAACTCCCTCGTACTAATTCTCATCGGTTTCCTTTTCTTTTCTCCTCCTTACTCTCCTATGCCCCGATATTAAGCTTCATTAGTTTCTCCAAGCTTAAAAGAAATCCTGACTACCTGCCTTTCCAATTAGCACCCCTTCTTTCTCCCTTTCATCTCTAAGATCAGTGACTGTTTCCAGGCATTGTCAGGAGTTCCTTGTCAATCTGGCTTCTATTTTTTTCAGTCTCCTGGAACTGCTCTTGCCAGAGTCTCTAATGATGCTGTCTTATGCACATCTCATAACTTGTGTTCTATCCTCATTCTTTTTTAATTCAGCTGACCATCTTTGTCTTGAAGTCTTGTCCTCTTTTGGCTTTTCAGATTCTGTCCTTTCCTGACACTTCTGCTTCTTCTCTGTGTCCTTTAGAGGTTCCTCTGAGCTCTGTCCTTGGTTCTCTTCTCTTCTTCCTTGACAATTTTATCACCAGGTCACCTCATCTAGAAACACCAATTAAACTGCTATTTCTGTGTGAATGCATCACAGATCTGCCACTCTAATCGGCTTTTGTCCAGACTAAAATCTCAGCCCCTCTTTGACATCTGTTTTCTGATCTCACCCCCAGGTAAAATGAGGCTCCAAATCTTTCACATCAAGCCCTCCTCATACTATCTTTATGACTGGTGACAACTAGGACATCCTGCCTGTTACTCAGGCTTGTATCTTCAACATCATCGTTGATGCATTCTTCTCTCTAGATACTCGCATTGAAATTACATAGGTGTTGCACCATCTTTCTGCATAGCATCTCAAAGACTTTGCTTTTTTTATCCAGTTGAAACTAAAACTCTCATTTCACATTTCAGTTACTGCTGCATCCTTTATTCTTGCTTTGATGCCTAGAATCTTATGCTGTTTGTATGCATCCAGAATGAAGCTGCAAATACAGATTTGTACATTCGTCCATTTGGATCCCTTCACAGCCCGTGTTCTGTTTTACTTATCATACTGTTGTTGAAAGCTTCACTCCTGCCTCTAACTCTGTTCAATCCTCCCTCTGTCTGCATTCATCTGTCATCTCCAGTCCTTTACTTAGATTATGAATTATTTGGGGCAGAAATCCTGTTTTCCTTATGTATTTGTACAGCACCTAGCAGAGAGGGTCCTGATCCAAGAGGGGTTTTGAGGTGCTACAGTAGTACAAGTCATTCTGGTTTTCATTAAAGACTGCCTTCCTTCTGGAATTGACACTGAATACTGAATGGATGGAAGGCTCTTCAGTCTGAGTTAGTTTTGCTCAAAGACCAAAGTACTCAAACCAACCATCCTTGACCTGCAATATACCAATGACTCCACCATTGTTGTGCACACCTTGGAAAACCTCCAGACCATGCTGGATCTTTTGGGAGAAGCCTACTGCACTTTGGGCTTTCTTCTTAACATGGAGAATAAGACTTGCATGCTTTATTAGCCTGCCCTGGGTCATGGATGTGATCCACCTCCCCAAATTACCAATGAGGGAAAGATGGTGGCTACCTCTGTGGCCACCTCTCTAATGAGTGAACATTGAGGAGATCCAGCATAGGATTTGGTATGCAAGTGCCTCCTTTGGGAGATTGCTTTAGAGTGTCTTTATTCAATGTGATCTCCAGAAAGACAGCAAGATCCAGATCTACAATGCAGTCATCATCCCCACCTTCCTCTATGGATATGAAATGTGGGTGACCTACCATTGTCATTTCAAGAGCTTGGAGATGTAGCACCAATGATGCCTCCTGAAAATCTTCTATGTCAAATGGGAAGATGGCCACACAGATGCCAGGTACTTTGCTGAAGCCAATATTACCAGCTTTGAGTTGGTGATCCTTAAGCGTGAACTTTGCTGGACCAGACATTGTGTGTGGATGCCTTACTCTTGACTCCCAAAGCAAGTGCTCTACTTCCAGCTTAGTATCAGCTTGAGATCTTATGGTGATCAGAAGAAATATTTATAAAGATGTGTTGAAGGCATATCTCAAGAAAATGAATGCTGACATCAAGAGCTGGGAGGACCTGGCTGCTGACTGACTCCAATGGTGCTGCAGCTTCAACCAAGCCAAAACCTGTTTCCAGGTAAAGTTTCTTGCTCTTGAAGTAGAGAAAGAGGAGAGGAATCCTAACCTGCAGCCTACTTTCCTCTGTGGAAAAGACCTGCTATGTTTGCAGGCAGATTTGTGGCTCAAGGATTGGACTCAAGTCATCTCAAGACCTGTCAGTGAGCCATTGTAGAGGTCATCCTCGAATAGAGGGATTGCTGATGACCACACTAAGTAAATAATAGCTCTCACCAGTCCATGGTTGTAGTTATCTTAGGTTCTCCAGAGCTAATCCAAGCTACTTGCTCTCATAGCTAAATCAGTTACTATGTGGAGCTAGCTTTGTTTTAAGTGACCCTCATGTGGCACAGAACACATGGAAAATAAATATGTTTTAAAACTTAATGAGAAGATTAGGAATTAACGAGTAAGAGAAATGGTAAATGCTGAGCCTGCATGTGTTTTTTTTTATTCATTGGGGTACTCTTGAAATAAAATAAAAAAAAAAAAAAGGCAGGACAGGGACAAAAGATGCATGGGAGAGGGCATCTTTTGGGGAATGGGGCTTTTCAGCTCATTTCATCATAATCCTAGTGTGTAATTAGACAAATAATTTCAAAAGGCTGTAAAAATGTCACTCTAACCCAGTGGTTCTCAATCCTTGGAAAATGCCAGCTGTTAGTTTTCACTTGTTTTTTTGACTATGGAAAAGTAATAGAGCAATTCTTCTGTTGCACAAAACTCTGACCACCATGGGTCAGAATATTTTTAACGCTTCATTAGATTCCTATTTGAAATCTCTGGGTTTATCATGTGTATCATGTTTGCACACCTAATAGTGCAAACATTGTGTGGCACCCCAGGGCACCCTTGAAAGGCTCTTACAGATTCACAGAAGTTTAGGGGCTGGAAGGGACCTCCATGTGATCATCGGGTCCAGCCCCCCTGCTCTGGGCAGGAATGACTACTGCAGTCAAATAACCCCAGCAAGGTGTGCATCCAGTCTCCTTTTGAAGATCTCCAGGGTAGGTGCCTGCACCACCCCCACTGGGAGTCAATTCCAGTTTGGTCACATTAACTGTGAAGTTTTTCCTTATATCCAGTCTGAAACCTTCTTCTAGGAGTTTGACTAATGCTCCTGGTTTTCCACTGGGGTGCTTTGGTGTATAGTTGTTCGCCTAGCCCCTGATGCTCTCCCCTGCTGTATTTGTAAGCTGCCACCAAATTCCCCTGAAGTCCTCTCTTTTCTAAGCTGAAAAGTTCCATATCTGTTGGCCTTTCCTTGTATGGGTTGCTCTTCAGACCTCTAATCATATGAGTGGCTCTTTTCTGGACTCCCTCAAGCTTCTCCACATCCGTCTTGAAGTGTGGTGCCCTGAAGTGGACGCAGGACTGCAGCACCCTGGTTGCAAAAATCAATTCTAACCCAGTCCCCCTCCAAACATTCAATAGATCATCTAGTTCTGCAGGGCTGGTTAAAGTCAGGAATGAGAGGAAAAAACCCACGATGGGGGCTGAAGCTACTCTTTAGAAAGATGGGAGAGAAGCGGCAACCCATTTCAAAATCTCTGACCTACAGATGTACCTGTATGCCCATGCCAGACTTGGGGGTACATGTATGCCCGTGTCCCCATCACACACAGATGCTGGGAAAAATGTTACTTATATCTTGGAAGCCATACAAGGCAAGTTTATAAGGAGTGGGCAGTTACTGAAATAGGTGCTCTTGGAAGGGGCTGCTTTCCTTTATTACTAGCCACAGTGGCCTTTTGCTGGGAGCGAATGCATAACTGCCTATCAGGCCTTTCCCTGTCCCCAAAGAAATGTGGCACAAGGACAAGGTTTGACATTTGAAACTTGAAATTGTGAAAAATCTCTCTTAAATCCAAACAGTTCTATCCCCTTCAATGTAATTATCACCTAATCTTATTGGTTGATTTTTTATTTTTTTTTAGTTGTCCTTTGCCTTTTCACCATCTTCCCACTGTTCCATCTATTTATTTGGTTATATTACTTGATTGAGTAAAGATTATTGAATGAAGATTTTGAACAGGGTCGATCGGGAACAGTGTGAAAAATCTGGAGTTCTAGGAAAGTTTGTGCCTCACAGCTTTGCATTCATTTTTTAAACATGGGCCAATTTTTCTGAGAGTTAATTACAGGAAATCAAGAAATAAACACGATTGGAAGTGGTTTGTTTTGACAAGTTTAATCTTAAGTAAGATGTTTACAGAACACATGAGCACATCATGTGTGCTCTTGCCAATTGAGTCATTTAATTCTAAGCATTTTTTGTCCCTTAAAAAAAAAAAGTTTCCTCTAGGGCAAATTGCAACCAATGGAAGTAAAATGTCTTCTGCTGTCCTGGGCAAGTTTTCTCAGTTCCTATATTATCGATTCATTTTGTCATTGCACTTACTTTTATACTTCCATTAGTTAATGCAGAAGAAATCTTTTGTGCATTGTTTCATTTTGTACCAAATCTAGGTTATACCATGGGGAGTAGAGGCGAAGGGAAAGACTTTCAACTATTTTTATAACAATACCAAATAAAGAGAAATAACTTGAAAACATACAGTGAGACTTGGGGAAGAGCTGTCCAATAAACAGAACATTTTCATGACTTGTTTTGGTAATGATAGGAAAGCTCTTCATTAGGGCTGTGCCAAGCTTCAGTAGCCTATTTGATTCGACCCGATTTGGGGACTGAATCTCTGAATCTGAATCAAACTGGGAAGCCAATTAAAAGCTCTGAATCAATTAGAAGCATCTGAATCGATTCAGAAAAGATTCTGTGATTCGACCACAGACGAAACAGACAGCTGACATAGTTTCTTCCAGCTGGTAAATCTGTTGGGGTTGGGGGAGGGAGGGATTGGGGCTGGGGCGGGGGTTGAGAGACTCGGGGAGGAGGGTGAGGGGGTGTGGGATGCAGGTGTGGCAGTGCTGGGAGCAGGGGCTCTGCCCTGCTGTTGCTTGCCCAGCCTGCATGGGTGTGGGGGAGGGGGCACAATGCAGGTGCGGCTCACTCTGGGCAGAAGGGGGCAAGCAACAGCAGGGCATAGCCCCGGCTCCCAGCACTGCCGCACCTGCATCAGCGCTGGGAGTGGGGACTCTGCCCTGCTGCTGCTTGCCAGCTGTCACGCACCCTGCCACATGCAACACATTGGTCAAATCTTTGCATCAAACAGGCTCCATCCCCTACCCACTCCCTCAGTCCCATCAATGGCTGCCCCACCCAGCCCCAGTGTCCCAGCGCTTTAAAAAAAAAAAAAACAACAAAAAAACCCCTGCACTCAGAGGCTGCTGCCAGGCAAGGGGGCAATCCCTGCTGCCCCCCACTGTCAGGGACTCTGCCATGAGCCCCCCCCCCTCCCCCCGCCATGGCTTCCTTGCCCAGCCCCAGTGTTGGCTCTTAAAAAAAAAAAAAAGAAATGCCTGTATTCACTAGCTCTTGCCAGTGGATGATGATCCCCGCTGCTCTGCAGTGTGTGGTGGGCTCTGCCACAAGCCCCCAGAAGCCCTGAGGCCACTGCAGCAGCCAGTGAGTGTGGGGCTTTTTTTTTTTAAAGAACCGGGAGCTGTGCCTGGGTGGGGCAGCCATTGATGGGGCTGGGAGAGCAGGCAGGGGATGGGGAGCACTCAGAGGGGCTGGGGAGCAGGTAGGGCATGGGGCCTGGCAGGGGTCCCTCCATGGTCCCCTTCCCTCTTCTTCAGCGCCCCCCCTGCCGGCATGGAGTCCAGGTCCAGCTCCCTGCAGCGGCGAGCGGGGACTGCCCGAATCTTGGAAGCTCTCTGAATCTTTTCGGAATCAATTTAGATCTTTTTATTGGTTTCTTGATTTTATTTGGATTTGGCGATTCGGCTGCCGAATCTTCTCCGAATCGAATTAGCACCTGAAGCTTTGCACAGCCCTACTGACCATGTCGCTCCACCACCCCTCGATCTGCCCTTTCAAATGCACACTGGCATTTCCTGGTCTCTTCAGTCTGGTCTACACCTTTTATGTACATGTAATTGCTTGTTAGGTGTGTCACTTCTCTCCCCTGTCCCTGCCCAAAATGACTTTTTGGTATGACTCCTCCTGTGGGTGTAGCCATACTAACAACGTTTATTCCCATATGGAAAACAGAGTTAACTTGTGCTGATTTAAGTACAGTTATACTTGTATAGTTGTATCCATGCTAGTCTAGCTCTTCAATTTTTTGATTATTCCAGTGTAGTTAAAACAATACAACTTTTGGGGATAGGCAAAGTTTTTTTTCATCAGATTTGCAGATAAAGACAGAAGGTCAGATCCTGCACAAAACTCTCCTACTTATGTGAATGTGAATATTCTACAAATTGGACCTGGAATATGGTCCCTAACTGTGGTTTTCCTACAAAATCAAATGGAAAATGTATGCAGGCAAATGACTTCAGAAGGAAGTGGAAAACATCAGAATACTATCAAGTATACTTCATGTAAAACACTTGTGTAGCAGGTTTGGGGTAACTAGCTAACTCACATAGTGTCTCAGTGTCCTTTTACAGGCTCAACCCCCCTGGTAATTGTCCATGCTCCCTGGGACAAGTTCCCTTCCAGCAGGAGTCAATGTGTGTAAGCATGTGGACTCTTCCCAGGCCACTCTGTACTCTGAGCATATATACTGGCAATCTCTGGCTGACTTCCAGGGGAAGGACACTCCAGGCAAAGTCCTTGGGCTCTGCTGTGTCAATCCTCTGTCTCTCTACCCCTCAGCTCTCAGCTTCTCAGTTGTTTGGCTCTCAGCTGTCTGCCTGTCCTGGCCCTCAGCTCTTGCCTGTCTGCCTGTCGCAGGGTCTTCTCTCTAGGAGCCTAGCTCTCCCACTCTGGTTCTTCCCTCTCCCAGGAGCCCCCTAGCTCCTCTTCCTGTGAACCTTTTATCTTCCTGCCAGCTAATTATCCCTCTCAGCTGGCCCTGTTGCCTAAGCAGCAGGGCTACTGCTCCAGATGGGAATCTGCAATCTGCCTCCAGGCCCCTTGATTTGGCAGACTACTACACCTTGGTTTTTCTAGTTTACCCTGTACTTCTTTGTTGCTTGGATGCTCATGATGAAGGCTTTATCACTATTTGGGAATGTTTCTGCCTTTTTTTTTTTCTTCATAATCATGTTTAAATGAAGTAAGATACAGTATGGATTGATTTCCCCAGTTTTTACATCTATGGTAAGTGGGACAATTTTTTTTAACAAGTAGGGACCTTTAACTTTCCAGTGTTAACAGGCATTTAAAGAATTGTTTCATTTAAGATAATGCATTCTGGTCCTTTTGCTAATTTAGTTTGTGGATGGCATTCAAAGCATGGCATTTGGAAAGCAGAATCTGCTGCTTTTGATTCCTTTAGGTTAGATTATTTGTAAACCATAGTACAGCAACTAAAAGAGTAAAAAATCTTTGGAATAAATATGCTACCTGTAATACATTTTTTTGGCAATATTTGATATCTGAAAACCCTTTGAATAAAATAATTCTAAGATGAAAATTGTGGACACTTCTCAGGGCAATAGATACTAGGAAGTTTCTCAGAATTTGAGTGCTTTCTTCCAGCTTAGTAGAACGGATCTTGAAGAGTTATATGACACGATCGCCTCTTGTGGCCATTTCATATTTGACAGCGATATTATAATGCTCACAATTGCACACACGCTTCCTGAGCATCTGCTTTTGAACTGTATTACATTACATGACTGAAAAAAACTTGTATGTCCTGATACATTGCCAAAGAAATATGATTGGAATGTAACAGTGTGATTTTATTTTTTTTAAGGAATAGGTCATCCTTGGTTTCTCCATAGAAGTATTTGGGTCAAATGTTTAATACTGTTCCTGTACTTCTGTATAATTAGGTAGTAAAATGACTCAAAGATGAATGACTTCTTGCTGCTCTTGCAGTCTTGGCAAGCAATTTGATAACACTTAAACAGTCATCCAGTTAATTAATACTAGATTACAATGGCAATCCTATAGAAGTACTCTGACACTCATGTTTTATCAGTTGGATTAGTAATGATTACATTTATTTCATTAAATACCAAAAGGATTAATGATGTATGGCTCATTATTTCCTAGATTTATGGATTTTTTTTAAGTCTGAAAGGGATATTAAAGATGTCTAATCTGATATGCTCAGTATACACTAGAAATGCTCACCTGGTAATGTTGGCATTAAAACTATGATCTATTTGAATTTAGCGTATTTATTTTTTAGAAAGGCCCTGGGTTAAAACATGCTACAGAATCCTCCACATCCTAGGTACACTGTTCCAGTATTTGCTTGCCTCTCTTCCTTTTTGAGGGAAGAGGTAGAGTTGAGAAGGAACTGAATATGTTATCGGCTTCTAACCTATGTGTCCTGTGTTTTTTCCTGCTAGATTAAAGAACTGTGTGCTATTAGAAATAAATGAATGTTGAGTCACCATTTACTCTTACCCTTTTGTAATCTGCCATTTTTAATCCATTAATCTGAGCTATAATGTTGTATAGTGCAATTTTTAATTAAATGTCATATGGGACTAAGTCAAATGCTATACTGAAATGTAAATATATTGTAATAATTTTTAATAAAAAAAGCAAAATCCAGATTTGGCATGGTATCAGATTTGTTTGACAAGACTCATTTTCTGTAAATCTGTGATGACTGGTTACGGTCTCTAAATTCTCTATTGATTTCCACCCCAACCCTTTCTCATGCCAGCCTTTCTGCAATCTTGCCCACCTAAGGGTCATGCTAACTGGTCTATAGCTTTCCTTATCCTCTTTAGTCTAAGTATAATAGGGACTTTTTTTTTAGTTCCCTGGAACTTCCCTGAAAATCTAGGATTTAAATCAACTGTGGGGGGTTATAAAGCTCTTGAGAATTTTATTTTGTACTTTTGGGTGCAAGCTTTTAACATTGACAGTTTCTTAACCTTCTTTATACTTACTGGTGGGGTTTTATCACTTGAAGAGATGAATACAAACTGCTTCTTTATGAATACAGGATAGAAATGTGTTCAGTATGTAAGCCTTTTCTGCATCGTTATTTGGTAACTCTACCATGCTTGTCTAGTAATGGAATATTGGTAAAATTTTACTTGTTTCTGATTTTTTTTCCATATCATTATCTCCTCCTGATCTCCTCCTGATCATTCATTGCCACTTGTTCTGTACATTGGGTGCATCTACACATTGTTCTGTGGTTCTGTGGGGACACGCTACCTCGCTGAACGGTGTGCTATGGCGACGTAGTGATCATGTGGGTCTACAGGTGATCACCAGTTATGGCCCTGTGGCAGCGCACTTCCCCAGTACAGTGCGCCACTGCAGTGATGCAGCTGAGAAATTTTACCCATGCGCTGTGCGCACGGCACAGTAACAGTCCATACTGCACTGTGCTTTGGTACTTCCAAAAGGAAACACTAAAGCAGAGCTTTGTAGCAATGTTGCTGTACCACCCTCTGCGTGGTTTTTGTTTTTTGGTGAGTTTTTCTTTTTTTTTGCTCCTGCTTTAATCTCCTTTTAGTCAGAATGTTTTTTAACCAAGGAAGCCTCCCTTCATGGTTGAGTTGTGGGCTTTCTTGTTATGTAACAAAGCATTCTCAAACAATTCTGGTATACTTTAAATTTTTTAAATATTGCTTCCCCAGTCAGTTTTGCTCCATGAACAGGGATCTGGGTTTTCCATTTGCCACAGAAAAACGTGGTAAAATGTGGTTTCCCCCCACAGACTGTCAGAGTTCCCACCTGCAAGGGGCTGGGGGAAGCGGGAGGAAAGCAATCAGGCAGGGGACACCACATGCATGCGTGTGTACACACATGCAGGTGACAACCAGGCAGCATGGAGAGCAGCTCCCACAGCTCCCTGCAGGTAGGTCGGGGGGTGGGGGGTGGGACTGAGACCTCTCCACAGAGAAATGGAAGAAGGGGAGTTGGGTTGGGACTGGGGGGCCCTGCCCAGTTGGGACGGTGCATGGGGCCTGGTACTAGGGTGGGAATGCACAGCTGCAGGGCCAAGGTGGGGAGTGGGATGGAGCCATGAGAGGCTTGTCCAGGGGGTACCAGGTGGGCTTGCTCCTTGGCACATGCCCCCCAGATTTGTGCGTGGGGAGGGGGTGGATGTAGGCTGCTTACTGCAGGCTTGGGGCTCCCCACCCTGTTGCTCACCCCCCAGGGCTTCTGCTGCCCAGCAGGCAGGACCTGGCGCATCAGAGCAGAGCAGGGCAAGGAGGCTCAGTGCCACCACTGGGATCCCCACACCACCATGGAGAGGTACTGCCTGCCCACCTGGCAGCAGCAGGGGTGCTGACATGAGTTGTGCTCCCTGTTGCTGCCGGAAGGGCAGGGGGAACCTCACCATGTCAGCATGGGACTCCTGGTGGTGCCACTGAGGCTTGCTGCCCTGCTTTGCTCTGCTGCACAGGGTCTGGCCTACTAGGCCATGGAGGCCCTGGGGGGATGGGAGCAGGGTGAGGAGCCCTGAGCCTGCAGCTGCCAGCCCGCATCCACCCCCCCTTCAATGAGCTCTGCTCTAGCCATGCCACATGTAGGGGAAGGGGAGCTGGGCTCTGCATTCTGCTCTGGCTACAGCAGCTGCTTCCTCCCATGGGCAGCAGCTGGGGCTTGGACACTACTGCCAGGGGGAGAGGGGGAGGGCTGGAGGGGGAAGCTGAGGGCTATGGACCTTGTTCCTTGGCCCTGTAGCCCTGGCAGCTGGGGGCCCCCTCTGGTAGGGCTGGGGCAGGGGGGCAGGTGCCTGCAGGTGGGGAGTGAAGGACACCAGCAGGGCCGAGGGGTTGAGGGTTGGGAGTAATGGGTGTTGGCAGGGCCGAGGTACAGGGGGGGCACTTGCTTTGCCTGGGGGGCTGTAGGTGGGGAGTGAGGGGCAATGGCATGGGTAAAGATCAGCCACACCACAAAGCAGTGTAGGGGGACACCCAGAGCTGGACCTGCATCCTTGTGAGTGGAGGGGGCAGGGGAAGCCCTTTTTTCATGATAAACCCCAAATCAAATGCCAAAATATATAGGCATTTAGAATTTATTTTATTATAGTGATTGAGGCACTGATAGGCTTCCAAATTGCTTTAAGGTTGTAAATATATCAATACAAAATTGTGTTCAAGTGGTGTGTGTATATATATACATCTCTATATATATAGTGGCTTCATTTTAATTGTGGAAAAACATGGAGTTTGCGTTTTTTAATCTGAGAATCTGCACATTTTTTAATCTAAGAATTTGCAATATTTAAACAGAGAAAGCCAGGATCCCTGTTAGAAACTGGCCCTTTCAAAGTATGAATTAAATAATAATAATAATAAAAAAATAAAATCCCAGTTTCTTTTACACAAAGCAAAAAAAAAAAAAATTGGAATTGTTTGCACAGAGACAACCTTCCATTTTTCTAGTTCATTGATCGCTGCTTTATCTACCAGAATGCGAACCAACACAGAATTACCCAGAATTGTTTCTAGTCCCTTTTTGTGTTTAGAGAACCATTGCCTATGTTAAGGAATTCTGAAGAGGTTTTAGTGGTAGCATGAGACTTTCATCATTCATCCCTTGGACTTGGATACAGTATAAGATGTTGTCTTCACTCTCTAGATGCATGTTTGAGGAGCTGGTTATTCTCTTCCTTTATCTGATTTGGTGGGATATACTGTATTTACGCATATATTACATGTACCTTTCCCCCAGATATTAGCCTTCCAAGATTGTGATACATGTCTTAAGCAGGGAAGCTGATTCTTGACCAATATAAAAGCCTGCATATGCTTTAAGATGACTGCTGCTGCTTTTACTTCTTTTCCCTCCAGCAGCTGCATGGAGGTAGGGGCAGAGTTGGTGGGTGTGGAGGTGCGATTGCACTATGCTTTGATTCCTGCTCTACCTACAGTTTTTAATAACATTAGTCCTGGAGCGGCAGTGACATTTCTATTCAGGCAGCACTGAAGTCAGTTGACCTCATGGTTCATTTTCATCTACTTGTTTTCTGCTACTTGCTTCTCACTCCATAGGTATCGACAACCCTTGCCTTTTTTATGATCTTCATGTTTCACTAATTAAACTGTCCTTTCTTTGGCAGTGTTGCTGTCTGTTAACTATTCCTGGTCTGTCTTCTCCTATTTCATAGTCCTGCAGAATTTTTTTTAAACTTTTTTTTTCAAAATCGTAGATCTTCCCGTGGAGTCCAGTCTTTAGCAGTAGATGCAGTTTCAGCTTTTGGCTGAGCAGCCAAGAGCTACTGATAAGTTCAGGTTTGAAAAGTTAAAGCTGTAGCTTTTGCTTGAGCAGGAAGCAGAGGGTGAGCAAGCTGAAGCTTGGGCTCTGTTCCTATTCTATCCAACCAACATGGTAGAAAAATCTTTTTTCCTCATTCTGCCTTCCCAAAAACAAGGTGCCTGTCTTATTGGTGGGGTGGAGTGTATATAGTATGCAAGAAAATATAGTAAAAGGACTCCATCTAGGTCCCCTTTCCTTTTGTCATCTGTGTTGCATGGAGTATTGAGCCATTGGCAGTCTAGAGGTAGGTAGGTATCAGTTGTAGGTAATTATATTTTAGAGATTCTTTTTTGTGAGCATTTGATGTGGCTGGTATTACTGATACCTGAAAAGAGATGATTTCCATGACTGGAATGTTAAAATCATTAGGTTCAGCCTGTTTAGGAAAGCAAATGGCAGTAAGAGAGACAGGTGACACTTCTTGCATCTAATTCCTATTTAAAAATTATACCAGACATTATAGTTAGCAAATTTCTAATGGCATATATTTTGCTTGATGGTTTTTGTAAAATAAAGGAAACTTTCCCTTCCCCCCACACCAAATGGTATTGGTCATGTTGATGAAAATGTCATTCTGCATTGTTTGTTTAGGAATATACAAAGACATGTGCTTTGAGAGCAGCAAGCTTTGATATGAGGATGCTGCCTTTGAGGTTAGATCCAAGGCCTGCAGAGTCTTGTCTCTATGGCATTTTGCAAGCCAGAGGTCACTACTAAGATGCCGTATGACTTCAGTTGAAAATAAACAAGGTACACTTTATGAAGTGTCGTTCTTGGTGCCTTGGTTTGTAGAAGGAATATTTCCCCTGTGGCTGATCCTTGAGAGAGAAGACTGTGTCAGAAGTTGATTTTTTTTCTTTCCAAAGCTAAAAACAGCATGATTATATGATTAGTAATCCCAGTTTCTAATGAATACTCAAATGACCAAAACTAACAGTCACCTAGCAATTTAATTTCTCATGTACTTTATACAAGTTAATTTGCATCTTAAGTGACTTGTCAAAAAATTGCTATTGCTTCTGTCTTGTCTGCATCCTCAATGCAAACAAGGGGATGTAGCACCTTCATGAGTCTCATCGTGGTAAGAAAATGTAAGATGTGTGCAAATAAAATGGTTTGGTCTGGGTAGCTACATGTAAAGCTACCAGAGAGTGGTGGTGGATGGGTCATTTTTGACCTGGAGGGATGTGGGCAGTGCGGTCCCCCAGGGCTCAGTCCTCGGACCTGCCCTGTTCAACATCTTCATCAGTGACTTGGATGAGGGGGTAAAAAGCACCCTGTTCAAATTTGCTGATGACACTAAGATGTGGGGGGATGTGGGTACGCTAGAAGGGAGGAATAGGCTGCATTTGGACCTAGACAGGTTACAGGGGTGGGCAGATGAGAACAGGATGGGTTTCAACACTGACAAGTGCAAGGTGCTACACCTGGGGAGGAAGAACCAGCAGCATACCTACAAGCTGGGGAACTCCCTTCTTGTCAGTGCAGAGGCAGAAAAGGATCTTGGAATCATTATTGATGCCAAAATGAACATGGGCTGACAGTGTGGGGACGCGGTCAGGAAGGCCAACCACACCTTGTCATGCATCCACAGATGCATCTCGAGCAGGTCCAAGATGGTGATCCTCCCCGTCTATGCGGCACTGGTCAGGCCACAGCTGGAGTACTGCATCCAGTTCTGGGCACCACACTTCAGGAGAGATGTGGACAGCATTGAGAGGGTTCAGAGGAGGGCCACACGCATGATCAGGGGGCAGCAGGGCAGGCCCTACGAGGAGAGACTAAGGGACCTGAACCTGTACAGCCTCCACAAGAGAAGGCTGAGTGGGGATCTAGTGGCCCATTACAAACTAGTCAGAGGGGACCAGCAGGCATTGGGGGAGTCCCTGTTCCCCCGAGTACTACCAGGAGTGAGTAGAAATAAGGGTCACAAGCTGGCAGAGGGTAGATTCAGACTAGACATCGGGAGGTGCTACTTGACTGTCAGGGCGGCTAGGACCTGGAACCAACTTCCAAGCGAAGTGGTGCTGGCTCCTACCCTGGGGGTCTTTAAGAGGAGGTTAGACGAACACCTTGCTGGGGTTGTTTGACCCCAGTACTTTTTCCTACCATGGCAGGGGGTCGGACTTAATGATCTGCTCAGGTCCCTTCCGACCCTACCGACTACAAAACTATGAAACTAAATAACTAAGCCAGAACCCATCTGTCTTAAATTTTTATGCCATGCTCATTGTAATGGTGTGTGATTGCCTTGGTTCCTAGTTTAGATAACTTGCTAAGTGGCTTTCTATGGTTCTTGGAAGACAGCAAGATGGAGATAACCATCTTCTCTGTGACACAACTCTGAGGGTGATTAATTGTGCTGTTTTGAGTGTGTGGCTAACTTGCATAGAATTTGGCACAAGGGCTAGGGACAGATATTTAAAAAAGCCTGAGCCTGAATTGATTCAGTCTTTAGGTTAGCCTGACCTGCCTAGGTCAAACTGGTTTGCAATAGTACAGGCATTCTCTCTGGACTGAGGAAATGCAGGCACATGCCTGAAGTGGCTCAGGCTAGAATATGGTGGGCACTGGAACAGCCCTCCTTTCCCTTTTTCAGTGCTGAGCTGAGGGGAATGGGGGGCATGGCCAGGCCCTGGCAGGATGCTCTGATTAGGGATGGGTGTAAAACCCCACCCTGCCTGCACAGTCCCAAGCTTTTCCCAGCTTGCTGCTCAAGGGGTGGGAGTGTTGCCAGCCCCCAGGCCGTGGCTAGCACTCTGAGGCAAAGCAGGGTGGTGGGGGTAGTGCATGCATCTGTTGATAATACTGAGCTTTTCAGTCTCCCTCTACCTGCTTTTTCATACTGTCTGCAGTAAACCTAATAGGTGAGCGAGCCAGCAGGGAGCTGATAAGACAGTGTTTAGCAGCCTATCAAGAAACAAAAGCCTCTCATTCATTCAAGCTCCTCTTTGAACAGCTTTTTCCAAGGAAGAAACGGAGGGACATTACTAGGTTACCTGTTGATTAGCTCCAAAAAGCCCTAAGTGGACACTTCTGTCTGCCTGTCCCAGTGAAATCTCTCTCTCTCTCACCCACCCACCCCCCGCCGCATTAGATACCACATGCTGGCTGGGGTCTGTGCTGTGGAACATGGGAGGGAAGGAGAGGGATATCCCTGCTGGCGGGGTGGGGGGAGGAGCAAGCTAGGCAGACCCTGCTGTGCCTGTAGTCTCCACCAGAGCTCTGGTTAGGGAGCAGATGGTTTAACTTTTAACCAGGAAGGGGACAGACATTGCATAAACTGGTTTGACACAAATCAGTTAAGTCTGATACTGCATTCAACCAGGTTTATCTTAAACCAGTTTCAGCCATTTTCAAACTGGCTTATGTGCACTGGACTTATGTTCTGTTACAGGTTTAAACCAGTTTATGTGTAATGTCTGCCCCTAGCCAGAGGGGCAGTAAGGAAACTATAACCTCTTTGTGGCAAGAATTGAATATAATAGCAATAATAATAGCAATAATATTACTGACAATGATGATTATTAATGTCTATCATGATAGCCTGATCCAGAGCACGATTATAAAATAAGTTATTACAATATTAAGAGGACAGACTGGGAATAAAGAAACACTATTATTGCACTATTCTTAGAGTAATGGAACAGCTTCACAAACTCCTGGGTCAGCCCAATGAAATAAAGCTGTTTGCAAAAGATTTTTCTTAGCATGTTAATTCATTTTTAGTGCTTCTATGGATTGTAACATAAAGTTTGACCTTGGTTATGAAGCAAAGATGCTTGAAAGCATGTTGGGCTTTTTTCATTAGCAATCATGCACAAGCCAATTTTATGGCAAAATAGACAAATGTGACATCGGGCAGCATTTGTTTGTGAAAATTCTGCTTCGGGGTGTTAGCGCAATTTGTCTCACCTAAAAACAGACAAACAAACAAAAAACCCTACCTGCATTGTAAAATGAAATGAACATGAGAATTAAATTCCAGTTACGATATATTAATATTGTTTCATTATTGTAACAGGTTTCACTTGTAGTCTGCTTTTAGATGTATATCAAATAGGTAAGTGCTTTCTGTATCTTCTGCTAATCATTTTAAGGCAAAAGTTATACCTAGGCTGGCTTTTAACTTCACTGAAGCTCCTCATACCCCTTTGAGTTCTATTTTTCTCTTACAGATTATAAATTTGGGTTCCTGAGCAAATATCAGTAATTTACAGTGGTACATTGAAGCAAAAAACAAAAGGCTAGCTCAAAGGTTGTCTCTACTCGTACAAAGAAATGCCACAACAACTTTTCTTTTGAATGTTAAGGATGTACTGGTGGCCTTTTCTGCAGTTTCTGTCAATATCATTCCACAGATCATCCTGGACAGTGATTGTTTGCAAATGAAGGGGTAACTTATGTTTCCCTTTGGTAACAAAGGATGTCATTGAATTTACATTATTGATGGTACTTGCTGTTACTGAGACCAACAGTGTGCATGGACAGAGGAGAAATTTAAAGATGGATTCAAACCAGAATTCTAGTCCAAACACCCAAAACTTTGAGAAAGTTGGGATCCAAATCTTATAGTTCATGATAACAGCTACGTCATGTTAGAGAGAACAAACACTTCAGTGAAGAGTTGTGTAATGAAGCAATCACTGACAGCTCTGCATGGGTGTATTATCATAAATGCCTCTTCTAATGAGATTTCCTAAGTTCTGCTGCTAAGAGGGATAAAAAAACACAACCCCTCATTCAGTTTTCTTGGCTTGTCTATTTAATCTGTCCTCAGCTGTTGTAATAGTGCATATGTGATAAATGGACATGCTATTAATCTTAAACATGAGGCTTTCTGCCCTAGTGTAAAGTAGTGTGTGGTGGTCTATGATGCATATGATTCGTAGCCCTTTCCTTTGACCAGGAGAGTCATGATAATGTAGTTTGGCTGGCTAAAGCAACACTAGGTTCTATCAGTAAAAGATTCAGGGGAGTGAACTCTGAGATGTGGAGTTTCACATTGAAGACATGCAAATGAAAACGTTGGAAATCAAGCATAGGTTCTTTCTAAGGCCAGTAAAGGGATTAATTGCAGTTTTACTGTGAAGAATAATGTAAAAGAACAGCATTTTCATTACATCAACAAACTGAATGGTGAAAAGAATTGGAAAAATGCTTAATCATGCATCAATCTGTTAAATTTACAATACACATAATCCTGGTGTCTTGTTTTCTTCAGTTGTCTGTGTCAGCTGCTTTTATATAACTTCAATTTTCTCCTCTTCTAAAATAACACATTTCCTAGGATACTGGCCATATCCATTCTATTGCACATATAGACATAATATGCTGTCTACAGTACTTTAAATTTCATAGTAGTTCTCTTGCCAGGCATAATGATACATTACAGTTTTGTTTTATTTTTCTTTTTTCTGCTTAAAGTAAAACCTTTAATCTCTGGGTTGGAGAGAGAGGATTGCTTTCTGGGTTTGATAAATATTTTCTGATTTGAATATAGTATGAAGTATTTTATACAAGACAGTATTCAGTTACTTACATTTGTCTCCATGACTGATCTAGATTCTTCTTTAGGAGACATAAGCCAAAATGACACATTTCCCCCCTCCTCTCTTCCCCTTTTTTCTTTTTTGGCCAATAGTGTTAGTTTTTTTGCTTCTGTTTTTACCCTCTATACACTGTGTTAATACTAAGAGTTTTTAGAACGTGCAGACAATTTAGTATTTGAATTGTAGGCTAATAATAGACCAATCCAAGGACAAAATGATGCATTTCAGGGCTGCGTTGTCAGAAGTATAATACATGAGACATGGGAAGTGATGGTACTACTTTACTTGGTTTTGGTTGAGCTTCAGCTGGAGCATTGTCTCAGGTTCTGGGCTCTACACTTTAAGGGTGTTGGACAGACAGTGCTGTAAATACACTTTAACCCCAAGGCTAAGTACAGACAGTCAAAAAAGCCTGAGGCTGAACCGATTCAGTCTTTGCAGGTTAGTCTAAAATGCAGGGATTAAACTGATCAACAACTGGACATGCATTCACGTTTGATTTAGGAAATGCAGCCACATGCCTGCAGTGTCTCAGCCCAGAGACTGGGGGGGGGAAGGCACTAGAGCACGGCATGTAGCCAGCATGGGCTGTGTATTCACTCTTTCTGCTGCCCCGGGGTCTCTGGGATTTGCAGTCCAGAATCACAAAAGCAGGACTCTGCAGGGTTGCTCATCACTTCTTTCTGCTTCCAGGTGTCTGGGATTTGTAGTCCATAGTCATAGCCAGCGGTAACTTTCAGTAAGTTTATTAGGGCAGGGCAGCTCTGAACTCAGGGGAAGGGGAGTTTAACCCTTCTCCCTGGCCCCAGACCCAAGCCAGGGTTTGCATGGCGGGAAGGGCACAATCCCTGCCACAGCCCCGCTCCAACCCTTCTCTGCTGGAACAGACAGCACAGCCCAGTCCAGGGCTGGAAAGCATGCTGGGATACTGGGGGACTCTGGTTTAACATAAACCAGAAAGGGGTCTGGGACAGAAGCTTCATAAACTGGTTTGACCCAAATCAGTGAAGTCTGATACAATACTACATTCAGCCAGGCTTATCTTAAACCAGTTTCAGCCATTCTGCAGTTGGTTTATGTGCACTGAACTTCTCTTCTGTTACAGGTTTAAACCAGTTTCTGATCACTTAAACCAGTTTGTGTAACTTGTGTCCCTAGCCCAAGAGTCTAAAATCTAGATGTACAGCCCACTCCAAACTGCTTTTGTCTTCCTGGAACATTTCAAGAGCACACTGGGAAAATCAAGTACCATTTTGAGCCAGTTCTCCCTGAACCAGTTTGTTGTGTGAACATAGAACATCCTATGCCGAGTGCCTGGAGGAATGCCAGACATCCTAAATTGCGCTGTCTTTACTCCACCCAAATGCATGTACCCAATGGTGCTCTGGGATGCAACTAGGAATCTATTGCCTGTGGACAGCATGGTTGGCAGGGGTGGAGAAGCAGAAAGCCTCCATCTCAGTTTCATTTTCCTACTGGGGACCCTGTGTGAGGGATCCCAAGCTTGTTTGGGGTGTGTGGTGGGTTTTGGGAGTGGGGCTCTGTGGCCCCTGCTTGTGATAAGTGGTTGGTTGTGTTTGTGCCGGCAATAGTAAGCACCTGTCAATAGTGTGGTGGTGGTAGGAAATGGCCATTGCACAACAGGCACTCAGAACAGAAGGGTTGTTGATTTTTTGCTCAGTGTGAAGTGAATTCACCCCTTAACTGTTAATCCTTCCTTGGCCTCTGTGCTGGACTCCTGCAGCTAGTCTTGCCCTCCAGTTTCCACCATATACACACATCTCTAGACAATTGCTAGCATTGCAAGGTATTTGAGCAACTTTCCAGGGAGTCTTTTGCTGCAACATGAAGCAGAGACTGGGGAGTCCCAAAGTAACCAGCCCCTGCAAATGAAGAAGCAGGGGCCCCCATCCCCTCCTACATACATACCTGGTCACCCCCTGTCTAGGTACCACCACGCAGTTCAGCAGTGTGCAGGTGTGGCATGCAGGGAAAGAAGGTGAAGAGCAGAAGTGCCAGCCAGAAGCAGGGGTAAAGAAACATCTGAGGACCCCTTCAAACAGTCCCCCTGCCATCTGTCTTTTAGCCCCAGATGAGTGGTGTAGAGCTGGTCTGCAGGCTGGATTGGGCCCTGCAACCTTGCCTAGCCCTTACTGTGGCCTGATGCCCCATGCTGCCATCACATGATAGGATTGGGCCCCACACCACCCCCATGCACTGAGATCAGGCCATGACACCCTGCATTGCTTCTGCTCACTAAAATCAAGTTCCCTGCAACCCCCCATGCACTGGGATCAGCACCTTGGCACCCCTTGGAGCACACTGCTGTGCTCCCATCCACCAGGATCAAGCCTTGAACCACCCTACACACCTGATCTAGTGCACAGGGCTATGCTACCTGACTCATGGAACTCCCCAGGAATCTGGAAATTTGGCAGCAGGGAAGCCTCTGAAAGACTGGTAGTTGTACATAGCTATATTTAAGATATAAAAAGGGAGAAAACACTTTACAAAATAGAACCCTAAGTCTGTAGATGGGTGTCACCAACTGAGCAGATCAGCTGAACAGTTGATCTGCCTCACTGGGCAAAACAGGCATTGCCTATTGTCCCACAGGGCTGGATCATTGCCACTCCCCCATGCAGCAGGGACCCAATTCTGTGGAACAACATTTAAGATGTGCCTCTGCAAACTGGGAAACCCAGAGTTTCCTTGTTTGCCAAGGTGCACCCCAGTTCATGATAGATGCTCCTGGGGCATGCGTCTGCAAGCAGGGAACCAGGCAGGTGCTCCCAAGGCTTCAGGGGCCTGATCCTGCTCTCCCTCTGAATGGAAATTTCTGGGGTGAGCAGGATCGGGCCCCTGGAGCACCTGCCCAGGATGGCGCAAGAGCGTAGGCTACTCCTGTCCATAAAGCAAACAAAAGACCACTGCAAAAAAGCAGCACAAATTCTTGGCCTTTGTAATGTGAAAAGAGGCATGGATGTCTGTTTTCATGGCCTTTGTGCTGTCATAAAAAATGTTATGGTGGTACAAAATGATGTCTGTTTCCAGCCTAATATCTCAGTGATAACAGCCCTATATGTTGTTCTGCTCATGGCTATGCCATGTGATAGAAGCATGCTGAAAATGCATGCCAGATTTGCAAGCTGGGAACAACTTTTGTCCAAATCCTAAAGCATCTCATACATACAGCCAAGAGCTATTTTGAAGGTGAAATTATTCTTTGTGGGATCTCTGACAGCAGAGGAACAGAGAAGCAGGTTGGAATGTAAAATCTGCATCTGGTAGCTCTGCCCCCTGGCAGCTTTTGTAGTTTGGCAGTCTAACATTACTTTAGGGCTTCCAGTTAGTAGAGTCCCCAACCTTCTAGTGACTGATATGCCCCATCCTATTTTTGTGTTTCCACTGAGCAGAGAGAAACCATTATACTCCTTTAGTGGGGTCTTTGGTGAATTAGAGTGAATGATATAATGCTGAAAATAAATCATGTATCTAAAACTGCTGTAGGAGACCTGACAAGGACTGATGGCTTTATATCACTGAGTAAATTTTGATTATGGCCAGATGATAAAATATGGGAAGTTTGTATCTCAGAGTTAAAAGCCCTGGATTGTAGGAGGCCTTCACATTTGATATCTTTTTCCCTTGTTTTAAGGCATCAAAGTGAAATGGATCCCTTTCTCTCCCACTAATCTTGTATATGCTGAAGGAGTAACCATGGAACTGGACAGTTCTGAAATATTAAAGGCAAGACTACTGATCCTGTCTTTTTTCATATGTCTATATAAGGCTTTGATTTTGGGACAGCTCGAAAGGGTGAATAAAGGTAGAGCAGTGCATATTGTCCATCAGTTAGGAGATATTTTTGGATAGTTCTGTGTGGTATCTACACACCAGAATAGGATTCAAAGAAGGGTTTAATAGCAAAATAAATTTTGGAGTGGTTAACTCAATCTTTAGGGTTATCAATACTAGGTGCATCTACATGTGTGCTTTACTGCAGAGTTGACTAATTAGCTTCACAGTAAAGTGTCACTGTCTACACATGCGCTGGTATTAGGACACAGTAAACTAATTAACTTTTGCTGTTAGATGGTACTGTTGGGGACAGTGCTATCTTAAGGCAGAGTCATTTACTGTGCTGAAACACACATGTAGATGCTGTGTAGATGTGTAGACAAGGAGTGGGGGGACATGCTGTGTAGACCGGGAGGGGGCCAAATTCCTGCCTGCTGCTTAGCCATATGACTCGGAAGGATCAACACTCTCATGCCTTAGCCAGTCCCTCTGCTGCCCATTGCTGACCCCCCCCCCGCCCCCCATGTCCTCTGTCAATCCAGACTTGCTTTGTCTCAGTTCGAACTGCTGCTGTTCCAGGAGCACACGTAGATGCTCCTCCCGGGAGCAGTTTACTTTGGTGTGAACTGTCCCAGAGTTTTTTATTGCATCGCATTAATTTCATATATAGATGCGCCTGAGTTTGTCTTTGTTTTAGTTCCTTTGGTTCTGATAACTCATACAAGTATATACAGTTAGGTACTGCTCTTCTTTTCTGATGAGGTAAATGGGAACATAATGTGACCTGCTTTATTTTCCTGCCCTGTATTCAAACCTCTTGTGTAATAGTCATGTTGCTTTTATGTCTGTGTTTGTTCATTACTCTTATATTGGCGCCCAGAGGAAAAATCTATAGTTGTGAAGCTCCTAAGGGAAATGGGGGGTGGAGAGGAGTGGGGAGGGAAATACCACTCTCTTCTTCCTGCTTTTATAGAAGCAGCTCACCAGTTTTATTTTCGTCTGCATGACTTCCTCATTCACGTTGGACCAGTGAATGTTGGAATGAGATTTGATGAGTCATAATGCTTTGTGTTAAGTTTTATATATTCAAAGGTTGGAACTTGGGCCATGAAACTGCCACTTTGATTATGAGAGTTTTTGTCTGCCCAACTGTTGCAGCATGTTGCATTTATATATGTTTCAGAAGTACCTACTTAACTGCTTAGCACTTTCCCAGCCTCCATTTCTTGCCTATTGTTTATGTCAAAACAAACATTGGCTATCTGCATAACAGTTAAGTGCATAACCAATATGCTCCATGCTCTCTGCTTTGTAATGTACTTGGACGCTGCTGAACTGCATAATTGGTGAAATGGACTAGGAGCTGTCAATTTAACAAAGGCTACTTTTCGAGGCATAAGGTGCTCTGAGGACCAAAGTGAAGAAGCCTTTTAATGAGCTGCAAAAAGATTAGCTCAGGCTGTGCCTGTAGTTAATAAGCATTGTTTACATTTATATTCAGGTCAATACATAGCTTGTTTTCAGTCATGAGGCTATATGTTTAAGTGAACTACACTTTACCCCTTATCATAGTTGGGACATTTATAATTCCTTCATTAACTGGGTATTACAGAAGCCTGTGGAAAAAAAAAATGCAGGTGGATTCTTGATAAAGTGATTGTAACTATGTGGAATAAACTGTTCTTTGATGTAACATACTGCTTAAAAAAACAAATGCAGTTATGTAATTCTAACTTTTCCTCCAATCTTCTGGATTACAGTTGCAGTCACACTTTATGGCTTTTCCTACTGTTTAGGAACCTTTTCATACAAATCTGTGGAGCTCCTAAGGGATACTAGAGAATTAAGAAAAACTGAAGTGAGATCATGGAATTGTAGAATCATAGAAAATTAGACTTGGAAGGGACCTCAGGGTTAGGAACAGACATTACACACAAACCGGTTTAAGTGATCAGAAATTGGTTTAAGCCTGTAACAGAACAGACATTCAGTGTACATAAACCAGTTTCAAAATGGCCAAAATCAGTTTGAGAGATACCTGGTTCAATGATGTAGTATCAGACTTAACTGATTTGGCTCAAATCGATTTATGTAATGTCTATCCCAGACTCTTTGCTGCTTTAAGATAAACCAGAGACCCCCAGCATCCTGGCATGCTCTCTGGGCTGGGTGGGGCACTCTGTTCCACAGCAGGGCTGACCCCTCCCTTCTGCTCTGTAGCCAGAGTAGGGACTGGCCTTAGCAGAGACACTGGCTGGCATGGCCCCATTAAGGCAAAGTGGGCAGGGAGGGTGTTAATTCTTCTTTTCTTTGCCTCTTCCCTCACCGTAGCCGGGGTCAGCCTGTCTGCTGGGGAGCAGGGGGGAGGGGGTTGCAGCGGTGGCCCCTGGAGCTGGCAGACCCTGCCTGCAGGGAAGGGACAGAGGGAGGAATTAACCCTTCTCCCTGCCCCCTTCATCTTATCGGCCATGCTGAGTGGGTTGTCCCGCAGGGTTGGGAAGGGGGCTCTGTTCTGTGTTGGAGAGGACTCTCCCCTTCCTCCTTTCCCTCCCTTCCCCCCTGCTGCTGTGGGGCTGGGAGTGGGGGGCTCCATGCCTGGCCCCAGAGCAGGGGTGGGGGGCAGGGGGAGGCCCTGTTCCATGCTAGGGGGAACTCTTCCCCCAGCTCCTCCTCCCCCCAGAGGGGCATTAGTAGTACAGAGCTCAGCTGGGCAGTAAGTGGGTTGAGAGAGGGTGAGAAGTGTAGGGACCCCCACACACACACTTCCCATGGTGTGCAGCCCCCACTGCCTGGCAGCAGCAGCAGGTGGGGAGGTCAGGGTGCTTGTGCCTGGTGCAGGTGTGGCTTTGGCCAACACTGGGTGGGGGGAGGGAGTGGAGCCTGCCATATCCCTGCGGCTGTGCTCCCTGTGTATGAGCCTGCAGTGGGGGAAGCCCTGCGATTGAGCCAGCTGTTTCCCCCACTTCCTGCTGTGCAGGTTCTATGCTCTGCTGGGAGTGGAGGGAGCCCCACCCCCTGCTTCCCTACAGAGTCCACTGCCAGGCTTCACTGTTGCAAGTGCAGAGATGCACTTGTGGTGCAGAGACCCTGTGATAGAGGCAGCCAGTACTGCACTGGGGGCGAGGAGTGCAGCCCAATGCAGCCTGCCTGGCGGCTTCTATCCCCATGGCTCTGCATGGCACCTGCAGCTCCACACTTGCAACGGGGAAGCTTGACAGTGGATTCTATGGGGAAGCAGGGGGTGGGGCTCCCTCCACTCTCGGCAGAGTGCAAGACCTGCACAGCGGGGAGTGGGGGAAGCAGCTGGCTCCAGTGTGGGGCTGCCCCTGCTGTGAGGGCTGGAGCTGCAGGCTTAGGTGCAGGGAGCAGAGCCCCTAGGATATGGCAGGCTCCACTCCCTCCCCCCACTGGCCGGAGCTGCGCATGGGCCGGGCATGAGCACCCTGACCTTTTCACCTGCTGATGCTGCCATACAACAGGGGCTGCATGCCATGGGGGGAGTGGTGTGGGGATCCTTACACCCCTCACACCCACACACTGTCCAGCTGAGCTCCACACTCCTATTACCCCTCTGGGGAAAGGAGAAGGAAGGGGAAGAATCCCCTCAGCATGGAACAGAGCCCCTCCCCTCTGCCCGGGAGGGGGGGAAGAGTCCCCCTCTGGGGCCAGGCAGGCTCACAGAGCCCTGTTCCCTACCCCAACTCACCACGGGGTGGGGGGGAGGGGGGAGGAGAAGAACCTCCCCCCAGCACTGAACAGGGCCCCCCTCCTAGCCCTGTGGCAGTGGGGGAGAGGGAGGAGGGGGAAGAGTTCCACTCTGGAGCTGGACAGCCCTGTGTGCCTGGACTGGTCCTGGCTGTCAGGGAACTGGCCAATCCCCTTCCCTCCTCAGCTTGGCTTCCCTGTGGAAGAGAGAGCTGCTTTAGCTCCCCTGGGTTTTTGGCTTGAGCCACTGCAGGCATGTGCCAAACATATATCCACCTTCAAACCGGTTCACTCTCTGCAGGTTCGACAAACCTGTAAAGATTGAATTAATTTAGGCTCAGGCTTTTTGAATGTCTGTCCCTAGCCCAGGAGTTCATCTAATCCATCCCCCTACTCAAAGCAGGACAAGCCCCAACTATATCATTTCAGCAAAGGGTTTGTTGAGCTGGGCCTTAAACTTAAAATGACATACATTTGAAATGTTTCTACATGGAGCTAAGAGTACTTCCCATGGCAACGTTAAAAATACATTTATTTATTTATTTTTTTATTTATTTAAATATCAGATCAGAGGTAGACTGAGATCCCTTTTTTCTTAAGGTCCATACCCTCATGAGAATAGTGGAAAGTTGAGGCGTAATTTTGATCCCCAGTTAGGGTTGTATAAATGGAGAGACTTGAATTCAGATGCACAGCCTGCTTTTAAAATGTATATTTTCCCATTTTTTCACTTACAAGGACAATAAAAATATTTTATATTTTAGGGTTGTAAGTTGCTTTTAGATTAGAGTAGGATATATGAAACTGTGAACCTGCCCAGCTTCTAAAAGAAACTTATGATTCTATTTTTCCCCCTTGAATACATGTTCCACTTAGACAAAATTTTAAAGACTATTTTGGTAAATTTTTGGGGGCAATTGCCTTGGCATCTGTTAATATAATCCCCATATACTACTGCAACAGGATATAAATTGGAACTCTGGGGAATCATTGATAATATTCAGTGAATAAGATGAGACTTTGAAGAACATGAGAAGAATTTCTCTGCTAATATTGCAAATGGTAGTGTAAGGAGAGGGAGGAGTATTTAGGAGTTGGTTAAAGAGAACATAGTTCAAACTCCTTCCATAAAAGCCAGTTTCTTTATGCAAAGTGGTTTTTGTTGTTGTTGTTTCATTGCCTGTAAGCAGTTGCTAATAAAAAAAAAAAAAATATTGCCAGGATAAAAAAGGTAAACTCTTCTATTGACCTTCCCCTCCCAGGCGCCAGGGGACTTCTCCCAATCCCGTGTTGCTAAGTTACAGCCCTCCTCCACTTCTTTCTTTCTTGTTAGCAGCAAGGTCTCTCTCTTGCTCTTCACCTTAACTCCTCCACAGAAAAATACATGTAGTGAAAACTGATTTTTTTTTCTAAAATGTATTCAGTGGAGAATGCCTGTCCAGTTATGAATCAGACCTTTTTCTCTTTTAAAAAAATCCCTTTCCTATTTTGTCTTCTAACTCTGATTTGCTCCTTTGTGATCCTGTTGCTGTCCTGCTTTCCTTTACATTATACTAGCTTGCGGGTCTTCCACGATCACTTCATTGCCCGTGATTTGAAAAGACTCCTTTCTACTCCTGATCTGTCCCTCACTTGTCTGTCTCTGAAATCTCTTCAATATTTTCCTGTAAGATTAAAAATGACAGGGCAGAAATGGAAGTTCCCTACCTTTTCTCACCTTTCTCAGACACTGACGGCATCCTCCCTGCTTGCCCCATCCCTCAACCCAGGTGTCTTTGATTTATCCCTCTCTCCCTTGCTTCTGGCATCTAAGTCTTACAGTTTCTTATTCTGTAATATTTTTATCCAGAATATTCAGTCCAACTCCTGATTTGGCTTTTTCTTACCACCATGGCTCCCCCCCCCCACTCCTTCCCTATACTTGGTGTTCTTTTCAGACTCACTCGCTAGCTTGGATCAACTTCTTTCTCTGTGTTTCTTAACACATCACCTTTGAAGCTCTCCAGTGACTCCTCTTTTGAGTTGCACATTGTTTAAAGTCATTAAAGTCTATCATTATTTTACCCACTCTTGGAATATTTGCTCTACTATTTCATTGAATTACCCTCTTCTTTCCTCTGATAGCAAAGTGAGAGTTATTTTACCCATTTGTCTGTCTCTTGCAAGCCTCATGACAATTTCTGCATTGCTCCTTTTCCATAGAATATCCCCCATTTAGACTAGGCTGTTAAACAGTTACCTTTTCTACCTGCTCCCATTTTACCTACAGGGCTAGGTACAGACATTCAAAAAGCTTGAGGCAGAATTGATTTAAGTTATGTGACTTTTTTCCCCCCCGTAAGTGGCATAGTTTAAATCAGTAGCAAACAGAATACACATTTGCCTTTTAGGGGAGACGGTGGCAAATCTTAGATTTGGTTTCACCATTTTTAAACCGGTCTGTGTGCGCCAAAACTCTTCTGTCATGGGTAGTGACAGGTTGTGTGCTGAACTTCTGTTCTGTGATGGCTATAGACTGCTTTCTGATCACTTATGCTGGTAAAAGTATTATGTCTGTTCCTGGGCCAGAAGATCATCAGCTGATAAATACTGGTCTGGGGTTCCTGATATTTTCAAAGAATTTAAAAGAACATTTAAAAAAAAAATAAATGGCAATCAAGTGAGACTGGCAGCTCCATGTAAACACATGCTGTATTTACCTTTGTCCTCTCATCTCCTTTCACCTTCTGCTTGTTATGGTATCTTGTTTTAAATTGCAAGATTTTGGGAGCTGAGACTGTTCCTATGAATCTATACTGAACTCAGTATAATGGGGACCTGATCCTGACTGCTCACCTTGGACACTAATGAAACGGTAAAGCAATACCATGTAAAGTGTCCAAAGAAAAATAATCTTGCTGCTATCAGTTTTGGGATGTTTAGTAATGACCGGCAAGTTTTAATTATTCTTCTGTTGCAGAAAATTACTAACAAAAAAAGAGGAAAGATTCTTATTTTCTAACTAGGAGAACTCTTTGTGATTTGAGTGGTTTGTGATAGTAGTTGTTCTTTTACAAAAGTGGAAAGATTTATTGTGTGAGCTCCTATTGATTTAACTTCTGGGTTGAAAGTTTTTACAATTAAGGATATAGCTTCAAAACAGTGGTCAGGAAACACAAGGAAAGGGCCTGAATCTCTTTTCTCTCATTCTCTTTATTCTAAAGCAGCTCTGTTAACTTCAGTGGAATTATACATGGATTGCATTTGAGTCAGTTAAAGGCACATCAGTCAGTAAAGTCTTTTGTCTGCTACTTTGAAAAGTGCAGGGTCTAAAGTGTAAGATAATGATGTATAATATTCTGTTTATTTTGGGTGAATGGGACTTGTCTGTGGCATGTTGAGATATATAGATATATATATATTTTTTTTTGCTGTAAATGCTCTTAAGCAGAGCACTCCAAATGTGCCATTAAGAATGATGATTCAGACAAATGGGAAGTCAGTTCCTAACATACTGTTTGGGGACCCTGTGCTACTGGAGGTGCCACCTTTTGGCTGAGATAAAACAGAAGTTCTGATGATTTGTGCTCATTAACACGCCTATTGCAAACCTGGGAACAGGAAAAAGAAGCATTATCATAATCAGATTTGGGAACAAGATTCAGCACTGGTTTGAAAAGCTCTTGAGCTTTTCAGTCTCTTGGGTGAGCACTGGAATCATAGGCTGCCTCCAGGGCTAGGGACAGATATTACACATAAATGAATTTAAGTGATTAGAAACTTGTTTAAACCTGTAACAGTACAGAAGTTCAGTGCACATAAACCAGTTTGAGAATGGCTGAAACCAGTTTGAGAGAAACCTGGTTGAATGTAGTATCAGACTTAACTGATTTGGGTCAAATCAGTTCATGCAATATCTGTCCCAGACCCCTTCCTGCTTTAAATTTTAAATCGGAGTCCCCCAGCATCCTGGCATGCTTTCTGGGCTCGGCGGGGCGCTCTGCTCCAGAGAGCTGGACTGGACCCTCTCCTCTGCTCCCTGGCATCAGGTCCGACAGACTGCACATACAGTAGGGTCTGCTTGGCTTCTTCCTGCTCCCCGACCCCCACTCCCTGCTCAAGCATGGATCTCCCCTCCCCTCTGCCTTACACAGAGACCTCTCAGCATTATCTAGCATACCACATGCTGGTTACAGGCTGTGCTGTGGGAGTCAGGACAAAGGCAGACAGGATTGTGTTGGCTTAGGGGTTTTCTGGAGCTAATCAACAGGTAGCTGGTAATGTCTCTCTGTTCCTTCCTTGGAAAAACTGTTTAAGAAGAGCTTGAACTAATGGAGAGAGGCTGTTGTTTTCTTAATGGGCTAATAAACACTGAGTTAGGGGTGATGAACACTTATCAACTCCCTGCTGCGGGGGGGGGGACCCCTCCCTAATCAGAGTGTCATGCTGGGGCCTGGCCATGCCCCCCCTCAGCTCAGCACTGTAGAAGGAAGGGAGGGCTGCTCTATGTGCAGGCCGGGAGCGGTCCGAGGCCCTCGGGGGTTTTCTTTTTCGTGGCGGGCTGTGGCCAGCAGCGCGGACATGCCGGGTCGGGGAAGACAGGCGGCACGCTAGAATTAGGCACGGACGCTTAGTGGTTGATTTAAGATTATTTTACTTACACTGAAGATGGTTGCGGTGCAGGCAGGAAAACTTGCTTCAGTTGCAGTTACAAAACAAAACAAAACTTGAACCTGCAGAACATGAGGGTATGTCGCAATGGGGTTTTGGCGACGGGAAGATGAACAAAAACCTCAAGAGTACGTCGCAATGGGGTTTCAGCGACGGGAAGAAAAAAACTGCAGGACTCGAACCCGGGTAGAGCTCTGGATTCACTCACACGAAGTTTGCTAGGCTCTGTGGAACTTGTGCACAGGGAAGGGTACGTCGAGGGATCAGGCGGCGACGGGGAGAGGTGAGAGGCTGATCAGACCCCTATAGCCTTCTTGAGATACAAGTGCTGTGGGTTGCCATGTGTTCAGAGCCCCCTGGCTGAAGTGCAGCAAAGGCAAGCTGTCTAGCAGGGGGGCGATAGGGGGTGCTCCATAGCTTCATCCACCTGCTTTCCAGCCTCCTCAGCCTTCACGGATAGTCTTGTGAGCCAGGCTTCCAGGGAGCCTGAAAGCCCAACCTAGTGCTTCAGTGGGCTGCTGGTGTTCCAGTCCTAATAATTCTTTAAAGTTCCCAGGGTGTAGGCAACCTCCTCACCCTTATTGCTAGCAGCAAGGGTAATGGTGTTCCCTTCAAGATTCTGGTGTTTCAACAAAACTTCTGTCACAGATCTGCAATTTTTATCTTGAGACAAATACCTTTAATGTATGACATGTTATCATTTGTTGCAGAGTACTCCTATAGATCTCTCCAGAAATGTTATGTCTGAAGGGGGATATAGCTTTTGGCCAACAGGTGTCTCTAGGCTTTAGCTGCCCTGTCCTGAGTGTGTTCTTTGGGGCTGGCATACTTCTAAATGCTCTGAAAGAATCTTTGTGTTCAGTTTCCTGCCTCCTCAGTGGAATTGGAAATGCTCATTTATTCTCAGGGGTGTTGCAATAAAGGTAATGGACCCTTATTCTATGACCTGATATATCCCCAGAGAGGAACCTCCTGTTGAAAATTGATACTTGGTATATTTATGACATTAGAGGATGCATTTTAAGATTATTGGCTGTAAGGTTGAGAATGGAGAAGATCTGCCCTCTGTTACAGAAGGTCACTAAAATGCTCATAAAATGTTAATGTGCCAGCTATAAAAAAAAAAAATTGTTTGATTTTATTTTTTTTAAATTTTTTTATTATTATTATTTTATTTTTTTTGTAATCCTTGATAAACAGTTTGGAATGTGCATTTAGACTAACACTGTTACTTGTATCTCTGACTTCTATGTGATTAGAAGGATATTGCAATTCTAACAAATGCGTAAAGATATGGCTTTTATGATGCTTCTAGAATTCAGATTTATTAAATTGTTAGGGCTATGTTAAAATTGCCATTGCTGCTCAGCCTCTGGCCCATGCATGGGTTAATTCTAATACTTGCAAATAATGCAGAGCTAAGTCACTGGAAAGTAAGTCTTCTAGGGAGAGACATTACACAAACTGGTTTAAGTAATCAGAAAGTGGTTTAAACCTGTAACAACAGATGTGTGATGTACACAAACCAGATTGAAAATGGCTGAAACTGGTTTGAGATAAACCTGGTTGAATGTAGTATCAGACTTAACTGATTTGGTTCAAACCAGTTTATGCAATGTCTGTCCCAGACCCCTTGCTGGTTTAAGATAAACCAGACACCCACAGCATCCTGGCATGCTCTCTGGGCTGGGCAGGGCTCTCTGTTCCACAGCAGAGCTGGCCCCTCCCCTCTGCTCCCTGGCTGCAGCTCTGCACAGACAGCAGGCATCCTTGTTCCCCACTCCTCCCCTCCGCCTTACAGACACCTCTTGGCATTAGCTAGCAGACCACATGCTGGCTATGGTCCCTGCTGTGGCAGACGGGACAAAGGGAGAAGCAGCAGGTAGCTGGTAATGTCTCTCTGTTGTCTTCTTAATGGGCTGATAAACACTGCTATCAATTTGCTGCTAGGCTGGTCAGAAGTGTCCTGCTTGGGTCTGGGCATGCACCACCTCAGCTCAGCACTGTGCAAAGGAGGGAGGGCTGCTCTAGGACTCCCCAGCTTCTAGCTTGAGCCACTGCAGGCATATGCCTGCATGTCTGGCATGTCTGAGCAGTTACAAAGTGATTTAGCTTAGCCAGGTTAGATTACGCTGCAAAGATTTAATCAATTCAGAAATTTGGAATCAATTCAGGCTCAGGCACAGGGCTGAGGTGGGGGGGAGGGGCTGTGGCCAGGCAGGATTAACGAGGGGTTCTGTTTATCAGCTCTGTTATCCGCATTTATCACCCCATCAGAAAAAAAGCAGCCTCTCTCATTAGTTCAAACTCTTCTTAAACTGCGAAGGAATGGGGGGACATTACCAGCTGAGCTTTCCTTAGCTCCAGAAAGCCCTAAGCCAACACTGCTGTCTACCATGGCACAGACCATAGCCAGTATGTGGTCTGCTAGCTATTGCTGAGGTGTCTGTGTAAGGCAGAGCCTACAGGGGGTCCCTGCTTAGCGGGGAGGGGGGGAGAGCAGGGGGAAAGCAGGAGGGAACCAGGCAGACCTTGCTGTACCTGTAAGTCTGGAGCTGCAGCCAGGGAGCAGAAGGGAGGGGCCACCCCTCCTGTGGAGCAGAAAGCCCCGCCCAGCCCCCAGAGCATGCCAGGATGCTAGGGGAGTCTGGTTTAGCTTAAACCGGGAAGGGGTCTGAGGCAGACCTTGCTTATACTGGTTTGACTCAAATCGGTTAAGTCTGATATTATGTTCAACCAGGTTTATCTCAAACCAGTTTCAGCCATTTTCAAATCAGTTCATGTGCACTGAACATCTGTTCTGTTATGTGTTTGAACCAGTTTCTGATTACTTAAACCAGTTTGTGTAATGTCTGTCCCTAGCCATGGTGTCTGCTTCCTCTATTGTGGTACTGCCTTGAAGTTTGTGGGGACAGAGGCCTTTCATTCTGGGTTGGTAGTCCTCTGCAATGTTGTGGGTAACGACACAAGTTTTAAGATGGTATTGAATGAGGTTGCTGATGTTTATGTCCTTTCTCAAGTTCCCAGGCCTTGAACACCTTGTGAAGTAAACTGTAATCACCTGAGAACCTCCCAAAGGGCAACGTTTTTTTTTTTACTGAGATTAGTAATGGCCTCAGAGATGCCTAAAGCATCACTAACAGTTAAAGAACGGCTTGTCTTTCATCTATAAGAGCACTTAAGCATAAGGATTTTGCCTTCATTCAATGCAGGACAGAAAAGCTTAGGCAATCTGACAGTGTGATTGTAACAGGAGATGATTTCCATTATGAAAATAAACTTTAGAGGTTAGAAAAGGCTTCTAACTCTTCTGAAAAGTCAGCTTCCCACACATCTGTCAGAAGCAAGTTACTTTACTTACCTGTTACCTATTTATACTGGAAGAGCATCTTTAGCACTGCTATTTTCATCCTGAGAGGCTAGGGAATATTGCTCTAGTACATGCCAAAAAGGTCTTTGAATGCATCTAGCATATGTTCTCTTATGTTATAATAGGAAGATTAGTAGTGTCCTTGTTTGGTTTTGTGTAATATAGTGTTTTTGTGACTGAGACATTGCATTAGTTTTGCAGTTTACAGGATAAGGTTACTGAGTTTTGCAGTTGACAGGATGAGGGTCTTAATGGGACACATCACAGGGATCCTGGTTGTTTGCTTGCTGTGGGAAAATGTAGATTTTCTACTTTAAAGGAGAAAAAGATGGGAAATGGCAGGTTTCTCCTTGCAGGCTGGCAGAGTTCCAGCATGCAAGGGGCTGCTTGGGCTGGGGGAGCGAGAAGCAGGGAGTGCTATGTGCATATGCACACGTACACATGCACATGGCAGCCAGACAGGATGGTCAAGCAGCTCCCTCTAAGTAAGTCTGTTGGGGGGGTACATGCCCCCCCCCAGATTTCTGTGCCCACAGTGGGGTGCAGGGTGGCAGCCAGGCTGGACCAGCTCCAGGCAGGAGCTGCCTCTGTGACCCAGTGGGCAGGACCCAGCATGGGAGAGAGTGCTGTGTCATCATGGCTGTTGAAGTGAGGCACCCCTTGCCTGCCTGGCAGCAGTGGGAGTACAGCTCCTTGCTGCTGCGCCTCACCTTGGTGGCCATGGTGATGTGGTGCTTCCTCCTGTGCCGGGTCCTGCTGGCTGGGTTGCAGAGGCAGCCCCTGCCTGGAGCTGGTCCATCCCGGCTGCAGCCCCACACCGCAGTGTAGGCAAAGAAATCTGGGGGACCACAAGCCCCCCACCCACAGTGTTGGCTGTGCCCTCCCATACCCTTCTACACATCGGCTGTGCCTATACTCGCCACCCCCTCCCTCACACATTGTGGGGCTGGTGCCAGGGGCCTGTGGGCTGGGAGTAAGGGGCACCAATAGGGCCAGGGTTCTGTGGATCAGAAGTAAGGGGCAGGGGCAGGGCACTGGCATATCAGGGCTGCTCAGCACCACGGCGGGGGGGGGGGACAGCTGGACCCACATCCTGGGAAGCAAAGGGAGCAGTGAGAGTTCTGATTTTCCCTAAAATAAAATAAAATAAAATAACCCCCTGAATTTGTAGGTATTTAGAATTGGTAGGCTTTAAAATTGTAAATACATCAATAAAACATTGCGTTCAACTGATACCTATCAGTTGATATCTATATAGTGGCATTTCGTTTGAATTCTGGAAAAATGCAGATTTGGGGTTTTGTTTTGTTTTTTTTATTGGAGAATTTAACAGAGAAAACCAGGATCCCTCTGATTCATTACTCATGCCCCTGCCCTCCGTGCAAAGAAGTGTGTGGAAATAATATTAAAAATCTGTCTTACAAGACCAAGCTGACCAATTTTAAAATTGATCACTTGCATTGGTTTAGAGTTAACTTTCAAGCATCCTTGGATGATGACACTCTGCAATATCGATACAGAGTAAAAGTGAATTATTACCTAAACCCCACGTAATCCATAGTAGGTTTGACCTGAATTCTGCAGGTCTCTGCAGGGTATTTTCAGCTTCAGATGCATTTTTAAATGGAGACTCTTAGTAAATTATATATGAAAATGAATAATACAATCAGTACAATATCACCTCACTTAATTTGATAGTCAATTCAATTTGTTCTTTGCTGCCCCTACATTTTTAACTGTCAAGGTGATGCAGTATTTTATATTGATACACACAAGTGCATTGCAGAAAGGTAATAGAAATTGGGAATGATGTTGAAGGCTCTTGGAAACCGTCTTGATGATGATATGATTGGGATGACCCATTATATAGGTTTGGCTAAAGTGTTCAGCACATATGTTAACCTTGATATCTGAATTGTCATTACTGGGTTTCAAGCTTAAACCACAAATGAAATGACTAGGAACAGTTCATGCTTCTTCAAGAACTGCTGTTGGGGTGGTCTGCAGACAAGACTATGTCCATTCTGTCTAGATTTGAAATACATCTCTAGTTAGTTTAGCTCAAATGAGAATGGTCGCAGTCCAGAATAACCCTATTTGTTTTATTTTTAGATTTTGTATCCCTATCCAAAAGGTTCAGAGCAACTTACAATAAAGAGAAAGCTAACACTCAGCTGGGAAACAACAGTAGATTCCTCAAGCAACTTCCCTAAGCTCACCCCCCAACTAATGCTTCCCTGCATAAACCCCCATTCAGACAAACCCACCAGCTGATCCCAAACATGTTTTCCAACTGCTGTTGACTCCGGATAAGAAATCTCTTCCTACTGTTCCCCAACCAATCCTATGCCCCTGCCTCATCGCCAGGCAGCATGAACGACTCGTGCCTCCTGAGACTGGGGGGGGGCACAATTTGTGGGTGGGTGCAGCAGGCAATCTTAGGGGGGCATGTGCCCCCCTACAAGTTGCCTATGTCAGGCAGGATCACTCTGTCCTCCTCCAGTGTCCCTTATAAACCTGCACCCCACTCCTACAGAGGAGCTGTGGCTGTTGCAAAAACCCACACTATTTTCTTTTAGTTAAAGTGCCCCTGCCTCCAGTTTGAAATGCAGGGATGCTTGAATACACATGATGCGGAGGCTGCTGGAGCATGCTAATTAGCACTCTCCAGCAGACTTGCAGCAGACTTGATTAAATAAAATACAAACCACTTAAATGCTTATCAAACTCCATTTTAAAAGTAGCTAAGTTTTCAGTCACCACTCTTCCAACCATAGGCTTTTCCAAATGTCACAGTTCAAATGGTTAAGAATCTTCTAACTTCCAGCCTAAATCTATTGATGGCCAGTTTGAATCCACTTGCCCCTGTGCCAGCATTTGTCTTTTAGTTTAAACAGCTCTTATTCTCTGGTGTTTGTCTTCCTGATATATTTGTAGAGGACATTCCTATAGTGTCTCAGCTTTTGTTCTATTAAAACTGTGAGGGCTAACCTTTTTGGTGGGTGTGCTACAAATTAGCCCTTTACTTTCTCCAAGTGCCACTCTGATCCAACTCCTCTGCCCAGTGTCTGCTCTACTTTCTGCTCCCTCTCCTGTAGTCCCTGTCCAATCTCCTGCTCTGCTTGCTGCTTCCTGCCCTATTGGCAGCTGTGCTGCCTGTCACCTCCCTGATCTACTGGGTGTTACACAGACAGATTGCCTGTGCCACATGTGGCAATTGTACCAAAGGTTGGTCAACAACTCTCACCTGTTTCCCCTGTTCCCTTCTCGTATGATAGGCTCTTCATTCTGAAGTCCGTTTCTGTTCCAGTTTGTGAGTCTCACTTGAGTGACTCACCAGAACTGTGAATGGCATTCCAGTGCCTTGTCCAATGGCACCAAGAATTCTTTATCTCTACTAAAAGTACTTTTTCCTTGTATATCCTGGGATCACATTGGCAGATTACAGTTCTTTTTGATCAGCTATTATCACTTTGTCTCCATCTCCCCTACTACTTGTTGTAACCATCATTTTAGCTCATGCAAGATTGATGCAGAAACTTACAGAGTGAAGTCAAATGTTGCTTAGTATTAAAATACAATTAAACATGTTGGGAAGAAGAAGATTCTTACTGGAGAGTTACCACAATCTGTAAATATCTTGTTGTATAGGACACATGCTAGTATGTCCAAAATTATACAAGAGGGAGAGAAAATAAAGATTCCATTGTGCTTGATCAGTTAAACCTACCTTCAGAGAATTGGTTTATAGATAATAGGAGCTTCTGTTTTCCTCATAACATCAGAACAGTGAGGACATTGATTTGAATTAAAATGGGCTGGTTTCAAAGCTAATAAAAAGAAAAACTGTTCTCAGATAGCTTGTAATTACACTGTGAAACTCTTGACCTAAATGACTACCTGTGACAATAAGCTTAGCAAAATTCAAAGAGGTTGGACTTTCATATGGATCTCCAGAGTGTCCAAAGTGATAGCAAATGCTAATAGAACCCTGGTAATACCTTATAACTTAGGTTGTATGCTGATCTCTAACCAGTGGAAACCTGAGCAAGGTGCAGATTATCCCACATCTGCCGCCTTCATAATGGTACACATTCCTGTGAACTATTTAGTGCTGATGGTTGTTGGAGACAGGGCACTGAACTACACTATCCTTGAGCAGATCCAGTGTAGCATATTCCTATGCTTCTAGCTGAAAAACAGCTTCTATTTTCTGTATAGGAAATTGCTCAAGTGATAAAATACCATGGTAATGAGCACATTGTAAGAATCCAAACGGAATAAATTTCAGATAGTCGGTTGATCCTGGTTGGCAATCTCAGCTGAAAGGCCAAAGACAAAACATACATAGAACAACTCCTCCAGACCTAGTTGTGAGAGTTGTTAATCTAAACGCAGGCCAAAGGCAGAGGGGAGGTGCACTTTATAGACTAACTTGGGCCTGTCCTATTTCTAAGTGGCTGGGGGCTGCACGCCCTGTGGGTCATACCAGCAAGTGTCACAGGCTGCATGTCATGGCAGCAACTCTCTGCATTGTACTGCATACATATGCACTCTCACCCTCGGCTGAGACACAGGCACCCTGCCTCCTTGCTGCAACCCAGCCTCTTGCATTCAGCTGCCAGGCTCTCCCATCATGGCAGGCTGAACCATGCTGTCCTGCCATATCCCCTGGGGCAGGGGCCAGGAACTGGAAGCCAGAGGAAAGGGGACCTCAGGAGTCCCAGCTGCTGCTGCTGCAGCCAGGGTGATGGGGAGAGTGGTGTCTGGATAGGAGCCTGAAGGCTGCAAATTAACCCCTCACAGGCCATATGCAGCCCATGGGCCACCAGTTGGGCAGCCTTGGACCAGCTGAATTGGAGATGTAGCAATAGTTGAAGCAGTCTGGTGCAAAATTTTCACTGCCACTTAGGGCCTTTCTGGTAAACAGGGAGGATTAAATCTTGGGAATGGTAGGTCTCACAAGAACTAATTCACCAAAAGCATTTAAATAAGTGTCCTAAAACTGAATGTAAAATACCACATTACAGATCATTAGGCTTTCTTTTTCCCTTTGGTAGGACTGAAGAATTTCCATTTTGCAATGGGAATTTTTCATGCTTATATCAAGGGGAAATGGAGCCTATTGCTGATCTAAACTTATTGCAGGTGTGTTAGCAATGGATAGATAGTAGGTATATAAATGTTCCAGTAAGTCTATTTAGGCAGAAAACTGCTTGAATACACTGTTGTGTTGTATACCTGGTGACTGACTATTCTTGCCCTATGTATTTCAGATTTTATTTCTGGTGCTGCTTTCTGTTCTCAAGCTAACTGGTTGGATCTGTATTCCTCTGTCGATTTTGGACCCAGATGCTTCCTTGTGGTATGTTGCTTTGTGGCCTTGGTTAAAAGGGTTATATTTCTGCTATGTTGCTGCTGGCTTGACTTTTGAAGAATGTTGATGCTAGAAGTATAGAGTTGCCAGCATATTCCCAATGGAAAAGCAGGTGTTTTCCTTTGCTGATTCAGTGCTCTCTTTTGAAAGGTCCTGGGATTCATAATAGGACATTCTTTCACCTGCCTGCCTCTGTATAAGAACTGTGTTGGAAAACCAGCAATATGTATCTGGCAGTCTGTAGAGAAATCCCTGCTGGAGTTATCAAAATCAGTATGCCTGGTCTTAAGCAACATTTAGAACAATTTTTTATCAATGAAAATCTTTTAAGATCTTGGTGTTCACAGTGGTTTCTGAGCTATTAGATAGTATCCAAAACAAAACATTTGCTTATACTTAGAAGGATTTTGCGAAACTAAGAAGGGCAAATGATATTAAACATTATACTTTTTTCATTTAAATAGATTATATTCCCACCTAATTAATTTCAGCAGAATAGAAGGTTCAACTTCAATAGCATCCTTGTGGAGGTGAAGAGGCATACTTTGCTACCAAATCATATTTCTGTCTTTTTTTTTTTCCAGCCATAAGTAGCTCTTCAGTAACTTTTTAAATTTATTTCAATGAAACCAGCTCCTTACCTGTTTTGTTAACCATTATCTTAGGGTAAATAAACCATAAGCATGTCAACCGTTTTTGTCCTTTTGACCAAGAAAATGCAGTGTCTGTTCACTTTCATTGTGAAAGCCGTACAAAATGCATTCAAAAAGCGTGTGTGGGGTCACACATCTGTTTCTGCAGCCCAGTTCTTTTCAGCTGACCCACAGACAATACCAAATAGCAGAAAATCTTTGCCTGACTCTGATCACACGTAAATCAGTTTTTTTCCAACTGTTTTTCCATTGACTTCAAAGGAAGTACTTCTGATATATATGGGTGTAAATGAGGGCAGAATCAAGCCTAGGGGTTTAGTGACAGCCAAAGGGAATGTGCTGACTATCTAATTGTGTTGGTCTATGCACTTTGTATGTTCAGTGAATTTTAAATTGTAAGTTTTAACAACTGCACTGAGTTGTTTTAGTACTGTCATGCTAGGTTGGCTCTTGTCTACCAAGACAGTATAATTTGAATAAAGAACAGTTTCTCAGAAGTAAGTTTAATTGGGTAGTTTGTTCTGGAAAATGTTAAGTGAGTTTGAAAATTGTTTCTAGGCAAAAATTTTTTATACTACTGCTCCGTTGCAGCTGCTGCTGTCAAGTTTACAGTTCTCTCATTATAAACCTTGTTGTCAGTCACTCATTTTTTTTATCCTTTTGGGGTGCATTTACTAGCTTGATGTCAGCCCAAGGGCAATTTTTTGGTTTTTTGTTTTTGTTTTTTTTGAGCTAATGTTATTGCACAGTTCTTTTTTTAAAGATACTGGACTATTTTAAAAAGCCCCATGCTATTTTCTTTTTTTTTTACAACCAGTTGTCTGCCAAGAGCAGAGGCATGATGAGTAGTAGAATTTGGCCAAACAATCACAGTATCATGAGTGAAAGGTATCTGAAAGGTATCTTCACTTAGCAGCAGTGGTGGCTGAGGGGAGGGCAAAAGCTGTCTTAAGTTGTCCTACTGATATTCAAATCCTGACCATCCAAATCTGTCCAAGGCCCAGTGCCTCATCAAGTCAGTTCAGTTCTGTAACCTTCCCATTTTTGTTGGTTAGGTTCCTAGCAGATGTTACATTTATCATGCAATTAACATATTAATTACACAATAAATTGTAACATGACACATTTTTAGGGAATTTATGGTGAGATGAAATGGCAAACTAGTTACAGAGATGTTTAATGTGGAACATATTTGTGGTTAGTTTGTATTCAGGTTTAAATTGAATGTGTGGCATGTGTTCTGGACCTCATTAAGTCTAGCCCCCAGCTCAAGGCCTCAAGGATCATCTCTGACCAAACCATCCCACCCAAGTGTCTGTTCATCCTCCTCTTAAAAACTTCCAAGGATGGAGATTCCACAACTTCTTTAGGAAGCCTGTTTCAGTGCTTGACCATCCTTTTAATCAGAAAGTTGCTCCTAATCTCTAACCTAAATTTCTTCTGCTGCAGCTTGGAGCCATTGCTCCTAGACCTGTGCATGGCCACAGATTATAGTCCTTCTCCATTCTATCTGTTATAGCCCTTCAGGTATTTGAAGACTGTTATCAAATTCTCCCTTGATCTTTTCTTCCTCAGACTAAATGGTCCTACCTCTTTCAACAGTTTATCATAAGCCATGTTTCCTAGGCCTCAAAACATTTTTTGTAGCTTTCTTTTAGACTCTTTCCAATCTGGCCCCATTTTTCTTGAAGTGTGGGGCGTAACACTGGACACAGATGAGGCTTCACCAGTGCTGCACAGAGTGGAAGAATCACCTCCCTGGATCTGTGAGTGACACTCCTGTTAATCTATTCAGTTTGTCTAATAAAAGATATCACATCTACCCAAAGAACCTTCCCTACCAGTATGCTGTTGGCTTTTTTTGTAACTAGATCACACTGTTGGGTTATATTCAGCTTATAACCTATAGCAGTGGTCTCCAAACTTTTTATGGTGAAGATCACTTTTTGAAAGTTAAAGGACACCCCAGGATCTACTGCCCCTACCCCGCCATGCCCCTCCACCTCCTGGACAAGCCACCTAGGCTCTGACCTCACTCACCTGGTATCATCCACAGATTTGCTAAATGTGCACTCAGTGTCATTGTCCAGATCATTAAAGATGTTGAATAACATTAGGTCCAGGACAGACCCCTGGGGAACCTTACTTCATACCGCCTCCCAACTAGATATTGAGCCATTGCTGACTACTTGTTGAGCACAATGATTGAACCAGTTATGTATCACCTTACAGTACTTTCACCTAGTCTGTATTTCCTTAGCTTCTTAATGAGAATGTTGTGGAAGATGATGTCAATATCACTGCTGAAATCAAGGTGTATGACATCCACTGCTCCCCTACATTCATAGAGGAATGACATCAGGTTCATCAGGCATGACTTGCTCCCGGTGAATCTGGTTTGTTCCTGGCTGGTTGATCCTGACAACCTTGTTCTCCTCTAGGTACTTCACAATAGATTCCTTGAGGACCTACTTCATGATCTGATTTCAGATATCGAAATCAGACTAACTAGTTTTCCCTTTCTTAAAGATGGGAAATGAGTTTAACATAAGACGTCATCAGCTGTGCTGGGATTTCATCAAATTATTAGCTTTGTAACCCTTCTGCCAGGCCCTATTGGCTCTACAAGGGCCAGGTCCAAATTTTGGGGGTCTTGGCTTGAGGCCCACTCAGAAACCTGCAAAAATTTGACCTTCACTAAGGGTCTTAAGAGAACAACTTCTCTACTTGCAAGCAATTTGGATGATGATCTGAGTATAGAAGATTATAAAACAGAACAAAGAAAATAACTAAACTTTAGCAAACAGCAGCTATAAAATACCTCAACTATTAAACTCCTTAGAATATTAGACTTCCTGAGTTCTTAGTCACTGTTTTAACTGCAAATTCCCCTCCATAGGAGTTACTACTTTGCCTAGTTCAGAGTAGGGGTGGGGGTAAAAAGAGCTTTTTCTTGGTGGGTTTCTGGGGAGGATTTTGTTTTCACTGCCTGCCATTCCTTAAGGAAGCACTGATCAGGATTGCTGGTTCTCTTTATGGCTAGGGACAGACATTCAAAAAGCTGGAGCCTGAATTGATTCAATGTTTGCAGGCTAGTCTAACCTGCCTAGATTGAATCAATTTGTAGTGAGTAGACATTCTCTCAACTCAGGAAATGCAGTTACATGCCTGCAGTGGGTCAGGTTAGAATCTGGGGAGCACTAGAGCGAGCCATCGGCTGCAGGAAAGCTGTGCTGGGGTGGTATGTGGCCAGGCCCTAGCAGTAGCCTCAAGTGAACTGGCCAGGGAGGGGGTTTAATTTTCCCCTCCCTGTCCCACCGGCATGGACCCAAGCCGGGGTCCACCTGGCACTCCCCCCCCCCCCCCCCCCCCCTTTGCCGCTACAGTGGCAGGGGCATGGCCAGACACTGGCCAGCATGGCTCCCTGAGGCAAAGGTGGCAGGGAGGGGATTTATTCCCCCCTCCATCCCCTCTGCTCCTAGGTGACCAAAGCCAGGGTCGGCCAGTCCTGATTGCCGCCGCTGCTGTTTGCTCCTTGCACAGGGCGAACAGCAGAATAAGCTTCTTCCCTGCCCCTCTGCCAGATGCTGGAGGGAGGGGTATATAACCCCCTCCATGCCCAGTGCCTAAGGCAGCTGTGCTGGCTGGCCTCTGGCCATGCCCCCACCCCTGCTGCTGGAGTGGCGAGGGGACAGGGACCGTGACAGGGGTAGCAACCCCTGTCATTATGTCCTGGGAGTGCAAGCCTCTTCCCGGTACAGGGGCTGCACTGTGGGTGGGAGTGGGAAAAGAGCAGCAGAGCTGCCGCAGCCTGTGTTAAGCAAGTGGTGGCACTGGGGCTCAGAGGGGTGGCCATAGCCCCCCAAGGCCTTCTTAGCAGCAGCGTTGCTTGCCCCACACAGTCTGCAACAGCTCTGCTTGCCCTGTTCCTGCCCCTGCCTGCAGCACAGCCTCTCTGCCAGGAAGAGGCTTGTGCTCCTGGGAAACCATGACAGAGGCTGCTGCCTTGTCACGGTCCCTGCCCTCTTACTGCTCCAATGGCAGGGGTGGGGGAGTGGAGGGGGGTTGTTTCCCCTCTCCCTCCAGCATCTGGCAGAGGGGGTATGGGGGGAAACTTATTCTGCCACTCAGCCTGCATAGGGAGTGAACAGCAGTGGCAGTGGTTGGAGCTGGCAGGCCTTGGCTTTGGTCCCCGAGGGAGCAGAGGGAGGAATAAACCCCATTTCTATCTCCTCTGCCTCAGGAGGCCATGCGTCTGGCCATGCCCTTGCCCCTGCTGCTGCCATGGCAAGGGAGGAGCGTCAGGCAGACCCTGGCTCTGGTCTGTGCTAGTGGGACAGGGAGTGGGGAATTAAGCCTCCTCCCTGGCCAGTTAAATTGAGGCTACTGCCAGGGCTGGTCATGTCCCCGCCACTGGAGCAGCAAGCAGAGACATGCCTGGCAGGTCCTTGCGGCTGGGACAGGAGAAGGAGGGGAATAAACCCCTTCCGTGATGCCTTAGTAGGGCTGACATATGGCCATACCGCTGCCCATCGTTGCTCCAGCTAGAGAGCAGAGGTACAGAGCCAGCTCTACTCTCTGGAGCAGACAGCACAGCCCTGCCCAGGGCTCCAGAGCATGCTAGGATGCTGGAGGCCTCTGGTTTAGCTTAAACCAGGAAGGGGTCTGGGACAGAAGTTCTATAAACCAGTTTGATCTCAATCTGTTAAGTTGGATAACATTCAACCAGATTTCTCTCAAACTGGATTTAGCCATTTTGAACCTGGCTTATGTGCACTGCACTTATGTTCTGTTACAGGTTTAAACCAGTTTCTGATCACTTAAACCGGTTTGTGTAACTTCTGTCCTTAGCTTATGAGTGCCCCTGGAGTTGTTGCCTACCACTGCCACTAAGTGCTGCCGCTTTGGGTCTTTGCTGCTGATCGTCACTCCCCTACTCTGAGAGAACCACTGGGAGTTACCTGTGCTGGGGAAATGCCATTCTCTCACTGCTAGGGGACCGCTGTGTGAGCCCCCTCTGGGATTCAGTTCTGGGTCTCTTTAAGGAGACAGCTTCATCTGTCCTTTACTAGCGAGGGTTTACCTGCCTCAGCAGGAGTGCCCCCAAAGGGTGAGTCCAGTTTGGAGTTTCTCTGGGCTTCTCAGTCACAGCACAGAAACTTTCCTCTTCACATACCTTACTAGCCTCTCAGGGGCCTTGCTGCTACCATTGCCATCCCTCCTGTTCTCCCCCAGCTGTACCCCAACTGTCACAGAACCTTGTTGTCCCCCGCACAACTCTCTTGGGATACAAATCAGGGTAAAAACACAAAACAAGCCATAGCCTTTAAAAACTGTTCACCAAATGAGAGCATGGTAGTCCACAGTGGGACAGTTCTAGTACTAGATCACAAGGTTAGAAGTACATGTATCTGTGCACGCATACACCTATACCCTATTTAATAAAGTTATATAAATATGTAATCCCCCCCCCCCCCAATGCCCTTTTCAGTATTTTTTTAAAGTCCTGGATTTAAGCTTCTGTTTTTTGTGGGTTTTTTTTTTGGTTTTTTTTGGGTTTTTTTTTTTGTTTTTTACTAAGGCCACTTTCTTGTTATAGGTTGTTTTTCCTCCCCCCCCTCCTCCCATGTCTGTTCCTTTTTTTTATTTGAAATTGTGTTCCTCTTTCTCCTCTGCTGTTGGTCTAGTTCAGTGCAAATAATTCGGCTCTTAACGAATACACGGTTTTGTATTCTAGCCTTTCCTCCTAGCCTTTCCTTCCCACGACCTCCCCCATCTTTCTCCTGACTACAATGTCAAGTTGTTCCTCTTCTATTCTTAACTAGGCATGCTCAAACTTCCTGCTCAGGACTGCCTCGCACCCCAAAATTGCCGGATAGCTTGATTTAGCTTCTCGTGAGTCTTTGCAGGGCCAGCTTAATATGAATTCTAGTATTTCTCAAGAGTGTCTCCAGACTGAAGTCCTTGGAATTTTCTGCAAGATGGTGACAGCCACAAGCACTAGAATTTCAAATTTGATGTTGGACAAAATAAGGAACTGAGCACTGGATCCTGCCAAGCATCTGCTAAGGATGCATTTTTGAGTTCTTCTGTTGTCCAGATGCACTTAAAATGAGGGGAAGATTGTTTTCCTAATTTTAAAAACAAAATTAGATGAACAAAGGAATGTGAGGTGGGGATTAACTAAAGTAAAACCTGCAGTATGGTACTTAGCAAAAAACAGATGAAAAGTAATCACTGGCTCTTCTTGCCAGAACATGGCACCACTTTGAGTGGTAGCTCACATATATAGTTTTGGGAACAGCCTCCTAGAAGAAGTACCTAAATACATACCGCAGATCATACAGTCTTCATATATATATAGTTAGTAGAGATGTTATCCCAATACATCTGCCTGTATAGGAGCCTGGAAGTACAGAGCTGCACCAAAAAGAGAAATATACTGGTGTAGATTGGGGTGATGCGTTCACCCTGAACAACCTTTCTATTTTAGGATTTTATTCCACTGTCCTTTATTGTAGTTCAAGCACCTTCCATGTAAAATCTCTAGAAAAATTCCCGGGCTAGGGATAGACATTACACGTAAACTGGTTTAAGTATTCAGAAACTGATTTAAACTTGTAACAGAACATAAGTTCAGTGCACATAAACCTGTTTGAAAATGACTGAAACAGCTTTGAGATAAACTTGGTTGAATATAGCATCAGACTTAACTGATTTGCGTCAAATTGGTTTATGTAATGTCTGTCCTAGACCCCTTGCTGGTTTAAGATAAACCCAGGCTCCCCCAGCATACTGGCATGCTCTCTGGGCTGGACGGGGCTCTCTGGTCCACAGCAGAACTGGCCCCTCCTCTCTGCTCCCTGGCTGGAGCTCTGGCAGAGACTGCGGGTACATCAGGGTCTGCCTGGCTTTCCCATATCTCCCTTCTCACCCCTACTTTCTGCTTAAGAAGAAATCCCTTTCTCCTCTCTCCCACAGCACAGACCCTAGCCAGCACATGGTATTCTAGCTAATGCTGAGAGGTGTCTGTGTAAGGCAGACAGGACAGTGTCTGCTTGGGGCTTTTTGGAGCTAATCAGCAGGTCAGCTGGTAATGTCCCTGCATTCCTTTCTTTAGAAAAAGCTGTTTAAGAAGAGGTTGAACTAATGAGAAAAGCTTTGTTTTCTGATTGGGTGCTAAATGCTGATAACCAGGGATCATGGTTGTCTCTGATTAAAAAAAAAAAAAAAAAGAAAATTGCCAAGCTTCAGATTTAAAAAAAGTAACCCAAAATCCACATTTTTCTTGTAAGTGGAGTTTCATTTTAATTAAAGAAAAATGTGGGTTTTGGGTTAGTTTTTTTAAAATCTGAAACTTGGCAATTTTTTTATCAGAGACCACCAGGATCGCTGCTGATAACAGAGCTGATAAATGCTCTATTATTAAGAGGGAGAAACTCCTCCTTTAATCAAAGCATCCTGTCAGGACCTGGCCACACCCCCTCAGCTCAGCATTGTGGAAGGCAAGGGATAGCTGCTCTAGCACCCCCTGGCTTCTAGCCTGAGCCACTGCAGGCATATTTCTGCATGTTTTCAGTCCAGAGGGGATGTCTGTATCGTTACAAACTGATTTAGCCTGGCCAGGTTAGATTAACCTGCAAAGATATTGAATCAGTTCAGGTTCAGGCTTTTTGAATGTCTGTCCCTAACCCTGGTGAACTTCAGAGTATGTCTAGCTACTTTTTATTTCTTTACAGTATGCCTATTTAGTTTTAATTTGCCTGTATTACAAAGCAGATACAGAACACAGCAGCAGTCTATCAGCTGAAGCCATTCCACAGTTTGTTTTCATCCTCATTAAAGATTGCAATAATAAAATCTCAGTGTCTCACAAATGTGCACAAGCCTTACATGCTGTTAGTTATTCAGAGACTAATTTAAACTAATAGGTTCCACTGCACTTGGAAAGCCAAAGGTAAGGCATTTCACTCCCTCTTCAATGTCTATTTGAGATGTTGCAACAGATATTGTGGGTATGTTAAGAATGCATTGTTTGCAAGCCCTTGTAGTACAGTACATGGGCATAACGGGCGAAACTTTGAAAGTAGCGGACATTAATGGAGTCCCATGGCTACCCTGCAGATGACATGCAATTTTATTAAAAAGATCCATTGAGTGGTCTTGAATGACCAGGATTGCTATCCTTTTAAGTAATGTTTTTAAATGTAGAATTTTTGGTTTCTCTTTTGCTGGTATTAAAAACAAAAATCCAGACACCTGTGTTTGGATTATGTAATAGTTTCAATATTTCAGTAAAATTTTTTGATCCTTTCTTTGATTTTAAAATTGTGTCTCTACCACCAATAAACTAGCATTTGGAAATTTAAAAGACACTTTATAATCTGCCGCTCTGTTAGTCATTTATGATAGTGTATTTATAAAACCCTTTGTTTGTGGATTTTTATAGAGTACCTGGCTTCTCAGAACATTTGAGGAGAAATAGTTATTAAAATATGCACAGTAACTGCATCATTTAAAAATAATATTTTATCTATTTTAATATTTGTAAACTATCTTCAGGCTTTCATGTAAGCCACTGCATCTGTTGACACTGTATTTATGACACATGCCTTGTTCTGGGTGGACCCAAAACTCTCAGACCAACCACAACCTTTCCATTCGATAAGAGGCAAATTTTATTGATAGAGCACAGTGATAACAGATGAGAATAATGCAAACAATTATGTATCTACCAGTCTTAGAGTTGTCATCATAGGAAAAGTACATCTGGCAGTACACAAGCTTTACTTTGAGGTTCTTTCTTGAATGTCAGATGTCAGCAGCCTGGAGGCCCATCCACCCCCTCTGCCCCCTGTGGGGTTGGTGAGATGGGCTGGTAGTATGCCCTCTGTCTATGGGGGCCTTGGGTTCCCCTCTCAGGGACTCTTTGCTGCTCTGAAATCCCTCCTTTTGTATTCTTTTATCCTGCTGTGGTGACTCTTCATCTCTGGCCTTTGTTGATTGGTCTGTTTCTCAAAACTGAAATGCCCAAGGTCTCTGCAGTTGGGCACTGTGACCTGATGTCACCTTATCTCCATGTTATGGGATAGCGGGAACATGTTTTCAATTTCCTAGCCTGTGTGTCTGTTTGATCCTTGCCTGTAGTAGATACAGCGGGCCTTGGAGAAACTTTCTCACAGACAAGCTTTTTAGAAATCAGTTAACCCTTGCTGATGCCCTGGACCATTATTCTAATGCATATGTAATTTACTTATAAGCCAGTTCCCAAAAGCAAACCTCTAATTACTGTTTTCTAGCCATCAGCACCCATGCTTTAAATTCTAAAAGAACCTAACAATCCCGTTGACTTCACAATATTTAAAATTTGCACAACTCCCTTGCCCGCCAGTGTTTTTGCTTATTTTTAAAACAAAATTCAGGCAATTCTAAGAGGGACATCTTGTCAAGTTTTAGCTTCAAAAAGATATAGTTTGTACTGTCAGAATTGCCACCATGTACAGTAGATATTGGGATAATTTCTCCACAGGAGATCATTGTAAAAAACTCTTGGGGTGAGGGATTGTGGGTGGTTTTGTCAGATAAAAAGTGGCGTTGAATGACTTTCCATGATTATAAAGACGGTTGATGTGATTCAGCCCAGGAACAGAATGGGGATTGACGGGGGGGGAGTTCTGGTGAATTTACAGCTGGAATATGAAGAATGTAAAGTTAAACCTGGCAGTTTCAAGGAATAGCTCCGATTTAATACTGGATCACTGAAGTTATCAATTTTGCCTGCCATGGGTGAGACAGGTTTTGGTATTTGGATCTCTCTTCCTTTTAGATCTAGTGCTACGGGAATTTGGTTTCACCTTATTCCTAGTCTCTCTAAGTAAAGTCTCATACCAAGTTTTTTACATAGCGTGTTCTTTGTCAGACCTCAAAGTGCTTTACAAAGAGGATGGGTACCATAGTGCCTTTCTATAGATGATGAAATAGAAACTCATAGTCATAGATTACACAGTAGACAAATGGCAGAGCTGAGAATGAAACCCAAATTTTAAGTGCCAGCACAGTACCCTCTCATCTGCTGGGCTTCACTGCCCCTTAGTGGCTTGGATACTACATTTAGTAGGTTAGGTATTTGTTTATCTGTACATTTTTATGTACCCTACTATCAGGAAAGGAGGTACCATAGTGGGCTCTGATGGGTCAGATTTGGCACAAGTCCTGTGTAAAGATCACAAATCAATACACTTCTGAGAAGAGGATGGGGAGGAGGAAGAAAACTGGTTTCCCTATATTTATTTAAAACACTATACATAGGCATCTGTTAAACAAGGCAGAAGGCTCAGATCCCCCCAAAGTATTTAGGCATCTAAAGTAGGACTTAGTTGGCAAAGTGATATCTGTGTCTAAGAGTGTTATCTCAAAACTTTTATCTAGAAAGTGGAAGCACCTGAAAAGCTAGAGTTACCTACATTTTTATCAGTAAAGTTTTTCACCCAGAATTCTGCTTGGCAGCAGGTCTGGGCATGCCCAGAAGCAGAACTTGCCCATAGTCAGGAGAGAAATGACACATATAAAGCATCTTTTCTTCAGTGGGTTTTTTTGTTTGTTTGTTTAAATCCCTAAGTTTAGACTTGCTTCCCCACAAGCATGTTGCCTGTTGCAGATTTTCTTCTGATGTGCTGTACTGTTATGCAGTATATAGGGAATTTAGTCGCATGATTTAGAGGGGCAGATTCCATCCACCTAAAACTCGGTTTAATATTGATGCTGGGTTCTTTTATGGATGCATCTTGAGGTGCTTGAGGTTGGTATAGCCAGAGGTTGGTAGTGCGGGATTCATTGATATCTTAAGTAACAAACCATAAACCTGTGAACTTTCCTTCTGGAGGATGCTGCTTTTCATTCTAGTTTCTGTACAGACGTGATGTAAGAACATTTAAAAAGGGGACAGCGCTTGAAAACAGTTACTATTTTGATAGTTCTTCTTCCAGAAAAACACCTTTAATAAAAAAAAAAAGTGTTTGGAATAATTACAATACATGTTTTTTGTATGTTGTTTTTTTTTTTTAAAGGAGGAGAATATTGTATTGACTGGCAATTATACACTAAGGGCCAGATTCTCTGTGACTTAATCATCTTAGCACAGCTAGTCAGGATTTTGTATACAAGTGTGCAAGCCACAGAAGCCTCACTCATTTACTTTAGACTTCAGCAGGTACCTAGGTGCTTAATTTTCAGTAGTAAAGTTGCTTATGTCTCAGGCTTAGCTAATGTGTGTGTCCACGGACACTGCCATCTTGGTACCTATGTTATGCCCAAGTTGGTTTGGGCTAGGGACAGAAGTCAGTACAAGTGGTCAGCAGGGATACTGGTTTTCACTGATTTAAAAAAAAAAATCCCAATTTTCAGATTTAAAAAAGTAATTGAAAATCCACATTTTTCCTTGATTTAAAATGAAACACCATTAATATATATAGAGAGAGCTAGCTATAGAGTGGTGTTTCATTTTAATCATGGAAAAATGGAATTTGGGTTACTTTTTTTAATCTGATTAAAAAAAAAAAATCCCCAATTTTTAGAGAAAAGCAGGATCCCTGGTGATTGGAAACTAGTTCAAATCTGTAACACAACAGAAGTTCAGTGCACATAAACTGGTTTCAGCCATTTTGAAAGCAGTGTACAATAAATCTGGATAGATGTAGTATCAGACTTAAATGATTTAGGTTAAATTGGTTTATTGAACTTCTGTTCCTGATCCTCTCAAGATTCACGTTAACTCGGTCCCCCAGTATACCAGAATGCTTTGCACATCCCCCGCAAATCCCCCACTCACAGGGTGGGCAGGTTAGCTTTGACTCTAGCTGTCTGCTCCAACTGAGCAGGGAGCCATGCTCTAGCACCCCCAGCTTGCATGTGGCTGCATTTCTGGAATTAAAAGTAAGCATCTGGTCACTTTTTTTTATCAGCTCAATCTACGCAGTTTAGACTAACCTGCAAAGACTGAATTGATTCAGCCTTGTGCTCTTTGACTGTCTCTACTTAGCCCTGGATTTTACAAGCTGCTAAACTTCATGGAGCCAGATCTGGCACGCATGCTTAGACCACACCTAATACTCACTGACAGCATTGAGTTCAGCACAAAGCACAGCAGAAAACACCATTTTGTTTAAAAAAAACATAACATAAAGAAGCAGTGCTGCATCTCACCTTTTTTTTTTTTGGTAATAGGCTAGTGCTGAGAGCACTCAGGCAGTGATAGACTGGGGTTCTGTGACTTCATCAGCCAAAGGCTGTTCAGATGAAGAGCTCTCACCTACCAGGAGCACGTTCTAAGCATGGAGCCATAAACTGGGCATAGTGAGATGTGGGGAAGGGAAATCTCTACCCTTTCTGATGAAGATGTGATACTATGCAATATTGATGGGCCAGGAAGAGTAAGTGGCTCTAGCTTGTTGGTTAGGGCATTCACTTGTGAGAAGGAAAGAAATTCCTCCTCCTAGGACTGCATATGTATTTTTTATCTAATAGCTAATGAAAATGCATAAGTAGTTTTGGGATCAGGAGCCAGAAGGAATTCCCCTTTTCCCTATGACTAGAAATTGGAGCCCCATTATGCAAGGTACTATATAAAGAAGTAAAATGAAGTCCAACTATATTCTGTGGAGTCTGCAATGTCATAACCAGGTAACAGCAAATACTGTCAACAGTGAGTAATCTAGTAACAGACATAAGGAAAAAGGGATCACAATATAATAGTTAATGTTGAAACAATGTGCGTAACAACTGTTCATCCCAGTACAAAAAGATTTAAGAGTCCTGAAATGTTATGTTAAGTAGTACCTTGTACAACTATTTCAAACACAGAGCTTTTTGTGGTATGATGCTCTGGGCCAGCAAGGAAGTACAGGCACTTAGTTGAATTCTTATCCAGGTTACTGGGCCTAATCTCTATTGTTGGCTGTGCAAATGTGAAATAGTGAGCAGCATATTTAACTGCACACTGTGTTCTGAGTCATGGCATATTGAATCATTGTATGTAATTTGTCCTGGCATATATAGTTACAACACATGTTATTACAGAGTTAACTTGGTTTATTTAGGTCCCAGCTTTGTTATTACTTATACTAGTGGCCATTAAGTACAAGTTAGCTAATCTTAAAGACTTGCACATGAGTTTTCGATCTGCTATCATAGCTAGCAGTGGAGCCAGATCATGCATTAACCAAACGAGCTAGCTGGTATTAGGATGCCAGTAAAAAAGAAAAAGTATTCTGAAGCTTGGCATTTACATCTTGTATCTGCCAAGCTGCTGCATTATGGGAAGAGCAGTAATTGTCTGTGCCACTGTTAATGAAAACAAAGGTCAAAATCTCTGAAGTTGGGCTAGATATGGACTATCAAGGAAAAAGAAAAACTGAGTTCTGGCTTTAACATAAACATGTGATTTGGTGTTTACAGTTCCATGAGTTTGTCTGTCTCTGTTATCACCTCTGAAACATAATTGAGCTTAACTGCATCATCTGTATTCATTTTATGTGAACTGGGTGTCCCAAAAATGATTACAGTTGGTCTTTGCTTTCTTGGAGCCTTTTATAATAAATGTATATTTGCCCACATAATATTTATTTTATTTTATTTGGAAAAAAAGGGTTCTAAGCAGCATTATCTTATTAATGTAGCAGGGATGATTAAAAAGTAAGGGGCTTTAAAAATAGCTGTCTTTAACAGATAAGGAAAGAATGGAAATACACTTTTTCTGTAAGTAAAAATAAAATATTCTTTAGTGATATATAGTGATAAGAGGCAAAACAAATTATAAGCTTGTAATGCAATATAATTTAACCATGAGAGAAAACAAATGTGACACTTTTTTTTTTTTACCTGATTAAATGGAACTGTCTTAGAACGAAACAAGAAATTCGTCCAATCAGCATTATATAGCAACATTGGTTCAGAATTTATCTTAGTGATCACTATGCTTCACTGTGACTGCCTGATCCAATGTCTTTATGCCAACAGGGATTACCACTATTATATATACACTTTCTGTGCTTGCTTTATAATTTGGATAGGCAACTGATATAGCAATATAATATCTTATATAAGGTAGAACTGAAAATTTAGAATCAAACTTGACACATGCTTTGTCGTTTAAGAAGATGGTGCTGTGCGTATGTATAAAGTGTGGATGTGGAATGTGACCTTGTGCTTGGTTTCTCACATGGGAAGAGCACTAGTGTGGGTGTAGACACTTGAAATTTATACTTCTACAACTTCTGTTTTTGAAGTTTCAGAAATCTTCTTAAAGTGAACCTGCAGTCTGTTATCTTGTCACAGGTAGCTGAAAACCTTTTTTTGAAAAAATGTCAGAAGAAAGAGGAACATCGAAGGGAAACAGCATTGGTTAGTGAATAAGCTGCTGGATACCAAGAGCCTGAGGTGGTGGTTACTTTAGCAGGAGTAATTGGGCATGTCTATATGAAATGCTTAATGCACAGAAGACATTCTACTGTGTTTTAGCGTGGCTAGCAAAAAACGTGCTAATGTTCAGTAGATTTAGTCTAATGCACAAAACCGTTCATCTGCGCTAATGCGCAGTAGCACCAATTATGATGCATTAAGTTTAGTACCTGTCACGACAGGTACTAAACTTAATACACCTTAAGTATGGCACATTAATGAACATGTAGACTTTCCCACTGAGTCTAGACCACAGGAATTTAGGCCAAAGGGAATATACTTTTTCCTGTATTGAAGTTTATTCATCTAACTAATCTGTAATTTGCAGTTGAATCTTTTAGATATTTTGATTTTCTAATATATATAGTAATGTGTCTTTCATCTCATGGAGTTGAGATTTAAATACAGTAAAATCTTTGCTATCTGGCATTTAACTAACTGGAATTTCCAGCCAGCTGGCCAGACGTGGAGGAGTGAGGAGAAGCTTGCATGTGGCAGCTGCCACCCACCGCCCTGCGCTGCTGCTACTCTGCATGCGGCTGCCGCCATCCCCCATTCTGTTCCGCGCGCTGCCGCCGCCGTGTCCCCCGTTCCCCACTCTGTGTGTGGCTGCTCTCTCTGCCCCCCACTCCACATTATCTGAACCCCCCTGCCAGGGGTTTTCAGATAACCAGAATTTTTACATAACCGGCAATCCTCATACCCTGGGGATGCTGGATAACAGAGACTTTTATGGTATATTATTAAACTAATAAATACTCAAGTGTAGTCTTTATGGCTTAAGTATGGAACTGCTTGGGTTATTTTCCCCCTGCAGTGTCTTCAGTTATAAAACAGAACTATTGGGGAATCTTTAGTTATTGTCATGACAGCGTTAAACTTTAAACTTTAGTCTCACAGGCCCTTTTCCTTTAACAAACGTGCAGGAATGGGAATGTTTTAGCAAACTGTTTGGAAGTTACAGAGTCATCCTTTCCATTTCCTCTTCGTATTTGTTTTCATTGAAGATTATATTTGCATTTTTTATTCTTAGTAGACCTTAGGTCTGACTGGAAGACTAAACATTGCACCTCATCTTGCCAAAGAAGTTCTGTTGACACCTGGTTGCACACATGAACAATATTTTGAACTTTGTTTGAACTCTTCAACCTTAACATAGGGTTTATTGCATTTTTTGTCTGTTTTTATTACATTACCTTGAAGGAGCAATCTGAACACTTCCTGATGCAATTGTAAAAGAGCCAAATTCCTGTATGAAGAACTATTACCTTTTGTTTAGAAAACAGATGTGAGTTCAAATTCTGTAAGGTCATTGATTTCTTATTAAATTCTCTTTGTTTGGAGGCCTTGATAGCTAAATGGATCTGTAAAAGATAATAGGTTGAGCAAATATTTACTTGCCAGCTGGCCTACTCTTGTCAGGATTGTCCCTGTTCTTGGTGGTGGTGTTACTAAATAATAATAAATAATTTGCTATTGGCAGCCCTGGCCAAACTCTTAAAATATTATAAATTATGGTAAAAGCAGCACCTATATGTAAAGTTGCTGATGCATTATAAGTAGGCATCTACCAACATTGTGATTTTGCAGAAATTGGGAAAACTGGCATTGCTCGTGACAGTGGGCAATGTCCATGAAACCTGTTGGGGGGGGGGGGGGGGAGAAGAAAATTTATTGAAAATAAATGCCGGCTCCCTAGAGAGAGCCAACAGTCCTCACGGTGCTGCACCCTGGCTGCACAGCCTACTGGGGCAAACGGGGCAAGGAGAACCCTGTCCCTTGCCACCAATCAGCAGTGAGTGGCAGGGCCACTGGGGCCTCTTGACCAGTCAGAGGTGAGGGGGCCTACCACAATCAGCCCATGAATATGGTGGCTGGCCCTGCCATCTCCCTGTGAAAATCGACTGGTTATTTCCTTGAGTTAGGTAGACCCCTAATTATAAGGCCCTTATTTCAGTTGCTTTTAATTTTGCCAAACTGTAATAGTTTAGACCAAGGCTATCCAACTTTCAGGCAGCTGGGGGCTGCATGCTGTGCAGGCTGCGGTTCTGGGGTTCTCCTCTACTCTCCCACCCCCCGCCAGTAAGTCTGGCTCTCCTCACTCCCAGGTGTATATGCCATGTAGGCAACCCTCCCCACCCCACAGAGCAGGCATTCCAGCTTCCTGCTACTGCGTATGCAGCACTCTCCTTCCCTTCCCCTCCCTGCCATGTGCACCACCCACTTGTAGTGTGGGCATCCTGGCTCCTTCCTTGGTCATGTGCAGTGCTAGCATCCTGGCCCTCTCTCATACCATGTGCACAGTTCAAGCACAGCAACCCCCTCCTGCTACCCTGTCCTGCCTCCAGAAATGGGGGCAGGAAGTAGAAGCAAGAGAAGAAAGGGAAGCCTGGAAAATCTGGCAGCCACTTCAGGAGCAATGTCAGAGAAGAGTGGCATGGGCTGTATGCCAACGCTTTGGGGGGTTGCTAGTTAGACAGCTTTGTTTTAGAGTAAAATTTCATGTAGATTGCCTCAGTCTGTCTCTGTTGGGGATAATGGAACATTCAGCTGCCATTGACTTCTCAGTCTCTATCAACCAAGTAACTTCAGCTAAGTCAGCTAAGGGCTGCCTTCAGCATCAGTCCTGAACAGGGCTTGAACTGTTTCTGGAGCCATAGCAAGACACATTAGCTGCTTTACCATTGCATGCGACTTTATAGGAAGATACATATTTTGCTCATGTTAAACTCTGATCTCATCTTTGAACAACTCTGGTGCCCTTGTACTTTAGAGCAGATACTTGAAGCTTAGATAGATTACCCCTGACACAAAGACCAAGTGCCTTTTTGCTGTCCCCCCTCAAAAAACTACTCAGTTTGACCAACTTACTTAATTTTCTCAAAGGTTTATATGTGCATATTTAGTAGGGGTTGCAAACATTTTAGCGCCTAAAAATTCCCCAAAGATTCCATCATATTGGTCATGTTCAGGGCTGACATCATACTGTTCAGGGCTGACTGTACAAACCTGGATTTATCCTGAAGATGTCACTGCATGGAAATTCTGGACTGTGCTGGGGCTGGCCCAGTTATTTGAAGTGAGACCAGGGAGAATAGTCTGACCCACCTCTCTGTTCTATATTCTGACTGTACTTCACACGTTTACTGTGAAGATTAATGCTTGTACAGACCTTTGAAGGTATAATGCTAAATATTAAAGGGGTTGTATGCTTATACCTTGGCAAGAAGGTCAGTGTCTAACAAATGCTTTGTCTTTAGAATGTTTTTCTTTTGAACCCGTCTGAAAGGTTGAGGAAGTTCTGTATACTGTTTATTTTCACTTTGGGGAGGAGAAGATTTGGCTAAATATCCTGTGAGTCTCTCTGTCTTTCTGTCTCTCTCTGTCGTCTTCTTTCTTTCTTTGTTGGTATCCTCTTGCCTGACGGCAAAAAGTTCAATCAGGAGTCTGTAAGCAGGAAACCAGCAGAAAATGAAACAATAGCAAAGATACGATAGAGTCCAGAGGTCCTCAGGGAAACAGTGGTGCAGCTATTAATTGTGCAGTATTCCCAGCCCATCTCCAGCTAAGTTAGCAAATTTTATTTTTTCCAGCCCTCAGCTGAAGAACAAAGGATGGTGAGACCTTAAAAATGCTGGCCTAAGGAAGATGGGTTATCAGCAGTTGTCTGGCTAGACACTGCAAGGGATGCAGAAAATCTTCAAAACATGCTTTTTTTATGGAGTTGGGGGCTGATGTACCAAAGCTCAAGGACAGTGTCATATGTACCACCTATCTTTTACCCTGTTACATGCCAAGTATTGCCAGTTTTGTGATCCAGTACCTGGTTCTTTGCTGCAAAATGTGTTTCTCTGAAGATTCTCATGTGCATCAACGTGCATTTAGACCATATGCTATGGCAAGACAAGTCCCAAAGGGTTGAGACGGACAGCTTTGTTCTATAGCATAAGATCCCACGCAGTCTGCTCACTTGAGCTACCAGAAGCTCAACAGCTACCTTGTTTGTGAGGTTAGTAGAGATGATGTGCTTTGGGACCATTGGTAGGGAAAACACATGTAGACTGGTAGAGAAGACTGTGTGGCTAATACGGGATGACCAGCAGCAGAGGGAGTCCTTCAGGATGAACAAGGCCAATTTCTTGGAAATCTTCACAGAGCTAGCCCAAAAGCTGCAGAAGCAGATGACCAATATGAGAGTTCCTTTGACTGTGGAGAAATGAGTGGCAGTAGTCATCTAGCAACCTCTAACTACTATCCTTTTGTTGTGAAACAGTTTGTCCTAGGCAAATAAACTGTTGGTGCTACCATGTACATGTTGATGTTGCCATGTACGTTGCTCTGTGTTGCCATAAAAAAAAGAGATAATGGTCCTGCATTTCCTAAGACTTGGCAACCTTCCCAGGAATTTGTTAGCTTAGTCATGAATGTGACATTCCCTAACTGCATTAGAGTGATGGAACATGCATTCCTGTTCTTGCCCCCTGCCAGGGCCTTGAGGGTCAGAAGCAGGAAGGTTTCCCCACATTGTACTGGACTATGTGGGAGAGTCCTGCACACTGCTGCAGGGTGGAATTTTCAGCAACTCTGTCTTGCTGATGTGAGTGGCAGGGGTCTGTCAGAACTGCTTGGAGCCTGAACAGTGTAGGCATCCCTCTGCTATTACTCTGACCCTGCTTTTCTATTGCTGCTGCAGCTCATCTGAAGCCTTTTGCTGGGTATCTTGATAACAGAAAGGAACTGTGTAACTGTTACCTGAACAGCCGCTCTTGAATGTGCCTTTGGGCAGATGAATTCATGTGGCATACACTTGGTAAGTTTGGAGACAGCTGAGCAGCACCTGCCCAGGACTTTGCTTGCTTGCTGCATTCTGCACAACATCTTTGAGAGCAAAGGCAAAAGTTTGGGTGAGTTCAGTCAGTGACCCAGTAGTTCAAGTAGCCAGAACTCTAGTTGATTGGCAGTTGCAGCTGGCTGGGATGTCGTGATTGGGCTTTCACCACTTGCTTTGAGGAAAGTCCATGAGAATGCCAGCCTATTGCTATGAGGAACCCTCAATGCTGTTTTGTATTTTCTTGCAAGATAGTTCAGGTATTTCTGATTTTGTAGGCTCTTTCATGTCCCTTCCTCCTCTTGTTTTGTATACTGAAGCCTACTGGTCTCTTTGGACAGGGAGGCCCCGTGGGCTTTTCTACTCGTGTGGCCATCTTTGCCATTTCAGCCCCTCTTTATACATGTCCTTTATTCATTACTTTTTTCCCTAGTCACGAAACATGTCTGCTGTATGGACTAATGATAGCATGTGTATTTGGCTGGTAGACCTTGTAGACAGTGGGTATGTGCATGGGGAAGAAAACCCATCAAATGATTCTGATGTGTAGATAATATGAACAATAAACCTTTTTTAGTATTTTGTCTCTTGAATAGGTGCAAAATCAAACAACGTAGACTTGGTTAGGGCTTCAAAACCTGGATGTAGAAAAAGTACAGAACAGGAGGGAGCAGTTTCTTGGACATGGGTAGAAGAAATGAGTAGCATAGACAAGGTGAGGAAGCCTTTAAGTGACTGATTCTCAACCAGGGTGCTGCAGCCACCCGGGAGTGCCTTCAGATCCTTTCAGGGGTATTGCTGGGTGTCACATTGTTAGTGCTGTTAAGTGAGCAAACATGATTCACAAGAGAAACTCCAGGTTTCAAATAGGAATCCATAGTGTTAAAACTGTTCTGACATGTTGTGGTCTTTCTGAGTTCTTTGCAACTAAAGAATTGGTCTATTAGTGTGTTTATTCACATCTAAGATGACCCTTAATTTAAGATGAACCCCCAATAATTTGATTTTATACATGGAAAATTTATAAATGTGTTATAATTTTCCATGCTTGGAATCTAATTATTGGAGGGTTGTCTTTAATTCATCCTCCCTGCTGCTGCAGGGGGCAGGCAGTGGGGAGGTAAGTGGTATAGGGAAGTCAAGCAGCTTGCCCCCTGCTTGTCCCTGCCCCCCCTCCCTTCCCATTCCTGGGAGCCCCATCAGCTGATCCAGACTTCCAGCCACAGGGGCATGCCTGGGAGCCCAGATCAGCTGGTGGGGTTCCTGGCAATGGAGTCATACCCTGTGACTGGGAGTCCCAGCCTGGCCACATGATCAATTAATGGTGTAATAAGAATCGGCCACAAAATTATTATACGTTTTGTTTAACAACTTTGTGGTTTATTCCTTGTTTTGTCATGCCATTGCATTGCATTAACATGTGGGCAGGTAACAGCTTAAGACATGATTAACTGGTTAAATGCATCTCAAGTTTAATGCATGCCAGAGGCCTAAATGAAGCAGAGTTAAAGCTGGAGCAGTTTTGCTCTATTGCTATAGAGTCATGTAGCTGTAACAGTTGCATAGTAACCGTTTATACTGGTATCCTTTGATAACAATATAATTGTTGAACCTTTCTGTACCCTCCCCCAGTTCCATTTTGTCTTTTTGGGAATTTGTATCTATAGCTTGTCCTGCAGTATATGGCATTAATTGATGTATTCTGTATTCAGGCATGATTCTTTTTTTCTCTAAACTGATCATTAATTCCAGCGATTAGTAATACAAAAATAAAGACATTGTGGTATTCAAGACCATCATAGGAATTCTATGTGCAGTGGCATATGTAGACTTTAGTATAGATTCCAAAAATAGCCAAAGCTATACATGTACAATATCCATAATTGTAGCATGCAAGTGTGGCATTTTTAAATGTGCAACGACCACATTACATGTTACTTTTGATATATTTAACTATTCTACTTGGTACTGAAACTAGGGATTAAAATAACAGGCAGGAGAATTAGTAATTCACTTTCTGCTAGTAGCTGTGATAAATGTGGGACAGCGTGTTCTCTTAGAAAGTACACTCTCCTTAAAATCTGATAAAGCTTGCAGTGGAGTTTGAACATATTTCTGTGGTGAAGTTTAAAAATAAAAGACAAAAGGAAAAATGGAACATTTTTAAAGAACCTGCAGGAAACAAACTGAAATGATGGGGTAGTGGTTTAGCCTGCCTTTGAAGGAATGTTAAGAGTTTTAGTTTTTGTGACATTGTGATGTGTATTTATCTTGGCTTAATACAGAGGTTTATCTTTTTCTCTTATGTTTCCAAACAAAATGATTTAAAAACTCTGATAAGGATGCAGATCAGACTAATCTGCACATTAAAAAAAATCTGATTCTTCCTAATATACTATGGTTCATGCTTTGCCAGAAACGTGGCAGAATTAGCTCTACAAACCCCTCAGGAAATATTAAGATTTAATAGCAAGACTGAAATCTGACATACCATTCTCAACCCTTCGCAGTATAGCATTTTGATCCCAATGTAAATGTGGTGAAGATGAGTCTGTACTTGGCTATGCAAATTATCATTTTATTACAGAGCTACTTTGTACCACAAAATTAAGACTGGGAGAAAACATAGACACTGTGGAATAATGTGCAGTAAATCAAATGCAGCTGTTGGCTTTTGTAAAGCACCATCTCATCACGTAAAGATAGAATATTTCTCTGTCGTATCGTTATTGTTCCTCTGAGAAATACCCAGCTGATTGAGCCACAATGGAAAGAACAGTTATGTCAAGGAGGTATCAGGTTTTCCCTATAGGGATATTCTGCTGGGAAGGAGATGCACAAGAGTGGTGTTCTGAAAAGCTCAGCTGCTGCAGTTTTTTCGTAATTGCTGCTCTCTTGTGATTTCTTCACTGAGTGAAGTAAAATGCTTCTTACAAACAGATTTGAGAAGAAAATGTTTTACTCAACACCGTAATGGAACTCTGCTTAGCAAACTGTGGTTTATGCGGCTTTTGTTGTTTCATGAATTTCCTGTTCCATATCAGTTCTCTTATCTAATTTTATGGTGCCAAGCTTGACACCGAGAATGATCATTTCTATTTCAATTAGTGTTGTTTCATTTTTCACGATCAGTTCAGCTTAGCGCCTCCCCAGGTATGTGGCTCTGATGCTAATTAGTGAGGAGCTGCTTTCTTGCTTCATGGGACACATGGGCTCTCAATGTTTTAGTTCCATTAAACAAATGAGGTCGGTGAAATTGGTGCTCACTGTTAGCTGCACTGCCTTCTTTTTTTACTACTATTACTACTTGATGAAAACACTATTATATTTAACCAGCGCTGGCCCATACTGCTGCAAAATAAGACTATTTTCTGTGTGCGGATTTGTCAAACAGTACTCTGGATAGAAGCTGAGAAGCATCAAACCCAGAGAGAAGTATGTCCACACTGTGAACAAAGAGCAGATTACATTTTGTTATTGTATTTATTCTCATATGATTAGGATGTTAGTCCTTATGGCATTAATAACATTTGGCTTGATAGAACTATAATTGGTACAAAACCTTGGCAAAAAATTCACCTTGAGTCTCCTGTGTTGTACTAAAAATACTTGCTTTGCTTTGGAATACCATCCAGTCCATTATTTTATTTTTTTTTGGATTTGAATTAAATAAATGTCAAGGTTTAGGTTATTGACTTTTTTTTTCTTCTTGTGAGCTTGTACCAAGGTAATAGATCAGCACAGTAGCTACTGTAGATCATTTAAAAGGAGGCATTGTGATACATTTTAGGAACTGCTTATGGGGAATTTTTCAAATGGATACATTTATTCTTTGCATAATTTCTTCAGATTTTTGTTTCTTTCTTGATATTCTGTATTGTTTCATAAAATGGATTTCAACAGTATCATGTTTTGATGACAAATTTTTACACCTGTTCATTGGTCTCTTGCACATAAAGGATATAGCAATAAAAAGGAATGCAAATTGTAGAATTAGGAAAGGGATGTAGCAGATCATATTGTGTTTTGTTTTTGTAGCTAAGACTGGTCCAAAATACATTATATAACATACCTCCAAAAAACCAACCCTCCTCCCTCAACAAAAACCCTGTCCACGTACTCGCACTCTAATAGAGTGTTTTTTCAGAAACCCACAAGGCAAAGTTAAGCTTGGCTTAAACCTCACTAACGTGCATTCCCTTAACTCTTTCTATGAGTGGCTGAAGCACATTAGCAGGACAGGTGTTTGAAGCTTGCAGTCTAGGTCACTGAGGTCAGTAGACTGCTGCCTGGACTGCACTAGTATTTTGGGGCACCATTAACCTTCACCCCCATTTTCCCCAGCCCCTCCTCCCCCTTACTCAAAAACACTGGAAGGGCCCTCAGGTTAGAAATATTCTTCACCAAATGAAGTGGATCAGTTGTGTTGCTATGTGTTATAGCATAGCTGATCTGCTTCATTAGACAAAACACAGGTAGTCTTTTGTTCCGCCCTTGATCTCAGAGGTCAGGTGGCAGTATGATCTCCCTAGTCAGCCAGACTCGTCCCCATGATTGCTGGAGAGTGGAACTAGCTGAGAGGAAGGGCTTTTCCCTGCTCAGCCAGACTCATCCCCCACAATCACTGTGGAGCAGGTCTGGCTGCATGAAGAAAGTGGAGCTTTCCCACTTAACCAGACTTACTCCTGTAATTGTAGGGGATGGGTCTGGCTGAGCAGGGAGCTCCGACTTCCCTGCTTATGGAGAAGCACTGCAGATTCCTGGGGTGCCTCTGTAAGCAGGGAAGGCAGGCTGCTGCTTTGGGGGCTTGAAGAGCCCTCAAGCCCCTAGAGCACCTGCCTGGGCTGGCTGGAGAGGAGCAGCAGCTCAGGCTGCTCTACTGTCCTGCCACAGAGCTAATAGACATCTAGTGTAATAAAGCAGCAGAGTCTATTACTGCTTTTTGTCGCACCACTGATTTTCCTTTAATGTGGTGTGACAGAGGGTAGTGATGTTTATTAACTTGCCATTTGTGCCGCCACAAACATTTTTTATGGTGACACAAGCGAGACATCAGGCACCATTTCCCCCCACCCCCACACTTAGAAGCAGCAGCAGCTATCAGATGCCTTACCAAGCTTTTCTTGAATAATTCTGGATGTTTGGGTGGCTGCCTCCATACAAAATTGGTGGCAGTCTTGTCCTCAAGAGATTACCAGCTTACAGGATCCTTGTAGAGTTACTGTGCCAGCTCAGACTCCTGGGTTCCTACTTTGGCCTCGAGATCTTCATCCTATGGTTGTCTTGATTGAGGTAGTAGACAAAAGTATATGGGTACCTGAAGGCCATTGGGCTTAAATAAGGTACAACCTGGTAAAGGGCTCTCTGCAAGTTTTTCAGTGTAGGGCTTTTGTGGAGAGGAGTGCCTTATATTCACCAGCCCTGTCCCTGTCTCTTTTCCCTGTCCCTCACTGGTTTTGCACAGAAACAATGTCAGGTCACCATCTCTCTGTGTGAGATGGAGCAGATCCAGATGGGGGGTGATCTGCTGTGCTTTTCTGATGGGCCCATAATAAATGGTGGTTGTCAGTTTGTCATCTTCCATAAGTGCTAACTTCATATAGTTTTTTTTCATAGTAAGCTTTAAGGATGACATCCTGTTGTATTGGTAATACATACTACCTAATTCACTCAGTATGCAGACTCAGCAATAGCTGAAGAATACAGATTGTATTCTTAGAAACAGAGACAAAAATTGTGTGGTCCACCCTCCACTTGATTCCCCCAGGGAGGTAAAAGCCTCCCTGCCCTTGCTCTTTAGTGAAGGAATTGCTGCTGGAGTTGTGCCTGAGCTAAATGGTCAGGGGAGGTCATGGCTTTTAAGACTCACACAGGTACATCTGTATCTATAGAGTAAACAGGATGGGATGACTATGGTGCAAGATGAATGAGACACCTGGACAAAGGAGGAGAGAGGATTGGTTAGTATCGCTTACTGTGAGGAAGCAAATTCATAGTAGGCAGGTATGCATATTTGACACTGATTGATTGTGTATGTTATTTGTATTGTAAGCTCTTTGGGACAGGAACTGTCTTTTGCTGTAAGTTTATATTCTGTCCAGTACAGTGACCCTAGTCTTCATTTGGGCAGTTGTGTGTTCCTGTAAAATACATTTTAAAAACAATTGTTCTTCCATAGAGAGGTGACGACAGATATGGTTTCTCACAGTCAAACTGGGAACTTGTTCTCAAATCCCAAAGATTTATGGTATCAATTTGGCATACCAGGAGAGACTGGGTGTCTGCAAGTGGGCTCAGAGCTCCACGGACCTGTGTCTTCATGGCTTTCCATGAAGCTCAATTGCAAACATATTGCAAGAGTTCCCTAGTCTCTCTGCTTTATGGGATAGTCACAGAACACAATGAACTTTACCTCCTTTGAATTTTCTGCTGGGAACAATATTTATATGAGATGTCTGTTCTAGCCTGTCCATACCTTCATGGCTGGAACACTCCTACTGCTTTCCATACACAGATTTTTAGAAGCTTGGGGCATTCTCTGTCTACAGAGAGTCTGGGAGAGGTGGCATGTGAAAACTGTTGAAGAAGGGGAAGCGATTCTGGATGGGAATAGGGAGATCCAGTTGCATGGAGGTGTCTTTTTCTGTGTTATCTGAGAAGTATGATTTGTCCCTGAGTTACGGACAAAATATCACCTTACTACCATATCAGCAAGAGGAGCTCCTAGATGAGCAAGACAGGAAAATATGGATCTCTCTGTAGAAATTAATTTCCTATCTGTCAGCTGCAGATACGCTTTCCTGCATGTTCTTTTATTTTATTTTCTCATTTTGTATTTCAAGATGGCTGTTGCAGGTCAGACAGTTGAGACAGGTTTTAGAAGGTACATGCTTCTTTATGGGGTTGTTAGTCACAGGTTTGAGACTAAGACCAACTTAAACTAACTACTGTAACTGAGTTTTTAAGCACTTCCTTGCCCATGGTTCACCAACGCCACCAGGAAGCAAACGTTTCCTTGCCCATGGCTCACCAGCACTTAACACATTTAGAATTAGTGCTGTTCATTTTGTATAAGGGAAGCTGAAAGTTCTAATTTATTATTCTCTTGACATCTGCTTAAAGAATTACTGTGTACAACCATAGCATGCAGCTATGTTTCTAAGCAAAAAAAACCTGCTTGATCTAAAAATGTATCTCCTCCTTCCTCCTAACATCTTGCAAAATTTCAGTTTATTGTGTTAGAATAGCAAACCAGAAACAAATATCATGTTTTCTTATATTTTTATAGCCTAAAAATGTCTCGATATACTACATTTTTACCCTTAGGCCTGTCTTCAGAGATTGAGTTACCTTGCTGTTAAATTGATGGCAGTGACTGAATGATCTTTTCAATGTGCTGTTTACATATTTTAACAGAACTATACACATCTATAAATAGAAAAATACTCTCAACATGGAGAGTTTATACTTGCTTAGAGATTTTGGCTATGGATTAGTCAAAGCTAAGAAAGAAAATTCGTATGTGATCCCTTTCCCTGTGAGAAAACAGAGGGCTGTTTTGAACCCGTGAGCCGGGGCCTAAACCTTTCTCCTTCAAACAAAAAATGGCTGAGCCCTAACTTGTTCCAACTGGATGCCTACAAACTGGCTTTTTTCCCATGGGCGGTGATTTAAAAAAAAAAAAAAAAAAAGAGGAACAGTACATCATTCTTGCCAACTCTTGCAGTTAGTCCTTGAGTCCTGTGATATTTAGTAGACTTCTCACCTGTAGTTATATTTGTCTGTGTATATCTCAGTTATCATAACAAATTGTCTAGGCCTCATGGTTTGGGCAGGGGGGTGGGGGGAGATTTTTGAAAACTTGGCCCAGATATATCTTGAAGGTTTAAAAAAGCTCAAAAAAATCTTTAAGAAAAATCTTCTGATTAAGCCGGTCTCATGATTTTTTGAACATGTAGGGTTGGTAAATTTAACTTACTAAACAACCTGAAAATGAATGTTCAAGCAATTCAAATATAGGCTACTTCAAGAAGGAGTGTTAGAGTGGGTTTGTCGCTTTTGAATTGTTCTGTGTTCATTCACACACAGTAATTAGAACGTACCAGCTGCTGCCCTTTTGAAAGGGTGTGCCCACACCCGTTCAGATAATGAATTTGTTCATTATTTGTGGAAGCGCTAATGGCTGGGTCAACAGGAAAGTGCTGAATTCTTCTGTCAAGTGACAGACCCTGCACACTGTTACAAGCATCACCAAAAAAATTGATTGCATCCTATGAATCTTATATGACCTAACTAGAGCTGGTATAAGTGTGGCTCTGGAACAAGGGTGCCCCCCTGCCCCAGATTTCCTTACCCCTGTCACAGATTTTTTTTAACATCTCCTTTCTATAAATTTTGATGATTACCGATGGAAATATTTTTTCTGTTGGTCTTGTGACAGGTGATAATATTTATTGGTAAAAATCAACACCTGGCAAGTCTATGTATAGTGGTATTACATATTAGTTCTGTATGTAACCATATTGGCCTGATGGGCCATTAGGCTTTGGGTGGACCTATGACCTTAATTTCAAACTTTTATAAACATATTTTAAGACATTTTCACTTTTGTTAACTGCAGTCATATTTCTTATATGACTTGAGTCCATTTGATTTACCAAGATTTATGCTACATAGGTGGGCAGAGCTGAGGAGCCCATGTGTTAGGGAAACACTTACAACAGAAAACCTGAGCTGAATATATTGTTCCTTTCTGTACCCAGGGAATGAAGTGTCCATATGTCACTACTGAATTCTTTCAGCTCACATGTTGAAAGTTCTGAGCTTAATATCTAGATTTAATTTCCAAAGCAGTTTACAAAATCTGCGCTGTTATGGGTGGGAAACACATAAGTAAACATAGATTAATTGATTCATGTGAACTGAGCTGCTTGCTGTGGAAAGGAATATCAGAGCAGAATTCTGTAATGGATTACTTGGTGTCTCGGGAGAATATTGATGACCATTTCAATGATTTGGGTCACCGGAGTAAATGAAATTCTGTCCTATAAGAGAAGATTGGTTAGCATTCATTCACTTTTGAGATGCATGGTTAAGTAAGAATACTATTTAGAAGACAACATAAGGCCATGTTTATTTGCTATTTACAATTATATTTCATTTATTTATTATTTACCAGTATGTTATCTGTAGACCATGTGAAATTATAATCTTACCTTCACACACATGCTGTAAAGCAGGGGTGGGCAAAACACAACCTGCCAAGGGATTTTATCTGACCTGCTGTGGGTCCTTCAGTCCTACCTAGCCCAGGCATACGGGGCAGCTTCAGACGTGGCACGTGTGACTGGTCCTACTGTCCCTGGGCACACAGTGGGTCTGGGGCAGCGTGGCAGCTGGACTCTACTTCCTGGCAGCCCTAGTGCAGCTGCAACTTCCCACTGCTAGTTCCCAGGTACTAGTTTACTTTTAAATAGGGGTGCACTGATAAAGATTTTCTTGTCTGATACCAATAGCTGATGATTAACCAAACATATCAGCCGATGCTGATCCGATAAGTGATATTTAGTAAGAGCGCAAGGCATTTTAAACTACCCCTACTTTAAAAAAATATCCAAATCGAAATAAAATGTTTTTGAAGTTATTAAACTGTTTTTATTGACTCAGATTCTCTACAATTTTCTCAAACCAACAAACCAGAAAGATATTGGCATTTTGTCCTCATTTGGTGTTGCTGCTGACTCCTTCCCTGCTCTGATTGTCACAACTCCACTGATAAATGCAGATACTTTTTAAGCTTCAATGAGGCAAGTTCAGCTGCTGCTTTCTTTTCACACTCCATTTGACTCAAGGTTCAAACCTCATGAGAGAGAAGTGGTAAGGACAGCAAGTTGCCTCTTACGACTGTGCTATTGCTGTTAATTTTATGTGGAAGGTTCTCAGACACTATGATGATGGGCAGCAGTGTTAAAACTCCAAAATGAATATCTCTAACAGGTAAATCATGCATGGTGGAAATGCATAGGTATATGCTGGCTACCCACATACTTTTTCAATTTGATATATCTACACAGTAGAACCAGATGTGTTTGGTTAAACTGCGGGGGTTACCTAATGATATACTGCATGCAGTTCATATAACACATTTTGAATGTATAGTTGCCATATTTCTTTGCTGAATTCATCTTTGACCTTATCCTTTAACACTATAGTTCATCCCTGCTACAAGAACTTGGCCATTGTAGATTTTGGTCAATTTTGGATGTAGAAGGCCATGCCCCTATTTCCTCTGTTTCCAAACCTCTGATCCCTATCCCCTGAGAAAATGATTACTAATGCTTTTCAAACTTGCTGTCACAGAGTGCCCTCCAGGGGGCAGCTTGCTTAGAACCCCTGCAGTCTTGTCTGGGCTTTGAGGGTAAAAACAGACATCACCAAACAAAGTGGATTGGGTGTGGTGAGACGCATCCCACCACAGCTGATCTGCTTTATTTGGAGACATGTTGCCCTTGCCCAGGGATTACCTGTGTCCCTCACTGCCCCATGCCTCTTTGCTGGGATCTGCACTGACCTGTGTCTCAAGCAGAGGCACATGTTGGCACAGGGTAGCATGGGACCTGGGGAATCCCTGGTGCACCTACCTCCCTGCTGGGACCTGTGCTGGGTCCCATGCCACTCTGTGCTTCACACAGAGGCATGGGTCTGTGCAGGTCCTGGCATAGAGGCATGGACCAGTCTGGATTCCTCAAGTTACACGCTACTCTGTCCCCCTTTGCTGGGATCTGCATTGACCTGTGCCTCTGCACAAAGCACAGGTTGACATGGAACCCAGCACAGGTCCCAGTGTGGAGTCATGGGGCTGTGTGGGTCTGAGCATGGAGGCACAAGGCATTGGGAATTCTCTGGGTTCTGAGTTTTCATGCTCTGAACTGTACGGGCTTTCCGTGCTTACAGAGATGTGCTCCTGTAGATCCTGGGGTGGGCCTCCGTAGGTGCGGATTCCTGACTTTCCCAATTTACAGAGAGACGCCCTAAGATTCCCCAAGGATTTCCCCTGTAAGATGAGCAGGTGCTCCCGAGTCTTGAAGGGCTAAATCCTGCATAGGAATTCTTAGATTGCTCAGGATTGGGCCCCTCAAGCTTCTGGAGCACCTGCCCGGTACGGCTGGAAAAGATAGACAGCTCCCAAAAGATAGGGTGCCCAAGCTCTCCAATCACAAATCAAATAGATTTTTGCCACAATAAAATGGCACTATTATGCTACCATTTGTCACAGCCACTGATGTAGTGCTAGAAAGGGTAGGGACATTTAGTTGTTCTCCATTTGTTCTGCCATAATATTTTTTAGTTCCAGGTAGCACAGTAGACAGTTTCTTTAGCAACGGTATTTATAAGGGCAAAGGCCACCCATGCAGAGGTTTTCTACCCCCACCAAAGGGATTCGATAGTTCCTCTGCCCCCAGTCCAGCCCATACAGCCCTGAGCATCCCCAGAGATACTCAGCTGCTCCCTTTCCAATATATCCAGGCCCCCAAAGCTCCTCCAGTTCTTGCAGTCCCCAGACTCTTTTGACCAGGAATTGCCACACTGCTTTTTTCCACCCTGCTCCCCTATGTCATGTTTACATCCTCCTCTCAACAAAGCTGTTCAAGATGGTATTAATGCTAAAAGTTCATTTGATCTCATTCTGCACTTTGCCAGACCTGGCACTTAACCCACCATTCTGTGTGCACAGGCAAAAGAGATGAACCAATTCACACTATACTGTAGCACCATGAACACAATTAACACAGAAATATCACCCATCACACTTGCATAAGTATAGAGGGTTTTTTTTTCATTCAGGCAGTTTTATACATGGGAAGGGTTGTTTTCCAATTAATATATCCTGGTAGGCCTTGTCATATTAACAATTATATGCATAAGCAAAATCATCATTAGGCTCATCACTGTGTAGGTGTGGAAGTTGTTTTTATGCTTATAACTTGTTGTGGACACTTTTAGGAGCATGTGTTTTAAAATTTAACTTTAAATTAGTTTGTCATGCGCACAGCACTGCACACCTAAATCTTTCGTATTCCACAGTTTCAATTTGGGTAACAACAGTGCATGGATCAGGAAAGCTTGAGAGAGATCAAACTTCGTGATTATTCTCTCCTTTTTACACTTCTCCTTTGTATGGCATCAGATAGCAACTTCCAAATCTATGAGCAGCCATTGTGTGGTATTATTGCTCATAGACAGATTCCATCTGCTTCATCTGGGCATTTGTAAAGATTGCAGCTTTTGATTAAGTGCTGTGCTATTTGTTGGATACTACAATCACACAGGGAGCTGTCCAAAATGTTCATCTTGTGAAGTGTTGTTTTGAGCATCTGTATTCAGATCTCAGTCTGTTCAGCTTGACCCATACTTCTCTGTCAAGGTCATGCCCAATAGGGGACTCCTTTGGTATTTGGTATAAAACACTGTAGGAATTTTCTTCCAGTTTTGATTTTGCTACTTTCCTCTTTACATGATCATTCTGTAGTGCCCTGCATATTTGTTGAAATTGACATGCAGGGTCCTGTTGGTTTGTTATAAAGCTTCCTTCCTGGAGAGGTCATTCCAGCTTCACTTTATCTTTCAAGTGAGGATTATGTTCAGCAAGTTGATGTCTCACTCGGCATAAATCTATTGTCTCACAAGACAGACCGATACCTACTACTACTAATTGTGCTCTAGGTTAATAGCAGGTACTCGTTGCAGATACAGAACCTACTGGTGGTTTAGTTTTTGGTTGTGTTTTTTTTTACATTGTGATCTCCAAGTGGCATGAAGAGGTAGGCATTATTGTCCTTATTTAACATATAGTCACTTAAAGGTAGGTCACTTGCCCAAATGAGGATGATAAGGATGCTGTTGTATTATTGAATTAACGTGTATGACAGCTACTCCTACCAGACCTAAATCAGTGTTGGGCATCACTGTGCTAGGCATTGTACAAAAACATCATGAAGAGTCTCTTTCCTGAAGAGCTTACAGTCAAAACAGGCAAGAAAAAGAGGGAGAGGGGAAAACTGAGGCACAGAAATGAGTGATACACCATACAGGTTCATCCACTGCATTGCATTTTACATTGCTGTTTGTGCCTAGGGAATGTTTTAATTGGTGACTTGTATAGAATTATGCCCACTGAAGTCCCATGAGTAATACAGCTTATTTGTAGTAAACCTCAAGCACTTTTATTTATTTATTTATTTACATGATATAGTCTTCTAATCACCGCTGCTTATAATACACTTCTTGAAACACTGGTAATAATATTTCTTACCATTTTATCCTTTTTGTTTTTAGGTAAACCCAGCATTTTAAAAAATATTGTTTCTTTTGCAGTTCAAGGCAAATATCTCTTTAGTTTACTTCCCCTTTGTCATTTACATTGTGATGCTATCATTAATTGCTGTGCATCAGAAGTGGCTTTGTTAGCCTTCATGACCTGTCTTGTTTTGCATTGCATATTTTAAACTTTTGGTATTAATTGTACCTTAGCTACAATAATTGTTTTCAGTAGTTCTGTGTAAGAGCACAGTGGATTTAAATAAAGCAAGTTAGGAAAATTATGCTTATGGTTTAGAAAATTGTGCCTATTTGTAATATTTTTCTGTTTGTTGTTTTGGTGATCAAATTTTTCTGGTGCTTGTTTCACCATATATAATATAATAAAAAATAATATTGCAGTAATTGGCTAAATAACTTTTTTTCTCAAAAGCAAAACCATTTCTTAGTTCTTCAAACTCAGATAGAATCTGTGATTGGTGTGGATTGGTTTTGTTCTAAACATGTCCTTTTTAAAAAAAAAGGAAGCCCACTTAGGCTTTTTTTGTGAAGTGTAGACTCTTTGTTTTGATGACCACTTAATACAACCAAAGGCAATTTCTGTAACTTTGAAAGAATTTGTAAAGAAAATAAAATGCGTTTGACATCAGACCTTTTATGGCATGTGACAGCTCACAGAGATTTCTGTACATCCAAGTGGGGAGAAATAATCCACAACATACTTACAGCCTTGGCAGTGCTACGCTTGCTACCACATCTGAGTGAGACCTGGGTGTCGTGTTAGACAACAAAATGAATCTGAGCTACCAATGCGATGCCGTAGTTGGCAGAGCTAATCAAATGCTGGCATGCATCTACCGAGGAATCTTGAGCAAAACTAAGGATGTTATTTTCTCTCTCTACTTGGCCTTGGCGAGACCACAGCTGGAGTTCTGCATCCAGTTCTGGGCACTGCATTTCAGAAAGGGCCAAACACATGGTTAGAGGCCTTAAGACCAGGTCATATGAGGAGAGGCTGAAAGACTTGGGACTGTTCAGCCTGGAGAAGAGAAGACTTAGAGGGGACTTGGTGGCAGCCTATAAGTATATCAAGGGCATATATCAGGGCCTAGGGGAGTATCTGTTCACCAAGGCCCCGCCAGGGGAGGATAAGAAATACAGGGCACAAGCTGATTGCGGATCGCGTCAGGCTAGATATAAGGACAAATTTCTTTACAAGTCTAGTGCCAAGGCTATGGAACAGGTCCCCCCAGAGGTGGTACAGCCATCTACCCTGGCGATCTTCAAAAAGTGTCTTGATGCCCATCTTGCTGTGGTCATCTGACCGCAAGTCTTTCCTGCCCAAGTACAGAGGTGCTGTTTCTGATGATCTGTAAGGTCCCTTCCAGCCCCTAACAATGACAGTGATGATGACAACGGTATAAACTCCTGGAATCAAAGGTTTATGATGGAAGTAGTGATCAACTTTTAAATTCAGTAGCTGTGCAGTGTCAAGCTCTGCTACATACCTCCCAGATTTCTTTTCATATCTGCTTTTACTTGCATCACCAGTCAAGAGATTTCTCTAATTCTACAAGGTACTTGCTTGGCAGTTAATGCTTTTTTTTTTTTACATCTAAATTATGAGACTAGAAAATGTAAGCTGCATATTGACTAACTTCCACAGCATTCAAAGTCCTCTAACCTTAGTTAGATAAGCAGAGTACATGATTTGTCTTAGGCAACACACGAGAATAAATAGAAGAGGATTTTCCTTACTCTCTTATTAGCTGTTTAAAAGTAAACTGCTTGGGATACCATTCTAGGAGTGCTACTGGATGGAGATGAGAGTTCTCTGAGCTTAAATGTCCCTCCAAAAACCTACTCTGGTTGGGCCTTCAAACAAAACAGAATCAGACACTATAGGTGTTTTGCAGGAGTTGCTATAAATTTTAATGCAATTTATATGCATACGAGTTTGCTGTAGAATCTGTCCTTTCAAGGTGATCAGCAAAAGCAAAAGAAAATTAGGTTTTGCTCTTTGAAAAATTTCTTTCTTCCCTATGTCTTCTTGGAGAGCTCAGTTTGAATCATGAGCTTTTTTCCCACCCTTAATTAAAAGCCAAAAGAACTTTGGATTTATAAGAAGATCTTTTTTCCCAGTTGTTTATAAAATATTTATTTATTAGATGTATATGCTGCTTTTCCTAAATAGATAGCAACACAACACCCTAGGAAGATCGTTTTAAGCAGTCTGAATAAATATATCCTCCCTCAATCAAGCAGATGTTATTATCATCATTTTCTAGTCTTCTAGTCACCTAAAGTTTTTTTTAGGGCTAACCAGCCAAGCAACATCTATTTCTAAAATTAAAATAAAGAAGCCAGGTAGCACTACTTCTGACTTCAATAGGACTAAGATTTCAGCTCATCATACAGTCCATGTTTAGTCCTTACTCTTGTAGTCAAGAGTAGTGGGGCATAATTCTATCTCCTTATCTAGGCAGTGAATGTTTATTGCTACAAAATCTGAGGCTAACTTAAAAATTTTTTTTTAAACCGTGATGCATCTACAGGCACCAGCAGGCCACGTGAGTGAGAAATCCTTAAACCAGCAAGGGTTCTGGGACAGACATTGCATAAACTGGTTTGAGCCAAATCAGTTAAGTCTGATACTACATTCAGGTTTATCTCAAACTGATTTGACCATTTTGAAGCTGGTTTATGTGCACTGAATGTCTGTTCTGTTATAGGTTTAAGCCAGTTTCTGATCACTTAAACTGGTTTATGTGTAATGTCTGTCCCTAGCCAAAGTGACCAAGGGCATCCCTTCATGAGGAGATACTATGAAATGAGCTAACGTGAATTTAACGTTCAATAGCTATTTTACTTTAGAGCTCCTCATACATATATTCATTCTGCACTAGTAATAGTTTCCACATGGGGAGCTAGTGTGGAATAGTTGTTGCAGTCTCTATTTCCCAGTGTAGAAGATTTCTCACTCATATTGTAAATAGGACTTGGACTACTTATGTGCTTTTGGAAATGCTTCTCCTGATCTAACAAGACTTCTGTTTTGGAATCCTTTGTTTAAACACAACATTGTATGCTTAAGTTTTGTACTGTAGAAAAAGAAACATTAAAAAAATCCTTTGGTCTTAGATGAAATGTAAATTTTACTGTCATTAATGTTTGTCATTATCTGTTAACTGTGAATGAATTCTGGCATAACATATTTGAGTTTCTCTTCAAATAGCCTGACTATGGAGTTTATAAATAGTGTTACTGTTTATGCCAATATAGAAGTATTACAACAAAACTGAATTGGGTGGTAAGTGGGGAAGAAAGAGAGAATTTTTTTAAAGTATGTATATTTTTATATATTAATATGACATTTATTATATCATGCTAGTCTATAATAATGTATAACGTACTGATAACACCTTATATTATAATGTATGTTTATATATTGCTTAATGTATTATATAATATATCACATGTATTATGTCTTTTATTTATATATAAACTTAATATATAACATTTAGATATGATATATATCAAATTTGTATCAAAGGCACTACAGATTCATCTAGTAGGAAACCTTGCAAACAAATGAATTAGTCAAACCAGAAGTGAAAATAACTGTTTTACCCATTGATCTGGTGAAGTGCAAAGTGTGGATTGTAGTAACATTTAAATGTGTTCACATAAATCATTCAGAATGTAATTGTCTCCAGTGCTATACATTTTGTTTTCAACAAAAAAATGAGGAGAAAAATTAGCCTGAGGTGGTGACTATATTTTCCATAGAGAATCATCCTGTTCATTTTATTTAAACCATTTGCTTTGCCCAGTTGTATGTGTGAGTGTATGTAATCCATCAATCTCAGCCAGCCAGAAATCTGTTTCCCCTGAAAAAGGCAGAAACCAAAGTGTGCTGTGGATTTTTATGCTGTTGGATTTGTTTGCCTGACTGACTGCTGCATGCATTAACATATTACGCTTCCAGGGTATATAAATTTGAGTAAAAAAATCAAGCGTTCTTGTTTTAATGAAGTCTTGTATCATTTATTTTATTTTGGTGGAATCATGTGAAATTTCATACTTGCCATTTAACACCTGTTTATGCAGCATGGAGTTCATTATGTTTCAGCAAGTATTTTTGTAACATTAAAGCAATGGCTATTTGATAAGTATCACAGATGTGTGTACAGTAGGTCTTTTTCTGTGATATAAATCCCTAGATGAGCTAGGCATGCATATAGAGCTACCTATCTTTATAATTAATATGTGCTCCATTTGTTTCAAGCCATCCCAGAAACCTTTCCAGTGTTTCATGGAGTCCAGGTCCTGGTAAAAAGAACTTCCTCTACTCGCAGCAGCAGCAGCAAACCCTTCACCCTGCTTGCCCTAGGGCAGGGTTGTCAATCTTATCCAGACCTTCAGACTAGATGAGGGTCTCTGGGCCAGCCTGCAGGCTGGATATAACTGCACCAGAGCCAGTTGGTAGGACTGGTCAGGTGGGGCACTAAGCACAGTATGCTTCCCATGCCAACTCCCCATGCTACAGGCAGCATTTACCAGCCCTGTTCTGGCACTTGAACTGCAGGCAGCGTGTGGGCTGGACATGGCACCATAAGCATTGCCTGTAGTCCAGGGGGCACAAAGAGTGCATACTTCACGCACACTGGCTCCAAGGTGGTTAGGATTGGGGCCCAGGGCATCTCTGTGTGCCAGAGCCAACATGCAGGGCTGTCTGGTGGAGTGCTGTATATAGCATGTGCCCTGTGCTGGCCCCCTGTGCAGTGGGCAGTGCCTATGGTGCTGGGTCCCCCACATGTTGCGGGCGGCACAAGCCCTGGAGTGTGGATGGCACCCGGCACGCAGGCTGGACCAGTGCTGTGGGCACTGTTTACAGCACAGGGGCTGGCATGGGATGTGCGCTGCATTCAGTGCCTTGCTGGGCAGCTCTGTGAGCTGCCTCCAGTACACCTTGATCTGGACCAGCCCCAGAGCTAGTGCTTAGGGTCAGTCTGGCATAGGTGCCACCCTGTATTGTGTGTAGTGCACAAGGCATTGTGCATGAGACCATCTCTGCATGCCATGTGCAGGGTTGGTTTAAGACCTATAGGCTAGATTATGTAGCTCCATGCCCTGGATCTGGCCCACAGGCTTTGTTTAACACTCCTGCCCTTGGGGGAAAAGTGTAGGGAAAAACCTTCTCAGTGTACAGATACTGAGCTGCATAAATTTATGATGTGACATTTTCAGATGAACTCTTGAAAGTTGAAGCCTTGTTGTCCAAGTGTGGGTGTGAAAGCCCAAGATGTATTTTGTAAAAATTGGTAGTTGTCAGTGTCACTAAACAGTGTTTTTCCACATGAAGCGTCTTGGCTGCTACCCTTGCCTCCAGGGGCTGTTGGAAATCCAGGCTCCTGCAATTATATATACATTTGCAGTTCCCATATCAGCAGATCTGGGGCTGAGTTGGGTCCCATTTAATTTTGTGTTAAAGTTGCATGGTGAGGCTTACAAAAGACCCCAAAAGTAAGGTTGAATGCATAGTTTTAATTCTTCCTCTCTAAGTATTACAAATCATGCTTAACTACTTCATTATACCGTTTTGCTTCATAGAGGGTATGATCAGATCTTAAACTAGATTGCTTAGGTAGAAATGTTCATGTTAGCAGGCTGAATCAAAGCAATGAGCTTCTGGTGCTTTCTCTAGGCATATGTGGTAAGGGTGCAAATAGAGCAGGGTTGTGTGATTTATTTGGGCAGGAGGGCCATTTAAGGAGTTTGGGTGAGCTGTTGAGGGTTATGTGGGGTGGGGAGCGGGGGAGGGGAAAGGGAAGGCCAATTGATCCTATTTGGCCCACTGGCCACAGCTGGGAGCCTGAGGAAGGAGCTGAGTTCCCTCTGTGGCCAGCACGAACTAGAGGCACTGTGGCAGCAGTAGCTCATTGTGGCAGGTGGGTGGGCAGGTTGGTTACCCAGTGCACTGCTCATTGTGGCAGTGGGTCCTGGCTGCCAGCAGCTGCCGTGCCAAGACTGTGCAGACACAGCACCACCAGATAGCCAGGTGGGGGTGGAGGCAGAGAAGTCTGTGCACTATACAGCCCATCCTGGCTGGCCCTGGCCCTGGCTGCAGCAGTGGAGCAGTGAAGGGTGCAGCCCTCCCTCCTCAGGCTCTTGGCAGTGGATAGTGGGCTGGATAGGATCAGTTGGCTGGCTGGATATGGCTCCTAGGCCGTATTTTGCCCAACCCTGAAGTAGAGCTTAGTGGAGGAAAGCTTAGTGGCCTAAGCTGTGCTAGTTGATTTTGAAGGGGAAGCAGGGGAGCAGATGGGATCACTATATCTTTCAAAGTTGGGAAATAAGTTGACAAACTAGAAAAGGCCAAGCACCACTGCTGTTTTTCATAGGCAAGATGTTGGAAAGTAGCATGGGGCCCAGTTGAAAGAAATGAACAAAGCAAAAAAGCTAAATACCTTGTCCTAACAAAGCAGTAAAAGCAGCAAAAGGAAAACCAAAGGAGCCGTTGTATAGTGGTAGGGCACAAACTAAAATAATTTATTGCAAGGGAGGGCAGCGTATGTTGACTTACAATGGTTGCTCAGCACTAATTGTTTGTTGTGGATGAGTAGCATTAACTGGGGCTGCTCTTGCTGTATGTTTGGGCAAGTTTGGCCTGAATGAGAAGCCCATGCATTAAGGAGGGAAACTGGTGGGAAACTGGGTGGGAGGAGATACTTCTTGAAGACTTATCAGTGTGTTACCTCATTACTGGTGCAGCTTTTTCACATCTGGAGCTACTTCTGGGCAGACTTCAGTAGTGCATGTTTGCTACCATGTGAACGCTTATGTGTGGTTTGGTAACCTAACAGTAGAAGGGCTTTACTAAGAAGTTGCACAAAGGGTTAATTGGTTCCAGTACACGATGTATTTGTGAACATTACTGAAAAAAAAGCCATGTTTAGATTGTTGGCTGGCACTGGGGAGCACCACTGAAAATACACACCACCTTCTTGTTCCTACTCCATGAGCCCCAAAATGTCATGTGGCCACTGTCTCTCAGGTTTAGGTGCTCTGATGAGTGGTACTGGGTGTGCTTTTCATGTGGGCCAGAGAGCTGCCACACAGCGGTTTTGTTTGGTACTCGATGAACATAGAGCAGGAGCAATAGAGCAAGCAAGCGGAGTATGTTTTTACAGTGGTGCTTTTTAGCATGGTCTGACACAGAGTAGATATGCCAACAAGGTCTGATTGTTTCTTCTTGCTGGGAGGAGAACATGAAGGTTTTTCTTGGAGTTTTCTTCCTAATTGTTCTATCATTTGGGTAGGGCTAGCTTCCTAACAGGACAAGTCTCTCGGCTGGCTGTCAAGCTCAGCAGTTTCCTTGAGATCTATGGGAGGCCAAGGCCTTCTTAAGAGAGGCTCTGTGTCCTCAGCTGCATGGTGTGCCAGTTTTTAGAAGGTTTGCCATAGCTGGCAGCTGTTTCCAGCTTCTTCCTTAAAGGGAGGTGCCTAGCTGCCAGGGAGCAAGCTGCAGTAGAATACAGTCTGCTCTATTTTTTGTTTGGTTTTCTGCAAGGCTTTGGATAAGATGTTGTACATCCTTTTTCATTGACCATTTCCACTCTTTACATGGGGCTACAGGCCCGTGGACAGCTGTCACTGGAGATCTGCTGCGCCTTGCCTCCACACTTCCCTTTTCAAGGGTGGATGAGGGAGATATCTGTGTGAAGGGGTCCCCTTCAAGTGTGTCTGTAGAATCCATTTTTTGACAGAGCTATTTTGGCCATTACTGACTTAGTTGCTTTGCTGGTACCAATAGAAAACTAAACTTGACAAAGATTGTTCGAAGAAAAGTTTTGCCCCTTTATTTCACAAGAATATCACATGTACATAGGATATTTGATTTCAGGACCAAGTATAATTTCTGTTCTGTATCAGTACGATTTGTTCTTCCTCTGTCAAGCTTGAAATAGAACAAGACATGCTGTTTGTTTCAAGTGAAGCCAATTAAATTGAAATGTTTCATTTGGGAGCACAAACAGCTTTGTGACATCCACATCACAGCATCTTCCAAAATACCTGGTGTAAAGCAAAAATCTCTTCAAAAACATGTACAGACCTGTTACTGCTGTACAAATAAATAACTCCAGCCACAAGTATGCCGTCAGACTGACAAGCATAGAATATTTTATAAACATAAAGTAAAAATACACATTCATTGCCATTAGAAGATTCAACAGAAAATAACTTTAGTTTCGCAAATGCAGATTCAATACATTCATATTTTTCACATCTTGTCCCTTCCCACTCCCCTCCTTCCCCCTGACTTTTGAAAGGACAGTGACATAACACACAGGCTGCAAGTCTCTCAGGTGCCTTGTGTTTCCTTTCTTAGTAACATTTATCACCTTTGTGACTATTTCCCTGACAGTGTGCTGCACCAGCTACATCTTGTTCATGTTTCTGTTTAATTTCCTTCTTGGGTAGTGGCTACCACTCCCTTACTCAGCCCAGAGGAGGTGACCTTCCTCTATACGTATCAGATTCAGAAGTCTCTTCATTGGATGTAGGTTGCTTGCATTATTGGGTATTGGCTGGTCAGCATTGCTGCTTCATAGTGTACCATTACTGGTTGTTGCTTTAGGTTGCAAAGTTGGTGGCTCAATAGGTGAGGCTCCAACTTGCTTCTATAGTCTGTTTGGCACTTACTTCTGTATCTCATGATTGGTCAGTGTGGCAGCCAAACAATATTAGGCATTACCTGCACTGCATAGGAGAAAGGACCTGTTTGGCTTGTCACAACCACAGACTGCCAATTCTTAAATCATGAGCCGGTACCTTTTGGCTTACCTGTGGATGCAGAGCGGGGCTTGATCCCCTTGTCATGGCCTGACTTCTTTGGCATTTCTAGAACGTTGCTGCACACCTGGTTTTAATAAGGCTTAACCATGACCTGGGATTCTGGCCCATAAAAAAAACCTTGCTGGCATCTCATTCATTGTAGTATGGACTGCAGTTCCAACATGCTAGCAAGAAGCAGGCCATCTTATGCTGTAGTGACTGTGCCTCCTCTTCCATGGAGAGCAAAGTGTTTTTGAAAGATGGTGCAAACTGTTCTATTTGTGGACAGGTAGTATGGTGCATAGGCAATGTGCTGGATTCCCTTTTCCTTCATGAATCCTTGAAACTTTTGTGAACTGAATTGTAAGCCATTGTCAGTTGCAACTTTTTCTGGAAATCCTGTCCTCACAAGCAGACTTTACAGTTTTTCTATTGTCTGTGCTCCTGTAGTAACTTTCACGCAGAAACATTCTGGCTGTTTGGAGTAGGCATCTGTCACCACTAGATGCATCATCCCTAAAAATGGCCCAGCAAAATTAATATGGAGCCATTGTTAGGGAGTGGATGGTTATTTTCTCCTGTGTAATGGTGCTGGTTTGGGCATCTGCTATAACTTGGCATCCCATCCATTTCTTAACAAGGTGTTCTACTTGTTGATCAATAGATCAACAACTGGCTACCCATAACCAAGCTAGTTAATACATTTTGGCTGCTTATACATATGCTCAGGGGTGGGGGGGTTGGTGTTTTAATTAGAGTAGTTCCTGGATAGCCACTCTAATTAAAATGGCTTACTGTCATGTGTATTAAGCCCCCACACATTTCAGAATGGCCACAGGACATTTTATTTAAAGCTCATTTAAGAAAGATCTAGATAAAATGCCCCCATAGCCATTTTTGAAACTGACAGGGCATATCTACAAATGCATTTACTGTGCAGTAACTTACAGCACACCACCCCTTGGGCTCAGCTCCAGCCTGCTCTCTTTGGACGGGAGCATCCAGGTGGAGTACAGAGTACAGTGACTGCGGGGAGCATCCAGGCAGTTTTGTCCCCTGGAAAGGGGCTGAACAGGGAGTTTTACCTGAGATCCACTCTGAAGCATGGGCTGACTGCCATAGAAGAGCTTGGAGGACTTCACTCACTGCAGCATCAGGGAAACAAATGCTGAGGACGCCAAGGTGATGGGTTATCTCTACAGACTAGCAGGAAAAACGATTTTACCTACAGGGAAGGGGGGTCAGGAGGCATTGTCCTGGCCCTCACAGCATGTGGATTACCTCTGGGGGAAAAGGGAAATCCTGAGGACTTACCTGGGAACTGTGTGGAGATGGAGACTGGTTGCAGGTACCGAGAGTTGGGAATCTGCCACTGAAGTAGCCAGGGGATGTGATCTGTATCTGTGGTTCCACTGGAGGGACCCACATTGGTAAAGATGCTGACCTGTCTGCAAAAGGGGCACAGACATCTAACTCTGACTTTGGGGGGAATCCAGAGGGTGACCTTGGAGGGAAAGAGAAGTGATGGAAAATTGATTTGTTGAGGGATTAGAGTGAGAAGTGCTTACAGCGATCCTAATCAGGCTCTTAATTGCAATCAAGTGAGTCCTAGAGGCTGAACTTTTGAGACTGAGTATAGACTGTGTGGGACATAGCTTGGGTGTTAGCCCACCTCCAGCTTTATCTAGATTGCACCTGAGAAGGCTTGAGTGAGAAGAATTTCTATTTGACTCGGAAAGCAAAAGGATGAATTCATTGAATACTCAGAGAGCAGGTGTTGCTTTTAGGGTTCGGAGAGACTGTATTTGCTCAAGGCATGGATTTTAGTGAAGGAACTCCAGACTTCTTCAGCCTGGTCAAATATAGAAGGGAATAATTGCCTAAGAGTATTAGTCCTTTCAAGGGTGACTGAGACATTACCCAGGGTGGGACCTGGACTGTGAGGAAGGTCTGATGAGGACTGAATCTGAATTACAACATGGTAGTCACCAAGGAGGTCTCTAGAGGGGACCATGGCGTTAATTTCAGTTTTGTTTGAGTTTCTAGCTGTGTGTGAACAATACGTGGCTAAGATAAAACAAGAGGAACTCCTGAGCTAATATGACAAGGAATTTGAAAGTCAGTCACAAGGTCAGTAATTTGCATGTTGGACCAGAATGTAGGGGGAGGAGGACCGCTGGAAAAGAACCAATCGTAAAAACAGGCTAGAAAACATCCATCGTTGGCCTGCATTTCTTCCTGTCCATAATAATACCAACAAAGTCGGGGCAAGCGAAATACTAAACTACAGCGGAGTATTGACCCTTGTCGAGAATCAGAGCAGTGCCGGCTGCTGCTTTCTGAATCCCACTGGAGCAGTAAAACTTTCACCTGACAGGCAGGTAGTGATGGATGGGGTGAAATTAACCAGGCACAGACACGTGTTGGTTACAGGAGATTGTTTACTTACGTCGCCCAGATAGTGACGTGTGACGCAGGCTGAGCCTTTGTTTCATTACAGTTGCATCGATTACGGTTGAGCGTATAAGGTCGGGTTATGATATCAAGCGATGACTAACAAAGCGCGCTGAGAACTGTATCGAGCCTGCAGGGCTTTACTACGTCAAAATTAACTATGATGGGGAGAGATTGATGGGTGATCAAGACATCAATCTACTCTGGTGATGGACTTAGGTTTTTCCTCAGAAGTTTCCCCAGGGTACTCCGCCTTGGGCAGAAACTGCTAAACTATTTATAGACAGAGGTGTCTGACAGAGATACCCAATGATGAACCGTTATGTGGAATCTTTAATTTTCTGGCAAGCAGCAGTTCTTTGTGTTCTCAGGTTGCTATCAGGTTACAAGGTAGTGGGTTAGGTTTCTAGTATGTTACGTGAGAGAGGCCTAAGCCTTTTCTTGACCAATTATATACAGTTTTCGCTAGCATTTTATTTCAGCTGACCAATTACCTACAGCTCTCCGCCAGAGTTTTGTTTCAAGGAATCTCTGGCAATTATTTCTTTTTAACCCTTAGTATGGTCTGAATGGTGTCTCTTGCTAGTGGCATGGGCACAATTTAATTGGGTTGTGACAACCCTAACTGGGGGATTGACTGGTGGTTCAAGCAACACCCTGTCATACCTTACTTCATGTCATTTTTTTTGCAATTGGTACAATAGGCAAGCCCCACTCACTCCAGGCTACTTTTGAAAGTATGCCTTCTCTTTCTAAGTAGTCCAACTCTACATCTACCTTCAGCACGCAGGCTGTAAGGAACTGTCTGAATGTTATGAAACTTAACCTGGGCATATCATGTATCATTATCCTTTCGTTTCCTGTGTCCTTGTGACAAGGTATTTAGCAGAGTTTGCAGATTCATTGGAATTTGGCAGGGCCGTGCCATGAGCACTTCTGCTGTGGCCTTGGACTTAAGACCTCTGGCGTATCAGCCATAGTGCCTGCACAATACTACACTCCTATCATTTCCCTTGCTTTGATACATTTTAAAGTTCCTATGCCTTCCCTGGACACTTCGGAGGTATGGGTTAATATCCCTTCTATTTGTTGATTAGCTGTTTCTGCAGGGACCTTTTAAAGTGCCTGCAGCATCAGTTCACAATTCTAGTCCAGGGGAATCTCTCTTACCTATTCATGACCCCACAGAGCAGATTTCCCCCTTTTCAATGACATATGAGGCACCATATATTATATGCTGTGAACACTGGCATCACCTCCTTTGGCATGATCTTCTCTCCTGTATACATTTTTAACTCCAGGGTCTTTTAATTTTTTATTTTTATAAGTTTTTAAAAATATTTGAAATTCAAGATAAGATGCTGCAGAGCCTGTTTCTAATCCATTTTAAGGGTTTTCCCAGGAATCCGGGTTGTCAGCCAGATGGTTGATTTATCACTCTCATTCACATGGTAAAGACCCAGACAAGCTGCTTCACTCTTGCTATCTGTGTCACTACTGTTCCTATCTATTGCGTATATGTTTTTATTCTCTTTTCTGTACCTTACCATACTCTCTTCTTTGTTTCTCTTAGCATGGTACAGTGCTTGGATATGCCCTTTTTTACTACAATTTTGGCATTAATGTTCCTTAAACCAGCCATTAGCTGGAGTGTGAGACCATTTTCCTAACCAAAAGCATGCATCAGCCTGTTTCCTGCCCTGGTTCTTCCATCTCGTATTTAATAACTCACTCATTCCTATTTCCATAGGCATTCCTCCATGTCATTCTGTGGCATCTTTTGATGCAGTGTCCATAGCTATTCCAATCTCAACAGCACTTTTAAATCCATCTCTGAGGGCCTCGTTAAGTCCACCCTTAACATTGCAATGCTTTGACCATTTCTGGAGCTCTGTTGCAAACTAAATGGATTTACCTTCAAGTTAATTTATCTAATGGAACTGGAACTTCTACACAAAAATCAGTGACTTCAGTGAGAGATGCTCTTGGACAATTTTCACTAGTTCCTAAACAGTTTGCTTACTGGCTTTTTTGGGGTGAGCAGGCTGTGCAGTAAACTGTTTTTCCTCCTTGGTAATGCAGCTACGTGCTTATGTTGGAAGAATCTCATTTACTTCAAAAAGCTGCTTCATCTGTTCTGTATATGTAGGTCAGTCCATAAACTGAAAGCACAGTTTATATACACAGATGTACTCCCTCTACTCTCAGGCATTAGACTAAGTGATTATAAGAAAACAGACCCTAACATCATTACTGGCACTAGAGGCAAGAGATGATGGAAATCGCCTGCTCCATCAATTGTTAATTGAAGACCTGAATAGATGAAGGCTTAAGAGGCCTAAAAGTTGTAAATCATTTATACATGAAGCCCACAAGCTCCTGGAAGAGATGGGATGCTGACCCAAACCTGTGGGCAGCAATGGAGTGTGCCGACCACTGGGAAAGATCAAACGTATTCCTACAGAATTTTATTCCAACACCAAACAAATCCCCCGTTGGGCATGACCTTGACAGAGAAGAATGGGTCAAGCTGAACAGATTGGGCTCTGGATACGGATGCTTCAAAAGAACATTTCACAAGATGAACATCTTGGACAGCCCCCTATGTGAATGTGGAGTCTAACAGCACAGCACTTAAGACCTGAAATCTTTACAAATGCTCAGCCATGGCAGAATAGAATCTGCACATTGAACCTAAGTACAAGTCAGTTGAAAAGCCTGAGTCTGAATCAGTTCAATCTTCGCAGATTAGTCTAAGCTGCATAGAGTGAACCAAAAAGCAAGTGAGCAGACATTCAAATTTTGATTCTGGAAAAGCAGCCACATGCCTGCAGTGGCCCAGGCCAGAAGCTGGGGGTGCTAGAGCATGCTTCCCTGCTCTACTGGAGCAGACAGCTTGGGCCAAAGCTAGCCTGCCCACTCTGTGAGTGCTGGGGTTTGTGCGGGAGGTGCAAAGTATCCTGGGATGCTGGGGGACCGTGAGTTAACTTGCATATGGAGGCGATCTGGGAAGAAGTGTAATAAATTGATTTAACTTAAGTTGGATACTGCATCCATTCTGGTCTATCTTAAACCAGTTTGGGCCATTTTAAAAGTGGGTTATGTGTGCTGAACTTCTGTAGTGCTACAGATTTGTACCAGTTCTGATCACTTATACCAATTTGTGTAATTTGTCTCTAGCCTAAGCAATAATACTAGACAGTGGCTCATGGATTTGGAAGTTGATATTTGATACCATATGAAAGAGAGAGTCCATAAGCCTGAGTTTTTTTTTCCAGTATAAGCAGCCATTTTGGGTTCTAGCAGATTTCAAGTACTCACAATTAAAGTGAATTCAGGTTGATTTTAATGCACACCCCACACATGGGATCCCATCTGTGTTGCCAGTTATGTTTGTCCCGTGGCTTTCATAAGTAAGTGACTCTGATCCACAAGTATGAGAGAGAGTGCTGCCAGACTGGCAAGCCCAGAATATACTGTAACCATAAAGTAAAAATATCTGTTCATTGCCATTAGCAGATTCAACAGAAAGTAACTTTTGAGTCGCACATGCAGATTCAACCCGTTCACATATCTGACAATGTCAACAACTAATTTTATTTATAATTGACATAAAGGTAGGTGAAATATTAAATAATTATGAGGACAGAACAATTTTACAAAGTGGTCTGGAAAGCACATGGTAAACCAAGCCCATTCAAACAAAAATTATTTTTAGATGTGCACCGATACATTGGTCAGATATCGGATCAGTACCAATATAAAGAAAAGTGGCTGTATCGGATATCGGCCTGATGGGACTGATAATTTGGCTGATAAATGCCTGTGCTGTGCACAGCCTCAGCATAGCACTCAGGCAGCAAGGACCACAGCCTAGCAGCGTGGAGAGCTGGCTCCAGCTGGTAAGTCCGGTGCAGTGGAAGGGGAGGGAAGGGGCGTGGAGGAGCAGATCACCCCCCTGCAGTGAGGGAGGGGGCAGGGGCAGGCGTTGGCCAAGTGGCGGGGGGGGGGGGGGCAGAGCCACAGCTTGTGGGTGGGAGTGGCTCCTGCAGCTGCTTGCACACCAGGAGGGCATGGGTGGCAGGACATGTGCCTCCCAGATCTGCACAGGGCAGGGTGGGCTGCAGCCAGGGCTGCACAGGGCTCTTCTCAGCAGGGGCTGGGCTTGGAGCAGGTGCCGATGGTGCTAGAAGGATGTTGCATCCACCCCAAATTTCACTGCCGACATTGGGGAACCCTATTGTTTGATTTTATTCATGTGCATCTACTTTGTGAATTGAGTAGACTTCCTTCATCAACTATGGTATATTTTGGATTCTATAGTTTTATTCAGAATTGTGTTTTAAATTGATATTTTGCATTTTGACTTCCTTTCACATTACTTTGTGGGAAGTGCATCCCCGGCTCTTCCCGCCTCTCCCCTCCCCCATGAGCCATGGCTCTGTGTCCTGTCCCCGCCCCACTGCACCTGGGCAGTGCCTGCCCCTGCCCCCTCCCTCACTGCGGGGGCCGTTGATCTGCCCCCCAACGCCCCTTCCGCCCCCTTCCACTGCATCGGACTTACCAGCTGGAGGCAGCTGTATTGGAAATCGGATTGGTATCAACCAATATGCCTCCTTAAATATCAGCTATCGGTATCAGCCCCAAAAATCTGTATTGGTGCACCGCTGGTCATTTTAATACAGCCAAATGAAAAGGTGTACATTGAGGAACAAGGCATGCAGTACTAAAAGAATGAGGGACTGTACCCTGTCAGACAGTGATTCTGGATATAATTTTGGGATCATGGTGGTCAAGTAGCTCAACCCCAGCATGTGTTCCCAGTCTAATCTTTGGATGTTTAAACAAGGGAATATTGAGGAGGTGTAGGGGGGCTATTTCAGTTTGGTATATAGCATTAGATGCTGGAATACTGTGTGCAGTACTGGTGTCCACAAAAAAAGAAGTTGAAACCTTGCACTCTCTGCGTTAAGGAGCCAAACAATCAGTGAGTGATCTACCAGTAGTTTATTGATCGTATCGAAAGTAATATTAGGAGGTGACTTAATTGCACTTAATTACCTACATAAGGAAAAAAAACAGGAACTAAAGGGCTCAGAGAAAGGGAAACTGTCTGGAAGCTTAGGTCAGACAAAATTCAGTTTGAAAAGGCCCCGCGTGCCTGCCCCTCCCCCCCCCCCCATTTTTGAACCATTAGAACAAACTACAATGAAAGGTGATGAGTTCTTAATCTCTTGAGGTCTCAAAAATTAAAAATGGGTGCCCTTTTGGAAGATAGCTTTTGCCAAGATCAAGTGATGCTCTAGTCAAATGCAAATTATTGAACTCGGTACATGGGGTAACTGATTGAAATGTAATAGCCTGTGATATATAAGATGTCAAACTAGATGATCTGGTGGTCCCTTCTGACTTTGAACTATAAATCTATGAAGTGATTTATTGCATGTAAGAAAGTACTGCATGAAACTTCATGAGGACCAAAATTCCTAACATATTAGCATATAAGTTGCTACAGTTTCTCAAGTTTGAATCCATTAGACATGTTTCTATAATATGTACCAGATTCATTTTATGCTGCAGAGGTCCTTTTTCTATTTTAAAATTGCTGTGAGATCAATAAAGTTGTTTAAAGTATGATATGGCAAATGTTCATTTTTATAAATTTATTTCGGAAGTCCTTAAAACACAACAGGAGTGTAGAAGCCAGAACATAAAATATTAATGTCTCTGAAGTGAACAGTGTATTTATTTCCTTTGGGACATAGGGGTTGATTCTCCTTTCATGCTACGGAAAATTGAGAGTAACTCAGTTAAAATCAATGGAATAATGCTATTGTAAAATTCAATGCAAGAAAGTTCAGATTTTAGCCCACCAAATAGGGAATTTTACTTCTAAGCACTGAACCGTTTATGTTCGCTTTGGATTTTTTTGGTCTCCTTTTCTTTCTTTTTTTTTTTTATCAGCGCTGTTTGAATTGTTCATTGTGAATAAATTAATAAAAGTTGTGTTGGAGTGATGTAGTGACCTGTAGGAGGTGCACGTGAGTGTATGTGCACCCCCTGAGCATGGTGGTGCACCCCTATGAAAAGGTGCCACCGACACTGTCAGCAGCACCTGCAGGTGGTCACTGCTTGTGCCCTCCCCCCGCTCATACTGTCTGCAGCGTCTGCGGGTGGTCAGCAATTGCCGCTGGGCACCACTGCCACTGCTGGCAATGTCTGCAGGTGCTCGCCGACTCCTGGCCGGCGCTCACCACCCCCTCCCCCTGCTGCCGACAGTGTCGGTGGCATCTGCGGAAGCTTCCCCGCTCACCGCCACTGCACTGCCGCCGCTGCCACTGATGCTGCTGTGCTCCCACCACTGCCAGTGCTGCCGTGCCTCCCCCTTAGCCGCCAGGGGCACATGTTGTTCGTAGTAGCCATAATGATCTAGGAATTATGCGAGAGGCAAGGATTTTTTGGAGGTGATATCTTTTATTGGTCTGATTTCGTGGTTGAAATAAAGTTACACAAGCTCATGACTGCAAGCCATTCTTCTTCAGATAGACCTGGTATTAGAAAGCTTGTCCAACTTTATTTCAACCATACAGTTGGGCCAATAAAAGATATTGCCTCCCAAAAAATCCTTGCCTCTCTTCATAAACTTGGACTTCCTGCTGTTGGTGAATTATTTTCAAATCACTTCTGAATTGTAGAAATACTTTGTATAAAATAGTTTGTGGTGATTTCCAAACAATTCACAATCTATTTGTTGTTTGCAGTTCATGGAGTACTTGTGGTCATCCTGCTCCTTTGACTGCATTGCTGCAGCTTCCCAGGGGCATGAATGATATAATTAATGAAAGTCACTTAAAGTCATTTAAATGAAAGTGAATAGTGAACACGTTTGTTTGCCTGTTCATACCCTTATTTATATGTACATATAACTATATTTATGAAGTTCAGCTATTCATCAAATAATGCAGATTTCGCTCCAGGGAAAGCAAAGTTCTGCACAGTCCTGTCTGTTTTTGTCCTAGATTTTCTTCTTTCCATGTAGTCCTGCAATGTGGAGGAATGGTAGCAAGAAGACAGAAGTACTTACAGTTCTCAGAATGTACTGTTAATCGGACTTGTTAAGTGTGTTTCAAATACCACTGTAGCAGGGCACTAAGATATTTCTGCTCCTTTAAGGCTGAAGCAGCCTTACCCGGGAGCTCAGCGGGCTAAGCAGAGCTTCCCTAGCTGGGGGTAACCTGGGGAACAGCTTAATGGAGCAATTGGGTCACACCTGCAGGCAGGTAGGTGCTGGGAAAGCAGCAGGGCCGTGTGTATGCTCAGGCTGGAGGTGGCTAGGAGGCTCTCTCTGGCAAAGACCAGGGCATGGAGCTACTGTATGGGGAGTTACCTGAGAGCTGGTGCTGCCTGTTTGGCTACCTAAGTACAGTACAACTCCAGGAGCTTCTCAGGTACACCGGCACAGGGGTATGCTAGCTGAAGGTTGGAAGTTTGTTCTCTTAAAGGGACAGAGTGTTTATATTTATTGTTAGCGTGTGTTACAGTCTAGGGGTTTATGCTTGTATTTGTTTGGACCAGAGGACTGGGATGAGACTATAAGGAGAGCTTTAGAGTCCTCGATGGTGCTTGGAGAAAGGGGCACATGATCTGGGCAGCAATGGGCACGCAGAGCCAGGTGCCAGAGAGAGAGGGGTGCAGAGAGGCATGGAGAGCTAGGTGCTAGAGGGATAGGTGCAGAGAGCCAAGCAAGAGCCGGGCGCCAGAGAGAAAGGAACAGAGCCGGGCATCAGGGGGAGAGACACAGCAAACCACGGTCAGAGAGAATGTCACCAGAGAGGGACAGATGCCAGAGTCTGGTACCAGGGGAGAAGTCCTGGGTTGAGAACAGCAAAGTAACTCCTGCAAGGCTTGGAACACAGTTACAGGGATGTTGGCATCGTGTAGTATGCCCTGTGTATTAGGGCATTAAGAGGGCAGCCTCTTGCCTAGAACCATCTAATTATATTCATTACAACAAGGCGTGGCAGGATGATGTAGCGCTTAGCCCCAGGACAGCCCCCTGTTACAACCATGTTGATATAAATTTATTTAAAATTTTTTGGAATAGTTTCATTGATGTATTAATTTATTTATTAGAATTTATTTATTAGAATTTATTTATTTTCCCATCCCATTAGATTCTGTCACTTCATTCCATTTTCTTAGAATAGTCTGTTTTGAATCCTTTGAAATTAAATTAATATTAATATCAGAGATGTTTAGTCCCATTTAAGGAAGGAAAAGCCTGAAACTTCCAATAGCAGAGATTGTCTGTAATGATAGCAATACTGAGAAGTTTATTGGTTAGCTTGCCGTAATTAAACTTATTTCCATAGCAACACTATCAGTTAAGCTCTTGAATTTTGAGATTCTATGTACACAGTAATTAAAACCATCTTTCTAATTTTAGCAAATGTGTCACATGCACATTGGCTGAGAATCCTGTATCTACACATGCTGATTGGATTGTGAAATAATGATTCATTTCGTTAATTTCTTTTTCTTCAATTACTGTAGGCTGCTTAGCTAGCTGAAATCATATCATATCACAAATCCTCACAATCTGCTTTCTCAGTACTGCTCATTGTTACCCAAGGGAACTTTCCAACAACAACAGAAGTAATAGAGGTTGTTTATTTTACATACTCTTTCAGGTCATGTAATCTGGGGGAGCAGAGTGGGGAACTCATCCCTAGTCTCCCAAATCCCAGGCTAATGGATCTTCCTTATTTTCTCTCATAAATACCATCAATGGCCCTTTTTCAGGGACAAAGACAATATGCCATAGTTCAGTAAGAGAAGAGCTGGGACATTTCAAGTTTAAGACTTTCTCTGTCAAATGTCAAGGGCACATACTTTTTATCACTGGTACCAGGTATTCCAGTAGGGGTCTAATTTTCCTTCCTTCCTAAGCAAAAAAAATAGTTCTGATTCAGTTGGTCCAGTTATACTGATATTATCATTTGCTAGTTGAATGCTGAATTTCATCTGTGGCTCTCTGTCCACTAAAGTTGCCTGCAATTGTTTGATGAAAGCACAACTGAGGAGAATGGGTAATGAACTGAATTGTAGTAGTGTAGTGAATCTCACTGTCATTTAGCTTACTGGGTCAAGTTGTTTATTAAGAAAGGAGGCATTTTTTCTGTATTGGACCCCCCTACCACCACCCATTAAAATGGGGGAAAAAAGGAAATATAATTACTTTGAATGGCATGGCAGGTGCAGAAAATAGAGTATGGAAAAGAGCATCATAAGAATGATTCTGGTTGGTATTGAGTTCTGAAGGTAAGAGAATAGCTAATGTATTCATAAGAGACATTCTTGGGGGGGGTTTAAATAATTTATGGCTTTCAGTGAGTGGGAAGCCACAAAGATGGGACCCAAATGGAAAATAATTGTAAATTAACAAGGTCTTTGTGATTTTCAGATGGAGCAACTGAGCCATGGTCCTCCTGGCAGGGGGGAAAAATTACTAGATTTACCATATAATGTCTAGTGACTTATAATTTAGCCTTTGGGGCCTCCTGGGGTTCTATCACAATTTGCCATCTCATTCTCCCCAGGGAAAATTAAATTGCTTGTAGTATAACTTGTATTTTCCCAACTTGTGCTTATCTGTAGAAATTCTGTTATAAAGTAAGGACAGTTGGGAAGCATATTGTTGGCATATAAACCCTTCCATTGGTGATGGTTTTGTGTGAAAATTGGCAAATAGTAACCCTTTTTTGGAAATTCTAGTGAAATAGGCAGACATACTTTGCATTTGAATTACTATAATGCTTTAGAGCCTGGAATACTGATTCCTCCCCTCCCCCCTCCCCCAAATTTTGTCCCTCAAGTTGTAATATTTAAATATCAAAATTGTTCTGGGTGTGTGGTTTCTTATGGCTGCTTATAGATGTGAAACCCACCCCCCACCCCGAATGGCACTGTAAAGTTCGCATACTTACTCTCATACCAAACCCATCATATGCCCAGATGATGCAGCACATTATTTGGACCTGTCTCGCCCAAATGTGTATAGATCAGGTGCTTTGGTGGGGCTTTTTTGGTGCTTTTATCTAATAGCTGATTGACTTGGCTTTAGATAAAAGTGCAAATATCCCCCCCGCTGAAGTGCCTGATCTATACAGATGCTTCGGAGCCAGGTTGAAGTAATGTGCCTGCTGCTTTTGGTGAAGTGTGTTTTTTTTGTTTGTTTTTTTTGTTTTCTCCCCACATCTTTCAGCAGCCTATGTGATTGCATGTCTCTTAAAAAGCACAGCTATTTTTTTTCATCTACTATTCTGAAAGCTATCTTGTCAGGTACGGTAGGAAGGAATTGGGTCCTGTAACCATTGGCTTTGGTTTCTACATTTTGGCTGATATTTGCTAACAATAAATAGTGATACCTCAGATATTGCAATCATTACCTATTCAAATACAGAGTAATGACAGTTGTATCTCCAATACTAGTGGTGTGTAATGATTTTGTAACTTGGATCTTGTAATAGTGATCACTGTTTTGTAATTGCAAAAAAACAGAACCATCCATCAGACCAGGACACCTGTAATATTAATGAGTTGATACTGCAAAAAGAACCACACAGGTAGGCCATTTGCATGTGCACAGCCTTTTCATGATTGGATTGCAGTCAGTTCACCTAAGTTCCACTGGGCACATCTACGCGTGCAATTAATTTGACTAAAGTCTGGCACAGTTAACACAGGAATTTATTGCTCTTGGGCACACTGTTTGCATGTGTGCCCAGGACCACAGCACGTTGAACTGGGTTGGAGCATCCCTGGTTGGGTCCCAAAGGTCAGCGTGCCAGTCTGTGGCTGCTCCAACCCAGCTCAATGTGCTGCAGAAAGGCTGGCTGGGGTATGAGGATGCTCCAGTGCAGGGCAAGCTGACAGGCAGCCCCCACACTGAAGCACCCTTGTGCTCCAGCCAGCCCTGTCAGCATCTACACATGGTTTGTGGCACACTAAGTAATGCCACTGCAGAATAGTACTTGTGTTTACAAGTACTAATCTGTCACGGAGTTAATTAATTTACTGTAGCCTAATAGGACCACATTTATAGGTGCTGAGATTTTAATGCGGAGCTAATTAGGCAACTGCAATAAATATCTGGGCACTGCACTCCAGGAGGGATGTGGACAACATGGAGAGGGTCCAGAGGAGGGCCACCTACATGATCAGGGGCCAGCAGAGTAGGCCCTATGAAGAGAGGCTAAGGGACCTGAACCTGTTCAGCCTCCACAAGAGAAGGCTGAGGGGGGATCTAGTGGCTGTTAACAAACGAGTCAGGGGGGACCAGCAGGCATTGGGAGAGTCCCTGTTCCCCCGAGCACTCCCAGGAGTGACAAGAAATAATGGCCACAAGATGGCAGAGGGTAGATTCAGGCTAGATATCAGGAGGCGCTACTTCACTGTCAGGGCGGCCAGGATCTGGAACCAGCTTCCAGGATAAGTGGTGCTGGCTCCTACCCTGGGTGTCTTGAAAAGGAGGCTGAATGAACATCTTGCTGGGGTCTTCTGACCCCAGTACTCTTTCCTGCCGTGGCAGGGAGTCAGACTTGATGATCTGCTCAGACCCCTTCCGACCCTACCAACTATGAAACTATATTGTGTAAATGCGCCCACTGAGACCAAGGCCCCCAGGGGAGCTCAGAGCTCAGCTCTTGGAGGAGAAGTGAGTAGAACAAAACCACCAAGAGTGAGAAACGAATTATTTTACTATCTATAAAGCTAGGAACAGACATTCAAGAAGCCAGTCTGAACTGATTCAATTTTTAAAGGTTAGTCTAACCTGCCTAGGTTGAACCAACTTGCAAGTAATAGAAATTCAGGAAATGCAGGCACATGCCTGCAGCTGCTCAGGCCAGAAGCTGGGGGGGCACTGGAGCGTGCCCTCAGTTGCAGGGAGGCTGTGCTGGGCCGCATGGCCAGCCCCGGCAGTAGCCTCAAGTGAACTGGCCAGGGAAGGGGTTTAATTCTCCCCTCCTTGTCCCTCCAGCATGGACCCAAGCCAGGGTCCACCTGGTGCTCCCCCATCGCTGATGCAGCAGTAGGGGTGGGGGTGCGGCCAGATGCCAGCTGGCATGGCCTCCTGAGGCAAAGGGTGCAAGAAGGGGGCTTATTCCCCCCTCTAGCCCTGCGGGACTGCAGCCAGGATCTGCCAGCCCCAACTCTTGCCTCCGCTGATCACTCCCGGCATGGGGTGAGCAGCAGAATAAGCTCCTTCCTTGCCCCGTGAGCCAGACACTGGAGGGAGGGGGGGAAATAAATCCGCTCCCTGCCCCCTTGTCTAAGGGGGTCATGCCAGCTGGCCTCTGGCTACACCCCTGTCCCTGCTGCTGGAACAGCAGAGGGGGAGCGACCCTGATGGGGCAACAGCCCCCTGTCATGGTTTCCTGGAAGCTCAAGCCACAGCACAGCTTCTCTGCTGGGAAGAGGGCCAGGACAAGGTGGAGCAGGGCAGACTGCGTGGGGTGATTCCAGCAGCTTTCTTGTTAATAAGTCACTTCCAGTTATTCTTCACCTACAGAGACCCATGTCCTTCTTGTTTTTGTCTTTTTGAGAACTGAAACAATTCTTTCGAGAGAAGATTGTTAAGACTCTTCTCAACAAATATGGCACAGACCTTTTGTATTATCTATGTACCTCCTTTTCTTTTAATATTAATAATTGATGGTATCATATTAGAGCACATATTGCACCTTTCTGATAACTACTTATGCAATACATGGAGATATTAGGTATCAGTTTCCTCTTAATGGAAGAGGGAATTATTTTTGCTATAATCCATCTTTTTTACTAACAATAACTAAAGTTAACATTAAGAAAACACCATTAGTACCAGATTCATTCAGGCTGCTGGTAATGTAGTTTGGAAATAGTTTTTCTCATGCAACAGTAGAAGCAATGATCACAGTGCACTAAGTATTTAATGTTGACTCCTTCACTGAACCTTGCAAATGAAGGGTATTTCTTGCACTGTTAAGGACTCCCCTGAAACATATTTGGCGCAATTTGCTTTAAAAGTCAAGATGCTAAAATAAGAATGCAGCATCTATCTTGGCTTACTCTATACAGCATCCAGACATTTCACAAAATTAATATGTATGACTGGTGCAAATTTATATTTGCATCTGAGATCATCTGTCTTTTTGTGAGAGACAGTGGAGAAGTAGGCAGACAGTTAGATTGGCCTTAACATAAGCAGATTCCAGTGTATGATTTTGCTGGTGATATGCCCATTTCTGTCATGTTAGAATCTTGCTGGCCATCCTTATGCTTTGGTTAGGTAGAATGAGAGGAACAGTTTCATCTGTAAAGCACTTTCATTGAAGCAGCCGCTCTCATATTTCCAAACATAGCGACAGAGGGACTGAGACCTTCCTGCATTTTATTTCTGATCACTCATCACCTTTCTGCACAGACCGGGTGAGAGAGGAGCTGTCAGTGAGTTATTGGCTTAGTCTGAGATTTCTAATGGAAATATTTTCCATGCCATGTTCCGGAGCCCTGCTGGTGATGTATTCTCCACAAGTTATGTTAGCGACCATAAATTGGGAGAGAAATTTGTATAAGCATTTTTCCTGTTTTTTTAACCATGTTGAAAGGCAGAAATCTCTAGTTGCTGGTCGTGATTGTAGCTGATCATGAAAGAAACATTTCTTTCTTCCTTTCTTTCAAACCAACTCCACCTCAAAATCACAATACTGATTTTTGTGGGTATCAGGATTCAAGATGACTTGGGCTTTTTGGTTTCTGGTTTGGTGAGCCCTTAAAAACAATGACATCTTTCTATTGATATAAATTACTTTTGGATTGGGTCCTTAATTAGGAGATTACAGTAGACTCAGAATCAGGTAATGGCCCTCCAAGGCCTATTTTATTTCCCTTCCCACCACATGTGTCCTCTGTGTAATTAGTTTTAAGAAATTACTTTCCATGACCCATATACCCAATTTTGAAAGCTTTAATTTAAAAAAAAAGATTTTTGGAGGTCTGAATAGAGTTGAAAAACTTGCATCTTCTGCTTCTCAAGTCAACTGAAGATACAGAAGGAACTGGAAAATATTCAGGGTGTTTTTACATTTTGATCAATAAGGAAATATCATCCTAAGTGACTTGGCTCTCCTCCATCCTAAGTTTACACATTAGCATTACTTACTTACATACACATGTGCACATTTAATGTTAGTTATTTTAAAAATAACCTAAATGTGCTATGTTAATACTGGGGGTGTTTCCTTTTTCTCTTCATGACTAAACGGAAATAAAACAGCTTTGATTTACCTTTCTATTGGTACGTTTTTAAGGCAGGCATCTCTAGGTAAAATCAGTGGGAATCTAATCCTCTGAGCAGTGTCAAACTGGGGGATTGGGAAGACTAATGCAAATTTTGGCTTCTGTGTATAATGCTCCCGTTCCATGCATAAAAAGGAAACTGTGGAAAGTATTATGAGGTCTGGTAGGATTGCTCAGGATTTACTGCAACGGGTAAGAAAACACGAAAACCAAATGAGTGCCCTGTCACATTTTTCTGATAAAGGGATTTGCACAGCCTTGTGCTATGGAAGATAGAACCAGTGGGATTACAGTTCTGAATTAGCAAATATAGTATGCAGTAGTAAATGTAGAAAGAGCAAACTACAGCATATGCTATCCTTACACTTAGCATTATCATATAAACACTTTTTTTGAGTACAGACCTGAGTATAATCAAAACATCATAACCTAGAGTGAACACATAAACAAAACCCAACCCCCAATATACCTTTTTATTAACTTGTGGAGAACATGGGGAGTTTCTGATTTCAAGAAAAAATGCGTGTGCCTCTTTACCTGCTCACTCTGTATTGTGAACTACTAGTACTCAAGGACTTATGGCTCCCCTGAGATGGGGTCATGGTAGGAACCTTAGAAGTACTAGGCAAGTCTGGGTTGGTATAAATATACTATTAACAACCATTAATATATGAAAGGAGGTGTTGGAGATGCAATCAAAGAGCAGTGACTGGACATTGGCTTTTCAGTTTTTAAAAAATTAGAGAAGTGGAATATATGGAACCACCTTGACTAAATCTTGAAACAAAGTCTCAAGGTCTGAGCAGCCTGTGTTAAAGCGCAGAAAGAAACACGAAATCCTGGAGGTTGTGGGGCAAAGCAGGCAGTAATGCTGATAGCATGAGTCTTACTTTTCCATTCCAGTGAAATGACTTTAAAATACTGTTTTCTAGTTGACTAATAATTGCTGTGGGTTTTTTTTTAAAGCTCACTTATGTCAATACAAAACATCTCATGTTTGTAGGACTTTCAAAAGAGGGGTGTATCCCCAACAGGAATTTAGACTGATTTTGACCTGCTGCAGAAGCCAGGGCAAAAGACAGAGGTGCTAAACAATTGCAGACAAATGCATTTCCTGTGTTTAAATGCAACAATGGGACTTAACACATCACCTGTTTCATGCTGTGTGTCCACTCCTCTCTCATGGGTGGTGAAAACTAAACTGGGGTACCTGAATGAAGTGGGCTAAGTTTATGCAGTTTAGCTTCTAGTTGCTGTGGGATAAGAGAAGACACCCGAAACATCTATTACAAATCAGCTGTCCTCCTCCCCACCCTGCTTTATCTGATGTAATTTATTCATCTCTTAGTCCTTCATCTTTTCTGAAAAATGCCTAGGATCTTTTACAACCACAGTGAGCAATCCTTCATCCCAAACCCGTGCAATTTCTTACCTCTTGGCACTCTTTAAACCAGGGTTTGGCAAAGTGTTTGGGTGGGGGGTGGGCTGAATGACCCAGCTCAGGTTGAATTCAGTCACGCATTAGGACCTGGCCACCTACATCTCTGCTGGAGCCTGTTCCATCCAATTGTGGTGGATACAGGCAGGGTACCCTCTCCATCAGAGTCCCAGACTGGTGTGCCATCACCATATGTTGCCAAAAACCATGGCACTTTGGGACTGATCCTCAGGTTCTGCAGGCTGTAGGTTGCTGACCCGCTTTTAAAGGGGTTGGTTTAGCACTATGGACTGAAAGTGGAGAATTTTGCCTATTAAATCCCAATAAATACATCAGGCAGAGTTGCAGGGACCCAGGTCTCCATGTGTGTACTCTTTTTGCTCAATGTGTGTGCTTAGTGTGGTTTGATTGAAAGGAAGGTATTTGACACCCACTTGGTATAGATGTTCAAAGATCACACAAGGTACAAGGCAATAAAGAATTGAACCTAGTGCATTCCATAGCTCTCTCACTCCAGCAGCAACTTTGACTAACTTGTTTTGAAGTGGCTGTGCTGAGTCACTGCAAAATATCTGACTTTGACTAGTTTCAAAGTGCTAGTCAGATTAGTGTGTAAAGTGATATATTTTCAAAAAATATTATAAACAATCTTTTAAATATAGGAAACAAAATTGTCCAGTGAAAGCTATACTACAGTATTAAAGTGTTTGCTTCAAGATTAGGAAATTTTCAACAAATCAAAGAATCCACAACCCATTCTAGTTGGTTTCTCCAGTATACTCAGTGGATTGGCATTGCTGTGAGTTAATTTTGTTATACTTTGGTAAGAAGAAGGAATGCTTACTAAAATCAATTAACATTATGTAGGGAAATTGAAATGCTGACAAGCTGATACTGGCTTTTATGGCTGTTAAGTAGGACTGACATGGATTAGCATTAGAATGTAAATGATACATTTTTAGATTTTTAGTTGAAAGGTATTTTTATTAAAATGATTGGGCTGCATCAGAACATTCAGGCATAGTCTTGCTGGATTGGCCAGTGAAAGAGATGCATTACCCAATATGATATAGATTTACTTAGGACAGAATATTCTGCTTTAGGTACATTCTTTGTATTTTAGCAATCAGTGAACCTGCTCACAGATGTTACAGATTGCCTTTTATCTCTGTTTGTATATACTTGATTCCTTAGCAGCAGGGATCCAGGTTTTAAGTTCCCCATGAAAAAACGGGAAAAGATGTGAATTTTCCCTTTTAACTGATAACAATGCGGATTTCTCATTTTAACAGAGAAACGCATGGATTTTCTACTTTTGCAAAGAGCTTTCTGCAGGCTGGCAGAGTTCCAGCCTGCAAGGGGCTGGGGGGAGTGGGAAGAAGGCAGTCAGGCAGAGGCACCATGTGCACATATATGAGCAGCTCTTGCAGGTAAGTTTGGGGCGGGGGGCGGGGATTGAGGCCTCCATAAGGAGAGGGAGGGAGGGAGGGAGTTGGGCAGGGCTGGGACTGTTGCCCAGCTGGGCAGTGGATGGGGCTTAGGGTCTGGGGCTGAAATGTGCAGCTGCAGGGCCCTGGCTGGGAGTAGAATGGGGCCGTGGGTGGTTTGTCTTGGGGCCGAGAAGAGGATGGCTCCCTTTTGCTGTGTGCACTCCTAGGCGCTCATGGGAACACATGCCCCCCAGATCTGTGTGTGGGGCGGAGGTGCAGTGGGCTGCCCACTGTGGGCTTGGGCTCCCCATCCTGCTGCCCTCCCCCCTTGGCCTCTGTGGCCCAGCAGCCAGGACCCAGCATGGCAGAGGGGGGCCAGGTGCGGAAGCTCATTGCCACTATAATCCCCATGCTGCCCTAGCGCAGTGCCCCCTGCCCGCCCAGCAGCAGCAGTGAGGGTGGTGGCGAGGAGTTGTGCCCCCTGCTGCTGCTGGGCAGGTAGGAGGTGCCTCACAAGGGTGGTGCAGGGCTTGCAGTGGCAACTAGCTTACCTGCCTAGCTCTGCTCTGCCTGGCCAGGTCTCACCTGCTGAGCTGTAGAGACTGTGGGGAAAAGGCATCAGGGTGGGGAGCCCGAGCCTGTGGCAGGCAGACTACACCGACCCCCAACATGTACTCTGCTCTGGCCATGCCACCCGTGGAAGAATATTTTTCTCGTTTACTAATTCAGCTGCCTCCTTTTTTTCTTTTTTGACAGGCAGAGGGGTTCTCTGGAGGGACTACCACAGCAGGAGACTCGATATGTGCATAGAGCCAGAATAATATGTTGGTTTTGGGAGCTAAAGCCTGAGTGTTTCAGGTGCCTTCATATTAAAATGAGGCAGTGAAAATGAGCAGATGTTAAAGTTAAGAGCCCAGAACTCCTATGCAAATGTAAGTTTTTTTTGTGCACTGATTAATTCCCAGATTGGATACATGACATTATGTTGCCAGTAGCAGCAAAAGCTATTGCTACCACATTTTTTGGTGTAATGGTGGTATTGGTCAGCAGTAGAGTAACAAGAGGTGGGATGAGCAGGGCACCCAACCTGAGAACCAACTTAGTGGGGTGCCAGAATCACTCCCTGCCTTACAAGTTTTATTATGTAGGTGGAGCCCTGCGCCACCCAGCCACCATAGAAGCCAGGTAGCCTGGCAGATAGTGCATAAGGGGAGCATTCTGTCCCCCCCCAGGATTTTTGCCATGGGAGGTAGCTATACTTCCCACCATCCCTAGATATGCTACTGGGAGAGAACAGGGCACCAGGAGTAGCCCACTGTGGGCCTGCTGCAGCTGACCAACAGGCTCACTGTCATCAGCTGCAGGAACCCTCATGGTAAAAATACCAGAGTTGGGACACCAGTCTGCTTCCCCCATCTCACACACTGTGGTGTGCAGAGCTGCCTAGCTTCTGTTCCTTGGTACCACAGGGTTGTACCAGCCTAGAAAAAGACTCCTAGGGATGGGGCATTCTGGTGTTCCTGCTGTAGCCAGTGAAGCAAGCTTACTTCTCAGCTGTAGCCTGTGCCCATGCTACTGCAGCAGCAGCAGCAGCTGCCACCCAAGTGCAGAGAGTGCTGGGCCAGGTAAGACTCCTCCTGCTCCCCCCTACTCTCTAGTGGTCAGCACTCTGCCCAAAGTGTTGCATGAGCTTGTTGGTCAGAACCTATAATTAATGGGTGCCTATACATGAGCAGTGAGGCTACTTCAACACACTGTAATTACAGTGTGTGTGAGTGGGATCAGTTAATCAAGTCTGCTGGATCATAGTAATTACTGCACTCCAGCATCTCCTATCAGTGCCCCTGTGTTTAAAAATGGTGGTGAACAAGCTTTAGCTAAAGTTCCCCCACTGCCATTTTTAAGCACAGAGCACTTTAATTACAGCAGGTCCAAGAGTTTATCTAATTAAAGCGCCCAAAGCATCATGTGTATCAGTATCCCTGTGCTGAATAATGGCAGCAGGGATGTGTCAAATAAGCTTTAGTTAAAGCATCCCTACCACCATTTTTCAGCATGGAGATGCTGATACACATGATGCTGGAGTTTGCTGGAGTTACCATGATCCAGCAGACTTGATTAATTACAGCACATCAGAGCAGCCTCGCTGCATGTATATAGGTGCCCTCAGAACCGCTTTAATCAAAGTGCCCGCCTCCCACTCCCAGAGCATGTCTTTTTAATTTATCATTTTCAGGAAAAGAATGGATTAATTATCAAAAACATGATCAAACTAAATGTGTTCTCTGAAGAAAGCCTTGTGGAATTGTATAAAAAAGAGTGACAGGATTTTATAGTGTGTCCCCTGGAATAGCAAGATGCAGAGGAAAGAGTTAAGGATAAAATAAGAATCTGAATTTCACAATTGTTTTAGCTTCCTCAGTTTGTAGTTTTAATATTTCCTACTATAAGTTATTTTTATTCAGTTATTTAACACTATAATGAATCCTGAAAAAATCTGAGTAAGTTATACGACCAAGTCTCTCAGTTACCTCCCAGAAGTAATGTTTGCTTGAACTATAACATACAATGTACAATATCTAATTAAACATATAGGTCAGGTGCTTACCACAGCACTGCTGTTGAGTTTAATTCTTTTTTCAGGTGTTAATAAGATGGCAGTGCGTCTTTAAAGATGAATTCTTCCATCTCATTGACTATGGCTAGGGACAGACATTACACATAAACTGGTGTAAATGATCAGAAACTGATTTTAAACCTGTAACAGAACAGAAGTTCAGTGCACATAAATCAGTTTGAAAGTGGCTGAAGCCAGTTTGAGATAAACCTGGTTGAATGCAGTATCATACTTAACTGATTTGGGTCAAACTGGTTTATGCAATGTCTGTCCCAGACCTCTTGCTGGTTTAAGTTAAACCAACATCCAGGCATGTTCTCTGGGCTGGGCGGGGCTCTCTGCTCCACAGCAGAGCTGACCCCTCCCCTCCGCTCCCTGACTGGAGCTTGGCAGAGACTTGCAGGCTGCTTTCCCTCTCCCCACTCCCTGCTAGGCAGGAATTCCCCCCTCTGCCTTGCTGAGAGGTATCTGTGTATTAGCTAGCAGACCACATGCTGGCTATGCTGTGACAAAGGCAGAATTGATAGGTAGCTGGTAATGTCTCGCTGTTGTTTTCTTAATGGAGTGATAAACACTGAGTTACGGGTGATAAACACTGTTATCAGTCCCCTACTGGGCTAATCAGAGGGTCCTGCTGGGTCCTGGCTACCCCGCCCCTCCTCAGCTCAGTTCTGTGGAAAGAAAGGGAGGGGGGCTGCTCTAGCGCCCCCTGGTTTGCATTGTGCCTGCATTTCTGGAATGAAAAGGGAATGTCTATCCACCTCCAAAATGGTTCAAGCTTTACAGGTTAAACTAACTTGCAAAGATTGAATTAATTCAGGCTCAGGCTTTTTGAATGTTTGTCCCTAGCCTATTTGTAAGATTTGCAAAAAAAATCAAGTTATTACTATTTGGAGTAAAGGCGCCTTTTCTTCTTAATTGTTTAGGTTTAGGTTTTACTTTCTTAAAATGTGTGATGTCCATGTAAAGCACCATTAATTCCTCCCCAATTAAAGTTGAAGTGAAGTCACTGTTATAAGCCTAGGTTTCAATTACTCCTTTTCTTTTCCTCGGAAAAACCCGCTGTTTCTTGAAATACATGCACAGCTTCTTGGCCCTTGACATTTTTTTCCTGGGCAGCTGGATAAAGCAGTTTGAAAGGTTGAGGTATTTTGGAATTTTACCTTGGATCACATTTGAACAGCTTCAATTTGGGTCTTTGAATTTTTTTTATGATACTATTTCCCAAATGGTTGGGCTATAAATTCTAAATTTGCCTAGTTGTTTTTATTTAGGAGAAATTCTTAAGAACGTGTGGAGATTTTGAGGAAGCTAATGTGTCACTTGCAAAGATTAACAATAACTGCACACACAGAAAGGGAGGGAAGAGGTTGCTTAGGGGCCCACCACAGCACTACTGTTGAGTTTAATTCTGCTTCGTGAATAGTACATCATACAAATTATGCAGAGCTAATTTGCATACAATAAATTATTTTACATTATAAATTAAATCTTATTGGTTGACACTAAATGTCAAGGGTGGGTGTAGGGCATGGAGTTGAAAAAGCCCTGGCAGATCTGGATTGAGGCTTTTGATATGGGTAGTGGGGTAGAATGTGTTGGGGTTCTGTGGAGCAGGGTTTCCCAGAGAAGCTGAGCATGTTGGCATTTCCAGGAATTGTTGTTTGGTGAAAGTGGCATCTGTGGCTGTGTGGGGCATATCCTTTAGTGGAGGTAAGATTGAAGGGTAGGAGTAAGAGTAATGCTGCAATACCTCCTTCTCCCCTTCATCCTTCCTGGTTCATTGTTCCTGGTCCTGATCCACCATAGGAGTCCTGAAAGAAGAAGCGTCTAGCTGCCTGCTCATCTGGTGCTGGTGCAGTCTCTAGTGGCCAGAGTGCAGAACTCCATTCTAACTGAGATTGGCAAGTATGTAACAAGGCTTCTAGATGCACCTATGGTACCTGGAAAGCTTTTTAAAAGAGCTAGGGTGCTGACACAAGTAACATTTTGTGCTGTGATCAGCCTCCTGAAGCTTTCTACATCTGCACCCTTACAAAAGTGCACAGGTGCAAAACACTTTAAGTGCCTAATCGCATGACAGTCTCAATGCTCATTATATGAGGGTTCAGATGGAGGCACTTCAAAGTGGAGCGCCTTTATTAACTTGTGTCAGTGTGTGCTGGGAGCAGCCCAGCCCTGCTCCCAGTGCTGTCTTTAAAATGGGATGGGGAGAAAGGAAGGGAGGGAATTCTATCTGGGGTTAAGCTCCTTCCCCTCTCTTCTCCCACTCCCATTCTGAAGATAGTACCAGAGCTAGGAGGAGCGGAGCTAGCAGAAAGCAGCTGCAACCACACAGCCACTCCAAACTGGAGGTAGATCCCCCAATCCCCTCCCCCCACCCCGACCAAACAGCAAACATCTGCTAGGTTGGGGGAGGCATCGCTGTAACTCATTACTCTTTCTGCGAAGTGCCATGAGTTGCAACAGGGACCTGTGAGTCTGTTTGTGCCCCTAGAGAAATATTGAAGGAGGGGGTCTCTGACGGAACAGAGAGGAAAAAGAGCACTTCTTTTTCGGCAGGAAAATTGTTATACATGCCATCACTGCAGTTTCCTGTAACATTTAAAATTGGAGATGGGTTTTTGCACATCTAGAAGACAACTTTCCAGTTTTGATTTTTCACTTTTATATGTAAGAATTAGGCAGAAATTATGGTGCAGTGTGAATGCAAGATTGTTTTTTTTCATTTGATGTGTCTGATACTACAGTCTTGCAGAAGTCTGAGGTCATTCACAGCTGATTGTAAGTATAGCTAGGAACAGACGTTGCATTTTTCTCTGCATAAGTCATGCCTGTGTTCAGGAACAGAAATATCCTGGGATTGGCATGTACATTGCCTTTTTAATCAGGGTCTAATGAGCAGCTGAATGCACTGCCATTTTTCTGCCATTGATTCAAAGCTGCAATCCCCAAAATACTGGTTAGATGCACATTACGATGTCCCAGGATAGACTTTTAAAACTTCATATCCTTTGAACCTTAGGATTTTCCTGTGAGAACGGGCAGGGACATCTGCATGATTGCATTTTGTCTCCGGATAAAATGGTTTATCCCAGGACAAATGTGACATCTTTTTGTAGCTTGTATGTGCAGCTTCATGGTGGTTAGTGGTATTGCATGCATTTGTGTTGCTTGGTTAATTTGGCCTATTTTTTATTAAAATGTAATAAATAAGTTTCATGGCTTAAACTGCCAGGTAAGAATTCCCCAATGGGCAATTAAGAGAGAAACTTTTCTGTCAACATCAAAATTTGATGAACTTGCTAGAAGGAGAAAACCTGAATAATTCATGCTAACTTTATTCCAACACTTTTAAAACCCAAGGGGTCCCTTCTAGTATATTTCTAAAACTAGAACAACAAAATCACAGGATTATTTTGAGTAGCTTCACCCATCAAAATAGAAATATTGTACATATTATTTTCTTTACTGTAAGGTTGCTTGTTCTGGTACTTTATTAGGGTATTACTTCATGCTTTAGTTACCCAAATAAAATGCTTTGTTAAGCTTCTGTTTGTAACATTCCAAGTGTTTGGAAGCTCAGGATATGTATACAGAGAGGACAACATAGTCTAAAAGCTTGTAGCAGTGTTCTTTTTGCTTTTGGGGAGTGCCCCTGGACTATGCACAGGAGTAAGGTCAGATTTAACCCTTTTTTGTAGGCCTGTGTGAAGTGGCCAGTATTCAATTTGGATTTGGCCGACTGGGGGGCCAGTGATTCAATTCGGTGACTTGGATCACTGTCCTGAATCAATTTGGCTGAATCAGATTCAAAAGATTCAGCACTGATTCAGTGATTCAGCCATAGACTGTAATGGGGAATCACTAAAATACCTATAACTTTGTCATTTTTTTGCAGAATTGAATGAAAACATCAGGGATGGTGCAACAGGGGGCCTTCCCAGGGCTGGTTTGAAGTTGGCCTGCCCACCTGTTTCTGGGCTCCCCGCCCACCTCTCTCACCTGCCACACCTTGGTTGAAAATGATTAAGATATTACCCAGGCGGGAGGCTGCCCATTTTCTGCCCCGATGCCAGGGGGCGTTATCTGCATCTCTGAAACCTTCCCTACACAATAGCCCATGCCTCGCAGATGGCATCCACATGATGTTAGTAACCCACACCCTGACTGGGTCTCCAGTGTCTCACAGGGACTCTTACTCCCTCCCCGGAGCAGCAGGTCATTGTGCTCAACCTTTAGGTCTTTCTTTCAACCCATAGTCGGCCTCCTTGAGGTGGAAGACTTACTGGCAGCAGGACTCACCCCTAACTCTAGTTGACCCCCCCCCCCCCCCACACTCAGCCACTGGCTCAAACTATGGTCTCAGGCATCCACAAACATACCTTGGCCTCTTCCCCACACATAGGGTTCCTACTATGCCCACTCTAGGGCCTCTATAACACATACCACCCTGGGGTCTTCTCATCATCCTCACAATCAACTAGTCATGGAGCTGGCCCTTGCACTGGCCTTCAGGCTTATTCCCAGTTCAGCCCTACTCAATGCACCCCTGGGACTGCCCTTTAGGCCTACTCCCTGTTCAGCCCTACTTAGCCCCACTCATGCACAGCCCTTCAGGCCTACTCCCATTCAACTCTACTCTATGCGGGGACACACAACTTTGCCCTCTTCCCTAGGGCTATACACCTGTCACCTCCTTGGGACCACGCTACTGCCTCCCTCTCTGGGGCTACACTATCCCTTCCTGGGGTTTCCAGGTTCTCAATCCCCTGTGGGTTCAGGTGGCTTCAGCTGTGCCTGGCTGCACTTGCTAGTTGTAGCCCACCCAAAGATGGGGTCCAGGGGTTATTAAGGTGCCCCACCCCACCTTTCACCAGGGTGGTAACTTGCCTGGAATTTCCTGGGGGCTCCCATGCCACTAGGAGCCCCACCAGGCCACCCATCCCCAGCAGGGTTTTAGGTCATGCCCAGGACCAAGAGCCTCCTAGTCATTCCCATAAGCTCTTGCCCTTATCTCCAAGTGTTCCTGCTGCAACTCAGCTAGGCAATGTTTCCACCTGGGCTGGCAGCAGCAAACTGCAGCCTTTATATACCTAGTTCTCAAAATGGCTGCTGCCATCAGGCTCCAGCTGGCTGCCTGACTCGGCCTTTAAAGTGGCAGGCATGGAGCCTGTCAAGTTTCGAGGAGATAGGTGCAGGGGTTTCTGTGAAACTGCACCTCAAATGGTTGAAAACAAAACTCGTGCTGTGTGTGTTAAGTCAGAGCGAGCTGAAAGCAGCAGGGATGGTAGCCCCTTCTGAGGGCATGAAGCCTGCCACGTTTCAAGGAGATAGGTGCAGGGGCTTCTGTGAAAGTGCACCTCAAACTGTTGAAAGCAAAACTTGTATCACATGGGTGTGTTAACTGGGTTTCTGGTTGTAGACATGTTGGTCTAAGGAACAGGCAGGCAAGGTTCTTTGAGTAGATGTGATATCTTTTATTAGACCAACTGTATACTTGGAGAAATATATCTTGGCAAGCTTTCAGGTTTAAAAACCCTTCGTCAGGCTAAGGAATCATCTGCAGTTGGTGTGTGTGCTCTTCCTGGATGGAATGAATAGTAAAGAAGCCAGAGGCTGGGGTGCAGGCAAGAAAGCAAATCAGTGAAAATCTAAATTGAGGTGTCATGGGGTGAGAGACAGGTTGGGAGGGAGGCGGGGAAGGGTGTGTAGCAGCGAAATAAAAGTGGAGAGGTACCTGTGGAGTCAGATGTCAGGCAGGTTATAGTGTGTCATAAATCCAGTCTCAATATTGAGTCTATGAGTTTTTATATCCAGTAGATTTATGAAGTGAAGTTTGTAGGCTTGTCTGCAAAAGGAGTTTTGTGAAGGGGGTGCTGCCTTCTGAGATGCAGCAGCATTGCCATGGTGGCAAAGTGTTTCACACCTTTGCCCCAGCTGATCTGCCTTCGGCAGTGCTGGCAGGTAGCATACCTGGGATCATCTACCAACTCAAAATAATCCCACACTACACTGCCCCTCCACTTTGGGTTGAGGGTGTGGATCCTGCCTTATCCCCCTCCTCAGCAGGCAGAAGCACAACATCAGGGGAAGCCGAGCCACCTGTCCCCACAACCTCCTCCGAAGTGCCTTCCAGAAGACACTTGCCTGTAGGGGAACTTTGAGGGGTGTGGAGCACAAACTCGGATTCCTCCTCCTTCCCCAGTATTTCCCTGGCTATGGCACTCAGATCCCCTGCTTCCAGATCCAGCTCCTCCTCTGGCACTGGGAGGCTCACGCTGGGAGCTGAAATTGGGGTGGAGGAGAAACCATGCTGGTGCATGTTGTGTTAGTGGAGGTGGTGCAGGTGCAAGGACAGATACTGCACCCACTGGCAGCAGAAGACTCATTGCTGCCAGGAAAAAGGGTGTGTCTATGTTGCAGGGGTGGGGGGCAGGGGGGTGTGATTTGCAGCTTTCCCTCCCTTGCCAGAAGACATGGCACCTGCCTTTCCAGCACACTTCATAATGTTTGCTGTGCTGGAAAATGTGTGTGTAACGTATCTTCTATGTGCAATATATCTTCTTCTGTCTGCTTACAATATCTTCTATGCATTTTACTATATCTTCTATCTGTTGTTTACTATATCTTCTGTCTGTAATATATTGGAAAGGTGTATCCAATCCTTTCCAAGAAAAGAGACTAGCAAAAGACTGACTAGGAAGCCAGCCACTGCAGCCAGTACATTTCACACGCTTTTGCTTCCAGACAGAGACAGCTCATAAAAAGGAGAGAGAGGCTTCACACAGAACCTTATATGCTGTTTCTACATCCCTCCCCCAGAGCACTGTGATTGGAAGGGGACTCAGGGAAAGATCACAGTCACTAGCCAGCTACAGATGTCAATATCAAAGCAGTCTTTCTTCTTCTTCCCCCACTCCCATTGTCTCAGTTTCTGTTTCCCCAAAAGATCATCTTTTCTGAATCACCAAATCTTCTCCAAATCGATTTGGATGCTTCAAATTGATTCGGAGCTTTTAATGGGTCTCCTGATTCGATTCAGATTTGATGATTCGGCTGCCAAATCGGGCCGAATCTTCTCCGAATCGAATTGGTGACCAAAGCTTCGCACACCCCTATCTTTTTGTGTTCATTACTATATAACGTGGATAACATTTTGTATTATGCTTATATACTAAAAATAGTCCACATGCTGGAGATTTAGAATCTGACATATGTTAATTCTACAGTAAAATAAATAGGTGTTCTAAGGCATGCTCTGCATAAATAGTCCTTATTGACATCAATTTGAGTTCCATGTATAGAACAAGTGTAGAACATGCTTCCCTTTATGTACAAGATGTATTCAGCATCTCAGTCTTTCTTTAATCTTAGCATATTACTAGCAGCCTTATTACAACATAGAACAAGGGGAAAATAGATTTTCATTCTGAATAACTTACATAACCTCACTTATAGATATGGTAATGACATCCTAATTACAGAAATGAACAGTACACAGTCTAGGCTAGGACCAGTACAGGAAAGCTATCTCATTTTGTTGCTGCAACATCAACAATGTTTAAAACTACAGATAATGTATTAAGAGTTATTACTAAAAGCTTAACCATTTACCATCTGTAGCATCATTGTATCTTTAAATTATGACGGAAGATGGAGAAAAAAACTCCCCTCTGTTTGAACATTTTGGAGAGTTTGTATTGTAGTTTCAAAGTAAATGCCTCCACTCTATATGCAATAAAAGAGTAATACTTCTTTTGCATGGTGAACTGGAATTTAGGGGTACAGCCAGGTTGTTGATGGGTGAGGCTTGGCTCAGGAGATCAGGAACAGGCAAGGTTGGAGAAGCCAGGGTCCAAACTAGAACCAGTAGTCAGGGGATCAGGAGCACGAAGGTCATAAGGGTCTGTATGGGACTGGAACATAGGTATTCACCTTGGGTAGAACCACAGGTCAAGGTTGGGAATGGGGAGGAGGTCAGGAAGAGGGGGTGGAAATCCAAACTAGCATCAATAGCCAGGGTGTCTGGGGCAGTCAGCTATGGCTGTATGGGACTGGGCAATTGCCTAGCTAAGCTGCAAGTCAGGAGCTAGCTGTCAGAGGACAGGGATCTGGAGCCCAAGGGGTCAAGGAGCTGGCAAGGTGGTCTGGGCTAGAGCCTGGAGTGTGGAACCAGGATCAGGCAGGTGGGAAACAGGGTATAGGAAACCAAGAACAAACAGGCAGGACCAAGGAACAGGGAATCAGAAGCCCAGAGCTAGATAAGGAGGTATCTGTCTTCAGTGGTGACACATAGTGGGGTGCACAGGGTTGCATGGACATCCCCTGAGAGTGCTGGCTTACCCCTTGACCAGCTGTGCTCACCACTTAGGTGATGGGCAGGGGGGAGGGTGGGAGCGCCGGTGCCTCCCCCTGGAAGCAGCTGCAGCGATCGGCCGTAGCAATCGGCCATCACAAGATCAGCAGTGAGGGGGACCCCCCTCCCTCTTGGCAGCGAGATTGGCTATGGAGGGGGGGGCCTTCCCCCCCCCCCCCCCCCGGTCAGCAGGACTGGTCTCAGGGGGGTACATGTGCCCCCTGACTAAGGTGGCACCAGTCGTCCATATCCGTCTTGTTGAGCAGCCTTTTGGTCACTAAAAAGACTGCTACTTCAGAGCAGGCTATGACCACCCCTATGCAGGCAACTGGGGCCAGATGGGGACAGTCAGGCCACTGGTGACCAGGTCAGTTTTTATATAATTAGGGCCAGCTGGTAGCAGTTTAGCTAACCCGCTGTCCTGAACTCTAGCAGGAATGCAAACAGTTATAATAGTGACTTGAATTTAGTAAATTTCTAATTTAAAGTTCTGAAAACCAAAGTAATCTATGATCACATAATATATTATAGCTGGAGCTAAATATCCTTAGTGGAGATTATGTATTTCCATTGATCATAGATTTCATAGACATTAGGGCTGGAAGGGACTTTGGAAGATCATCGAGTCCAGCCCCCTGCCTAAAGGGCAGGAAGTCAGCTGGGGTCATAGGATCCCAGCAAGATAAGCTTCCAGTTTGCTCTTGAAGGTGTTCAGTGTAGGCGCTTGAACCACCTCCGGTGGCAGGCTGTTCCAGACCTTGTGGGCTTGGACAGTAAAGAAATTCTTCCTTATGTCCAGCCTAAAATGGTCTTGCAGTAGTTTATGACCATTCGACATAGTCGTTATCCCTTGGGGTGCTCTGGTGAACAAACGTTCCCCCAGATACTGGTGGTCACCCCTGATCAACTTATAGGTGGCCATCAGATCACCCCTGAGCCTGCGCTTTTCCAGGCTAAAGAGCCCCAGGGCTCTCAGCCTGTCATCGTAGGGTCTGCTTCCCTGACCTCTGATCATGCACGTGGCTCTTCTCTGGACTCTCTCAAGCTTCTCCACATCCTTTTTGAATTGTGGAGCCCAAAACTGGACACAGTACTCCAGCTGCGGCCTCACTAAGGCCGAGTACAAGGGGAGAATGACGTCCTGGGATTTGCTTGAGAAGCATCTATGGATGCAAGCCAGCGTTTTGGTCGCTTCACTAGCCGCGGCATCACACTGCAGGCTCATGTTCATCTTGTGGTCAATGATGACCCCCAAGTCTCTTTCTTCCATAGTGCTAGCCAACATAGCACTGCCAAGCCTATAAGAATGCTGTGGGTTTTTCTTCCCAAGGTGGAGAACCTTGCATTTATTGGCATTGAACACCATCAGATTCTCATCCGCCCACTTGCTGAGCCTGTCCATGTCAGCCTGGATCACCCGCCTGTCTTCTGGTGTGGATGCTTTGCCCCAAAGTTTGGTGTCATTGGCGAACTTGGCCAGTCCGCTTCTGACTCCAGTGTCCACATCATTAATGAAGATGTTGAACAGCATGGGTCCAAGGACAGAGATTTGGGGGACCCCACTGGTCACAGGACACCATGATGAGTGACTTCCATCAATTACTACCCTCTGGGTCCGACCACAGAGCCAATTTTCCAGCCAGTGGATCGTGGAGGACCCAAGGCAACAATTGGCTAGTTTCTCCAAGAGGTGATCATGGGAAACCAGATCGAAGGCTTTTTTGAAGTCAAGATATATGACATCAATCTCTTCTCCCTTGTCCAGGTGATAGGTCACCTGGTCGTAGAAGGAAATGAGATTGGTCAAGCAAGACCTACCCAAAACAAACCCGTGCTGGCTATTCCTTAAGATGTTGGCGTCGGCCAGTCTGTTAAGGATGGCCTCTTTAATAAACTTTTCTAAGATCTTCCTCGGGATAGAAGTCAGGCTAATGGGCCTGTAGTTAGCCGGATCCATTTTCCTCCCTTTCTTGAAGATAGGCACCACATTGGCCTTCTTCCAGTCTTCAAGCACTACACCAGAGCGCCAGGAGTTTTCAAAGATCCGTGCTAGAGGCTGGGCTATGATGCTCGCCAGCTCCTTGAGTACCCTGGGGTGAAGATTGTCAGGGCTGGCTGACTTGAAGGTATCCAGCTTCTCAAGATGTTTCTTCACGAAGTCAGCATTAATGGAGGGCAGGGGATCACCCTCACCCGGACTTCCCTGTCCCGTAGCGGGCATGGGCGTCCCATGGGACTGATGAAAGACCGACGCAAAGTACCTATTTAATAGGTTGGCTTTTTCCTGGGCATCAGTTGTCAGTTGCCCTATCTGGTTCATCAGGGGTCCAGTGTTGCCCCTGCTCTTCTTCCGGCTCCCCACGTATCTGAAAAAGGACTTTTTATTGTCCTTGATGCTCAAAGCTAGTTGGAGTTCACTTGTAGCCTTGGCTTTCCTGGTATGCTCCCTACAGGACCAGACCAGTGCAGAATAATCCTCCTTGGAGGTGACCCCCATCCTCCATCCTTTGTAGGCCTTTCTTTTTAGCCTTAGGAGGTCTGCTTGGTCCCTGGAGAGCCAGAGGGGCTATTGTGCCCTCTTGCTGCCTTTCCTCCAAGATGGAATAGACTTAGTTTGTGCATTGAGGATCGCTCCCTTGAGGAGCAACCACTCTTCTTGAACTCCCCTCTCCCTGTGGTCATGGTCCCTTAGGGCCTCACTGACAAGCTCAGGAGAGTTGGCTTTCCTGAAGTCAAGGACTTCTGTGTTGCTGACTGACTTGCCAGCTTTTCAGCGGATGGTGAAGGTGATCAGCTTGTGGTCGCTGTCACCCAGCTTCCCATCGATCACTAGGTCGCCGATTAGGTCATCCCCAGTAGCCAGTACCAGGTCGAGCAGCGCTTTGCCTCTTGTTGGCCCATAGACTTCTTGAGTCAGGTAGAGGTCATCCACGCACGAGAGGAAGCTTTGCGACCGCTCAGATTTTGCTGAGCGATCCTCCAACGAGATGTCCGGGTAATTGAAGTCACCCATGACAACCATGGTCCTGGAGCATGCTGCCTCAGCCAGTTCCTGGGCAAACTCCTGGTCAAGCTTAGGACTTTAGGTGGGAGGTCTGTAGTAGGCTCCCACCATTGTGTCCCCTGTGCCGTGTTCCCCACGGATTTTAACCCAGAGGGTCTCCAGTCGTCCACCCTGGTCCCCAATATCGGCTTACAAGGACACGTAGCTTTCCTTAACAGAGAGCTACACCCCCGCCCCTTTTCTCTACACGATCCCTCTTGTACAGGGCATAGCCATCTATACCAGTGGTCCAGTCATGGGTGGAGTCCCACCAGGTCTCCGTTATCCCTATGACATCATAATTATTAGCATTGAGCAGGAGGATGAGCTCCTCCTGCTTATTCCCCAAGCTCCTGGCATTTGTGTACAGGCAGGCAAGTGTCCCCTTGGGGGCTCCTTCCTTGCCCACAGATTTTACCAGGGCTGGGGCAGGGGTGGGCTCCCTTAAGTGCTGATCAGATCAGCTGTGTTGTTGTACATTTGACGTGTTTATGATAACTACTTGCCAGTTGCCTGTCAAGAATGACGGTGGCGGGGGTAGGGGGCTGGGATGGAGCGCTGTCACCTAATGCCCTACGTTGCCACTGTTCTGCATCTTGCAGGGAACCAGGTGGGGGAGCTGAGGCCAGCGCTACTGGCCTCGGCTTGCCCACCCCCTGTCCGGTCCTCGGCATGGCTTCGGAATCATGGCGGTGCTCCCCCACACTTGGAACACTCTGATTGGCTGTTTCCATCAGCCAATTAGAGTCCAAATAAAGTGTTAAAGACACGGACAGACAGACAGACTTAGGCTTTTATAATAGAATGCTCTTTAGTTAAATGGTTAAGCATTCTTCCTGGCTTTAGGTTTTTGTTTTACTTCTAACCCTCCCTACGAATTTTGCGTTCAATTTCATAATTCACTTTTTGGTCTCTTAGAACTAGATCCAAAAGTGGGTTTAACCATCTGAAAAAGGACTTTAGCAGGCATCAGGTACCTAAGTCCAACACTGCGATTAAAAAACTTGTTCATTCCACACCCTAATCTTGGAGGTGCCTAAACTCACTAGGCACCATCCTGCTTGTCCTGAAAGCTCCCTAAGCACCTGCTTAGCTTGAGCTGCCAAGCAGCTAGCCCTGGCTTAAGTTTCAGTGGGGCCCAGGAACAAGACAGTACAGTGCCTATATTGTCTGAGGGACCCAGTTTGGTAGGCGTGCTATAAGCATAATTACTGCATGTGGGAAGGAGTCACAAAATGAGTCAGAGGTGCTTTGCTTTCCAAGTCATACTCGTGGTAGTGATATCACTTTTAACTAATAGCTAGTCGTTATACCACTCACCCTAGAAGTGGGAGACCTGGTTTCAATGGCCTTCTTAGTTTGTGGTGGTTCAAGGCTACATCTTGATCTTCCAGGCAAGTACTCTAACTACTAAACTGGGCTGTTCTCCTTCTCTTGAAGTTGTGCCACAGCGTAGCAAAGAATGCAAGATTAATTGGGTCAGGAAGCCAGACACAAGAGAGAGCCTGACTGTAGCTCCATGGTTAGGACCCTCTTCTAAGAAAGGAGTTTTGTTTTTGATTGAATAGCTGCTTAATTTATATAAATGCTTCCAAGATCAGAATCTAGGTTTCTCTCAATATGCCCTAATCTAGATATGCCTTAATCCCTAGGCTACAGGGTCATGCTCTTTCTTTCAGCTATCTCCAGTCACCACACAGGGAGTTTAGTTGCTTAATTCAGGGTTCTGGATTCCACTCTGGGGGCCAGGCACCTGAAAAAATGGGCAGTGAAAGGCAGGTCTAACTTAAAGTTGATGTGTCCTTTATTGGATCTCGCCCTTAGTTGTCATTTTTTTCTCTTTAATTCTTCCTTCCCTTTGCATTGCCTACTCTCTTCCTCCTCCTCAAGCTTCCATATTTAAGCGTTGCCTCATTTAGTTGAGACCTGATGCTAGGCTAGCAAATGGGATGGGCTTCTCAGTGCTACTGCTCCTCTTCTCTGCTTCACTGAAACATCCTTTAGTTTCTGCTGTGATGTCCGTGGCTAACAGGTGATGTGGCAGCAGGGGGATGTATGCTCGATGGGTGGCTAATCAGGGGTGGTCCAGTCACTTGGCTGCACTCAGCAGTGTCTGACAGCCCAAGGAGTCTGCTGGGAGTCATGTAGGAGCACCACCAACCAGCTGGTCTCAGCAGTGCAGGCAGCTTGCATGGCCGCTCTCCCCACCCCCCGCAAAGTGTGAATGTGTGTTCTGTTTGCCCCTGATCTAATAGGTAGAGTAAACTGTGTAACTTAAACTGATTCCACCACAGGCTTTTTGAATGTCTGTACCTAGCAGAACCCCATGGATGCAGGGGAAGGGTCTTCAGCTAGGATCTTGGCACTGGTTTGGGGGGTGGGGGGCGGGGGGTTGAAGAATCCTCCAGCCCTTCCTGGAGCCATTCTGGCACACAGGTCTCAGGGCTTGGATGGAACTGGGACAGGGGAATGACAAGGACACTCTGTGCCCTACTGTCCTGTGCCAGGAATGCAGAGTATGCCACTGGCACTGCCTCCCTCCTCAGCATCTCATAAGCCCTGCTCCATACTCGCTCCACCCCTGTTGTGCCTGGGGTTGACTGCTGGCCAGAGGAAGGGCTGGGGACAGAAGCTTTGCTGACTTGACTTTGTGACAGCCTGGGGAGGGGCCTGCTGGGTGTTTGGCCAGAGCAGTTGAGCACGGGCTGAGTTCCAGTGCTGCTCCCTGGGAGGGAAGGCTAGCAGGGACCCACAAAGGAGCTGTGGATGGTGGTGGACAGTGATTTAACTTGATTCAATAGGCAATCTAGTACAAAAGTTCAATGCACTGGACTAACCTAATTTGCATAAGTTTGAGTGTACATTGATCGAGTGCACTACCTTGGACCAAGTTCTGCCATTTTTAGGCTGTTCTGTGTGCCTCAAACTTCTGTATGGTTACAGGTTTGGTTTGATTTCTGAGCACTTCATCCAGATTATGTGTAATGTTTTTACCTAGCCCATGTGATTTACTGTTAGTATTCTGAGTATAAGAGTCATGTGCAGATGCAGTAGCCTTTGTAAAGGCCAAAGCCATTACCAATGTTAAAATATATTATCAGCCAGTAGCTAAGTGTTTCAGTAGTTGCAACCAAATGTGTTCAAAATTTCAAGACCAGAATTGTTTAAAGGCCAAGGAAACTTGCATGCATGCAACCTAGCATAAAATGTTGCCTTTCAATGCTTTATTTATTGCCCAGTTGCGGAAGAAAAAGCTATAGAATTGTAAAATTACAATCTTTTTATTTCCTTTGTCTTTCAGGTACTGGTTGTTGTACTTGTTTCTGGTGGTGGGGAAGAGAGAAATCTATTTCTTATCATAAATGTAGATAATTGTAGGTTCCAGATTATTTCCTGAAATGTAGTGACTGCTTATTTTTCTTTATCTGATTTGAAATTATATAATCACAGATAGTATAGTTACATGTGACTGGTTTAGCTATACTCTTAAAATGGCTGGCTGCATTTCAGCAAAAGTAAGCATTTGGCAATGTCTTTTATGCCATTTAATTAACTTGTGTCTTGTGAATTATGTGAACTGGGAGATTACTATAAAATTTTAAATTCCAGAGCACATGGATATGGACATGTTTCCGTCATGCCCATTCCCAATATTAGCACAAGTGTTTTGACACTATATTAGGAGTGCTTCATTAAAATGAGAGGAAAACCAGTACAGAACACTTGACAAAATGAGAGGGAAACATTGTAATACATGCTAATACATTGCCACTTATTCCCTATGTGCAATGAACAGGACCATGACTCATATCATGACAAATCAGTGTCTGTATTTGCTGCTGGAATTTCTTCAGGTAAATCTACAACAAGCTATCTGGCTTGTATCTTTGGAACTGGGTCAAAAACTTATAATTTTTCAGTGTCTTTCTGGAATTTAGGGAATGCGGAAAGGTGGGAATTTCTCTTTGTTAGCTTTATTCTCTGAGTAGGTATTTTCATCAACTTATAATTTAGTGTTGTGTTTTTAGGCACTCAGGACACATCCAGACGAGTGCAGCCATGCAGTATGTACCGCTGCAAACATGTCTGCAGTGCCACACACTGCACAGTCAGGTGTTCTCCATGCTTCAAGGGCGTGCTGCCCATGTGTGCGCTGCTCCTTTTTTTTTTCCACAGGTTTTTTTAACCCCTGGATATCCAGGAGCTAAAAAAACCCACTTGCTGTGTGCCAACGTGTACGTGGCATAGGAGTTCCCTGGGGACAAGTAGCTGAGGTGCAAGGTGCTCTGCTGCTACTTGTCTCCAGGGAACCAAATGTCTGTGCTCGTCTGGATGTGGCCTCGGTGTGTCCCCACATTCGGGCACATATGCTTGCAGTAGCTCAAACAGCAGCAGCACAAATTTGTGCCTCAGCACATATGCCTGAACATGCACTTTGGTGTGGGGCAAATTGTGCTCCTCTGCCTGGGTCCCACCACTTGCCTCACCAGTGGGGATCTTGGTGTTCCCTGTTTAAAAGTTGCAAAATCTCTAATTGATTATCCCCCCCGCCCCCCCATTCTCACAATAAAATATGCAAATTCTGTGTTCTTCTGCAATTAAAATGAAACACCACTATATAGAGAGAGATCATTTGGGCAATATTTTATTGATATATTTACAATTTTAAAGCAATTTGGAAGCCTACCAGTGTCTCTGTCATCATAATAAAATGAATTCTGAATACCTGCATGTTTGGTGTTTGCTTTTGTTTTTTTTATCACAGAAAAATCAGAGCTGCCTCTGCCCCCTCCACTCACCAGAATGTGAGGCACTGAGCAGCACTGGGATGCCAGTTCCCTGCCCATGCCCTTGTTCTTTACTCCCAACCCACAGCCCTGCAAGTGCCCCTCACTCTTGACCCACAGCCCCTGCCTGCCCTTACTAGCTCCCTTCCAGCAGCAGCTCCATCCCAGCACCAGGCATGGGGACAGACAGTCAAAAAGCCTGAATTGATTCAATCTTTGCAGGTTAATCTAACCTGGCTAGGCTGAACTGGTTTGTAACTGGGCAGACATTCTCTCTGAACTGAGGAAATTCAGGCATATGCCTGCAGTGGCTCACGCTAGAAGTCAGGAAGTGCTAGAGCAGCCCTTCTTTCCCTTGCACAGTACTGAGCTGAGGGGAGTGTGGCCAGGCCCAGGCAGGTCCTCTGCTTAGGGAGGTCTGCCTGCATCATCCCAGGCTTTTCCCTGCTGGCTGCTGAAGGGGCAGGACTGTTGCCAGACCCTAGCATTCTGAGGCAAGGGTGGGTGTGCATTGCATGGATCTGTTGATGATACGGAGCTTTTCTAACTCCCTCCCTGGTTTTTTATATTGTCTGCAGCAAACTGACAGGCAAGCCAGCAGGGAGATGATAAGTGTTTATCATCTCATCAACAAAAAAATAACCTCTTTCCATTCAAATTATTCTTAAATGGCTTACCAGCTGACCTTTTGATTAGCTCCAAAAAGCCCTAAGCGGTCACTGTTCTGAATGCTGGACCCAGTGAAATTGGAAAGAGAGACACAGACACCTCTCAGCATAAGCTAGCATAACACATGCTTAAGGTTCAAGGGGCTGAGGTCCGTGTGTGGGAGTTGGGAGGGAGGGAGGCGGGGATTCCTGCTTAAGCAGTGAGGGGTGGGGATAGTGCAGGGGGAAGCCAGGCAGATGCTGCTGTACCTGTGGTCTCTGCCAGAGAACCAGCCAGGAATCAGAGGGGAGGGGCTAGCCCTGCTGTTGAGCAGAGAGCCTTACCCAGCCCAGAGAGCATGCTGGGATGCTGGGGGAGTTTGATTCATCTTAAACCAGCAAGGGGTCTTGGACAGACATTGCATAAACTGGTTTGAGCCAAATCAGGTAAATCTGATACTGCATTCAACCAGGTTTATCTCAAACCGGTTTCAGCCATTCTCAAACTGGTTTATGTGCACTGAACATCTGTTCTGTTACAGACTAAACCAGTTTCTGATCACTTAAACCCATTTATGTGTAATGTTTGTCCCTAGCCCAGGACATAAGTCCAGCTACAGATGTCCCACCAGCTGCTTTGTGGCTTTGAGCAGTGACAGCACTTACCGTTCTGCTCCCTGCGCCTGTGCCCAGGCCCCAGCGATCTCTATGTTGTTCCTGGGAAGTCCTTGACTGGGGCTCAGGGACTTAGCTGGGGAAGCTCTGTCCGTTCCAAGCCATTCTTTCCCTTCACAGGCTGCTCGAGGGGGCGCGGGACCAGAGGGGCTCTAAGCCCAGCTCTGGTGGCCTCTCCTACCTGGAGCACCCCACAATCCCTGTCTCTGTTTCTCTGTCTCTCCCTCACCTTCCAAGTGGTTCCTGGGACCAGGAACCCCACCCTGCCCAGGCTGGGGACACATGTCCCAACACCAGTGTGGGCACAGGGCAGGGATGTAGTGTGGCAGGTGCCCCTGCAGGCACAGCTTCTGCCAGTAAGTCCCATCCCATCTGGCAGCTAGACAGACAGGGCATGAGATTTGTGGGGGGGATTTGGGGTTTGTGGGTGGGTGCGGGATTTGGGGGTGAGGGGGTTTGTGGGGGTTTTGTGGGTGTGGAGTTTGTGGGTGGATTGTGGGATGGTTGTGGGTGTGGGAGGACTGTGTGGATGTTGAATGTGGGTTTGGGGGGAGTGTGTGAGGGTGGGAGCGCTATGTGGGAGAAGTGGGTCCCCTGCCTGCCCCCACACACAGAGCACAACCCTCCCAGCAGCAGCAGTGGGCCGTTGGGGCACTCGTGATCAGCTTCTGGCAGACACCCCTGGTAGCTGTGCATGGTGCTGACTCAGCCCACTGGCATGTGTCCTTGGGCAGGACTAGGCTAGCTCTTGCTGTCACCCAGGCTCCCGGGACCACACAGAAGAGCCATGCGCCCTCAGGCCAGGCTGGGGCCTGTCTCCATGTGCCCCGCGTGGTGTTGGGCTGGGCCAGGCTGGCGCCATGGAGGCAGGAGCTAGCCTGGCCTGAGGTTGCACAGCTCTTTCATGTGGTACCAGGAGCCTGGGTGACAGCAAGAGCTGTCCTGATGCTGTTTGAGGGTGCATGCCAACAGGCCAGGCCAGAGTCATGCACCATGTGCAGCTGCCAGGGGTCTCTGCCAGGAGCTGGCCATGAGCGCCCTGAAGGCTTGCTGCAGCTGCTGCAGGGGGACTGTGTGCCATGCAGGGGCAGGCGGGGGGCCCACTCCTCCCACATAGTCCTCACCACATCCCTACTTACCAGGGCAGAACCTGGGTCTGATCCAGTGCTGCAGCCTTGCCCTGCTCCTATTTGCACCAGCATGCTGAGGCAGTGTGCTGGACCAGCAGGGACATGCGGCAGGCATAGAGATGCTCTGGTCGGGAGCTAGAGTCTCTCTCTGGAGTACCCAGCCTCCAGTTGCCTGAAGGCAGGCTTCAGGAGCATGCCCTGCACCACTTCTTTCAGCATTTTTTTTTGATATCGGGATTTCCTGGTATCAAATTTAGAGCCCGCATTGCAAATATGCGATGCAGAGAACATTTTTTCATTCCCAGTATGCCTCTTGCGGCGTCTCAACTGCTTTGATATGCCACAACAGGCACATGCTCGCTCGTCTGGAGGAGGCCACAGGGGTCTCATCTTGGATCCTCTGTAATATAAACATGCTAATACATTTTACCTGATTCACTTGGTTACCCATCATGAGCCTGTTTTCTTCCACATACGTAGAAATGGAAATCAAACATGGAAAGAATCCTGATCCTTATGTTATGTTATGAATGATGGAGCATCTCATGGGGGCAAAAATGGGCTGTGTGTCAAATGTGCACCTTGTGTATATATGTTTGTTGCTAGAATGAGGAGTTGTACTTTGCCTTGGGAAAGTTTAAAATTATTAACCTCAAAATCTGCAGTTTCCCCAGAGTATACTGTAGGAACTAAACATTAATGTTTAGATAACCAAAACATTCTTTTGCATGGAAAATGTGGCTGGATGGGAAGGGATAGGACAAAGGTTCTTTGCATTTATCATTGCGTTTATAAGGACCCAAGGTTGTATCTGCAGAATAGGGACACTTTGGGGGTATGCAGATAATGTGGGGTGCTCTGGCTGAGGTCTAACCAAAGCTCCATGAATGGAAACTCATTTTCTGGTCTGTAACATGATGCTTCTGCATTTGCAGCCCATAGAATTTTATACCATCGTGTAGTATCACGAGCATAGATTTAACTCCCTATTATGGTGAGGCCTTTCAAAAATACTGATTTTTTTTTTTCTTTGTTTAAGTTACCTCCCTCTGAACTTGTCTTATTTTATATCACATAGAATATAATTTTGTATTCACATGAATCCTTGCTGCAGCTTCCCTTTATGAATTGTGCTTTAGTTTCTTGTGTCTTCCCAGTCTTTTTGTTGGCCATGTGTTTTTCATTGTGCTCCCATGTACACCCAAAACAGTCTTCCTGCCCTTATGCATCAACACACCTTTTTTCCTTTAGCAAATATGACTTGCAAATGGGTCCCTGTAGGAGCTCTCTCTCCTCCTCTTCTTGTGCACTCCTGCATACTCTACACTGGAAAGAGCAGCTACCAATTTCTTGAATGTATGTGGTCTTAAAGACTACAAGATGTTCAGAGTCCAGAAAGTGTCTCATTTATGTTATGTAAAGTACAGGGTAAACTCAAACAGCCACACACATATTTTATAATAATTATTTTCTCCCCACACATATTATCTTGTATTTTTCCCAGCTGAATCTCATATTCTTATTTTTTTGCCCATAAAGACTGCTCATATATAAGGATTGAGAAAACAGTTTAGTGAGATTTGTTTCCACACAGTTATAGAATGTGCCTGAAGTGCCTGCTGCTCTGTTGAAATGCATGGTTCAATAGTTTTCTAGCTTTACATTGATCTCAGGATGCCAGTGACAGCAGCATGTGACAACATAAGGATTGCTGCTTGTACAAAATTTAATCATCAGCATGGTATCGGAAATGAAAACCATCTGGGAAAATGTTATCTAATGGTAGGAAGCCCTCTGCTAATAATGAAGGACAAGTGCAGGCAGAGTGGGATATCATCCCTAAATGCATTAGGAAAATGGAGATATGGACTTCTTTTTTTAAAGATAGAAATCTATGTGAGAACTAGGTCACGTGCCTGTTTAGTGGGAAGAAAATAAATGAAACCTGGGATAATGTAGAGAAAGGACAATAGCATTTTGCCGGGCTCGAGATAGCTTAGAGTAGGTCTGTGCATTCGTGCTGAGGAATTTCTTCTTCACTTATCATTTTGTCTCAGCTGCTAGCAGCTTCAGAAAAATACATTCAAAATAAGATTTTGTATATCCAGCCTTAAAGGGTTATGACCTTCATCACACTTGGTATTGTGACCCTTCAGAAATCATACACAGTCCGTATCTACCAATCATCTTTGAAGAGGAGTTATTCAAAAAGAATTAGCGAAATAAGGTCATGAAGCAGGAGGACAGATGGCTCCAGGGGATATCTGAAGCATAGGGGTGCATTTCCCAGATACAGACTTTTCACCAACTCTGCTAGCTACCTTCCTGGCATAAGGGGTGAGCTATTAGTGTGTTGGGGGAGGTTGGGATTCTCTGCTCTGGCTATTCTTTCCAATTGGATGACCCTGAGAGGGCAATTCAGAGCATACATTAGAACAGCCCTAATTTATTGTCTGAAGTCTGAGCTGAGAATGGAGGGAGTTCAAAAATGGCTGGAAGCAATTATTTTTCCCTTCTTCCAAACTATACTTCTGTTCACTGAAGTTATGAAAAATTGAGGGGTGCACAAAGATGTGCACACACGCAAAAATATATATATAAAAATTAGCATTATGAAGGTTGTAGAGGCTGACATTGAAAAGTTAGAAAATACTGGAATTAAGGTTTCACGTATATTCTTATCCCACTTACTCTTTTGTGAATATACCTGAAGGTACACTCCTGAATTCCATGACTGTCCACTGTTTTTCTTTCCCCCCACAGGACCCCTGTCTTCCTCACTATGTCTACATCATTGTCTTCAGCAAATATCCTCTGTTCATTTAAATCACCCAGCCTTTGCTGTGCTTCCTAGTTGCCAGCTGGATAGTGGGGCTCATTTTGAGAGCCCAGGAAAAACAGTATCCCTGATCCTAGTTCCAGTGACTGTCTTGCTGTGGCCAGGAACAACTATTATGAGTCCATATTTCTTCCTGCCGCTCTTGCCTGGAACATGCTCAGTCACCCTCTGTGCATGGTACATTCACCATCTGGTCACACATAGGAGCTGTGAGGTTATGGAGCATGGACACTGAATATGGGCTCTTTAGAGATTTTAGCTGCTAACTCTCTACAATGTGTGTGTGAACTGGGTTTTCTCAAAATCTTATAATTTGTCCAAGCTTTGACAGATTTTTCATGGGGAGAGCAAAAGGTACATGTCTCACAAAAAGGTCACCCCTGCCAAATTTTAGGCCTTCATTCCAAAATATGGGGACTCAAGTGCTTTTTATTTTAACGTGGGCAAAAGTGCCATTGGTCAAATAAAAGTTATCACCTAAAGATATCATTGCCGTCCATATTTTTCCTATACTAATTCATGGAAAGTGTTGAAGTTTGTTTTTTTTTACTGAAATTGCTTAGGTTTCTGTTTTACAAAGATATTGGCAATTGAAAAAGGAGCCTGATAAAAGGAAAGGTTGAACAACATTTATAATTGGTATACCTACCAGCATTACCCAGGACTTCAATATGCATCTAATCTATTCGTGAACAATGTTTTCTAGCATTGCTACTGGCTTAGATTATGGAACTAAATGATTTAAAAGCCTTTTTATTATTCACATTTGTTTGTTTTTGTGTTTTCAGAAAGAATAGGCCAAAACAATTAGTAATCAGTTTTGCTTTTGTTTACAGTTAGGAGTTCTCAGGAATTATCAAAACTGTGCAATGTTTGGGAGCAGCTGTTACAAGGCCATCTAAGGAATGAAAGGGGATACTGAGTTACTGAAGGGAAAGGTTGGCTTGTTTTTAAAACCCTGGCTGAGCCAGGATGTTTTAAAAAATTGTACAAACAATGATGTTGGTAGTAAGTATGAGAATATAAATCCAAGGCTGCCATCACCAGGTGCCTTCTAACCAGCGTTTGTAATTTATTTTAAGTTATGTATAAATCATCTTATAGGCAGGTAGATGTATACTATCTGACTGTCAGGCATGATGTTAGGAGGAATATGAAAATAAAATGAAAAAGGACGTAATTAACAAGAGGTTTAAAGAGAAGGTAGGTTGGCAAGTACAATACTTGCAAGGCAGGAGAGAAGAGAAGAGGAGGAATAGAAAACTTGCTGGCTGACAAGGAAGAACCCTGCTGACCTCCTTCTTTTTTGACAATTGTTGTTCCTATGGCTAGCACTTTTGCTGTTAAGAACATGTCACAGCAGCTCCCAGGATAGGGAGAACAGATCCAGACTGCCTCATCTTAAATGCCTATTATATATACATCTATATTTTATTTGATTTTTGGATCATTCATTTCAATTTTAGATATAATTGTAGAGACATTGGGTGAAATCTTGGGCACCTCCATGGTAGTGAGAGCCCTTACATTACACAGAGCCCCTTTGCTGTAAGTGTGCCAGGCTCTGAAGTTCTAGTTGGGTCACACACTTGGGGGCATGACACAGTGCTGTCTGCAGCGGTGCAAAGAGGGCATTAGAGCCTGAATTTAACAGAACAAGGCAAAGAGCAGACATAGCTAAACCTCCTACAGAGAGATCATTAAGTAATGCTTAGGAATGTGGTTATGTGAGTGGTTCCCTGGGGCCTAGACTCAAAGATCCAGGAGTGTCCTATGTTCTCTAATCTCCCTGGAGACATCCAGTACATAATCTGTATCCTTGGGTTTTGCTAACACAGGAATTTGACATACTGATCACAGTGAAGGCTTTCCTGTGGCCTTAGGAGTTATCTTAATGAATGGACTTTTGGTTCAGTGAATTATATTTTTTTAATGAGAATCATTTAAAACCATATGCTAGCAATAGATCTAACAGTTTTTAAAATGTGGCATGTGCCTCTTTCGTGCCTGGGAGATGATGTAAAACAATACATTGTAAAAAAACAAAACAAAACCAGAAACAAAAAAAACCCCAATCCTATCTACTCTGTTATTTTAGAACATTAATAATTGTATTGGATGGTGCAGAAATAATCTACTCAGGGAAGTCATGAATGGTGGTTTTTCCAATCAAACTTATATGGGTCTTGATTCTGATCTCCATTATACTGATGCAAATCAAAGGCCATTTGTGTCAGTTACATTACTGTAGATTTGTACTAACTTAACTGAGATAACAATCAGGCTTTGTGGTTTCTAATCAAGTCTGATATTACCTTGGTGGGTCTTCATAAACTTTTAAATGGCACCCTGTGGTAAGGAGCCAATTGTGCTGTCATAATTGTTCAGCTTTATGGTATTTTAATGTAATCTTGTCTAATTGTTACTTCTACCTTTTATGTAAAGAAAATACCAAACCTCCTCTGTTGTGTTGCACTTAACTCCAGTGGAGATCCACATTTGTAATTTTTAGTGTACATGGAAAGACAAATATTTTTGTTCCAGAAAAGAAGCTATGTGAATCTGCAATATGGATGAATTAGACACTAATAAGAAACACATTGCGTTTATGTACTGTAATGGGAGATGTAGGCTCTCCTTCTGGAGTGTGATAGGAAAAGAAGGGGCACACTTTTAAGAGTGGGGCAGACTAGGCCCATCTCCTTCCCTAACTACGTAATGGCTTCAGGCAGCTGAGGTCAGGGAGCTTCTTTCAGGAGGGCTTGGAGGAAGAAACTCAGGACACAGCAGAGGCTGGAGCTGAATCCAGGGGAGTGAAAAGTCCAGTATGGAGCCTGGAAAGTCACAGATGTAACAGACAGAGAAGTCTGCACATTGTGGGACTGATCCCTGGGAGGATTTGTGGAGGGCAGGAAGCTAGGGTGAGAACTTTTTTCCTGTTGCAGGCAGTGCTCCATAAAGCAAAGATGCTTTTCAGAGAGTAGACCCACTGATGACACCAGAATGTCTATCTTCCAACCTGGACTGAGGGCCTATACCCAACTTAACACCAAGATGTGGCAGGTAAGGTGCTCAAATTTCCAGGTAGTTGGAATTATAGGCAGTGAGTGGTGGTGTCCCCTAGACAGCAGCTAAGTCAAGGGATCCTGCTGAAGAAGCTGTTTGTCACGGTACATACAGCTACGTCATTGTTTTTTGATCATTCAAGTTGGATAGCTATCTGTAAAGAGAAAAATATGCAAGATAATGAATTGGTGTAAAAACCAAGGAAATATATAGTTTATATGACAGAATTAGACATAATTGTATTCCCGTCTTTTTTCCCTATTCTTTTTGTTGTTCATTATCTCAGATTGACTTTGTAAGGCCCTCTTGGTTTATGAATTAGTGTGATCAGCAAAGTGAGGCCTTAAAGAGATAGCATAATAAAAAATAATAAATAATAATTATTCTCTTTCATACTTTATAATAGCAATTTCCACAATGTGTACATGTTGTTCTCAAAAGTTAAATAATGATGATAATGATACTAAACTTCATAATTAAGTTATTCCACTGATAACTCCAAGCTGTACATTATTGGGACATCAAACTGTGTGTTCAGCACTGTCTTGAGCTACCCTAATTCGCGTAAAAGCTATCTCCAGTCTTGAACTGTTGAGAAGAAGGAAATATTTTTGGTCTCTATGTGCTTAGGTGCCCCCACCATCTGCCCCCAGTCTCAGTTATATATTTTGGTATGATATTGCTGGTTTTGGTTTGAATTTGTGTTCTGTAGAATTATTATTTGAAGTATCCATGTCAAAAGCACAGTAAAGCTGGGATCAATTTTTTTTTATGATGGCTTGCTAAAATAAATAATATTGAAAATATTTCCAGCTTCTACTGTTAGGACATTTCCAGTGGGAACAGAATCAATCCCCAAATCTGTAACTTGTAAGAAGCCAAGAAGAATTCAATATATGAAAAGGCCTTGCTTACATTAAATCTATCACTATTTAAAAAAAAAAAAAAAGCTTTTAAAAATTAAAACTGTCCCTTCATTTGTTTATGTACCTAGAATCCTCTATTGATGAAAAGTCCACATGATCTCCCTGCACTGTGGGGTTCTAATTTGCATAGCATCTGATGAAGTGAGTTCAGGCTCATGGAAGCACATTTCTGATTTAGTTAGTTTGTAAGATGCAAAACTGCCCTACCTTCTGCTTGACTTCAGACTAACATGGTTCACTACCTCTTAGTTGAAAGAGACATAAAACCATAGATAACTCTCTAATGCCTCAATATTTTGTTTTGTTTTGTTTTTTTAAAATCTAGTATATAAAAAATATTGCTGTCAGGGGCTACACACATGGGCTTCTGACAGATGTGAAAGAAAACCCCAAAACAACCCAGCACTTTACCAGAAGATGAAGCACATTCGTTTGACCTGACCCAGCTCCTTAGCATCTGTATAGATCGAGCACTTCAGCAAGGTTTTTTGGCATTTTTATCTAAAGTCAATTCAATCAGCTATTAAATAAAAGCACCAAAAAGCCCTGCTGAAGTGCCCGATCTATACAGCCATTGGGTGAGCCAGGTCAAACTAATGCAGTGCCTCTTTTGGGCATGCTCTGGGCTCAGCACAGGGAAACATTGAGTATAAAGGGCCTCCTTTTTTTTTAATGTCTGTTTAGCAGCCACGATTTGTTTATGCTAATGGAAGTGTATGCAAATAGCTTGTTGTAAGTCTTGACCAACCTTCTCCCAGTCCATTTTGCATATGTTATCTGAATACAAATATACTGAATATAAACACATTTTTCTGAAGACACTGTTTTTCAGTGCAGCCAGCATAGAGACTATTTTCTGCTCACAAATACCTATTGTTATGCTTCTAGATGATAGACATATACTTCCAGGGTTGAGCATTAGTCCTATAGGTTTTGGTCTCAGCAGATTTTTTTTCTTGAATAAACTTACCAGAAACAAATGCACCTGAAGCTCTTTATATTCTTTACTGAAAAGAAACAACAAATGTCAGCCGACTCAGATTCATAGTCAATATGGAACTGCCTACATGCCATTCTTAGATGTTTCTCAGCTAACTGAGTTACCGAAATACAGATTCCACCAGTTAGTTATCCTCTGAATTTGAGCCTCCAGGGAGAGTCTGAGACTATATGCAAATAAATATATTGTATTCACCAGATATGTGGCTGGTCAGACCAAAACGAATACATATTTTTAATAAACACATGTACTAATGTATATTTGGAATATTCTCAACTGTATGTAACTGTCACTTTAAGTGTAGTAGCACACCTGAGTGGAACTCATTTAAACAAGCCATAAAAGTTGACTACCCAGTAAAGAGAGGAATTTTTTTGGAGAGGCACGCTGCATTTGAGGAAACCTGTCATGCTTTTCACTTCCCTGACATGGTATATATGTAAAAGTGCCAGCCCCAGAGGCGGGCGTGATGCCTCCTGATGGCCCTGCAGCTTTAGCTCCACTTTGGCTCTAGGTACCCTTCCTTTTCCCTTTCCTGCCATGCCTTTTTTCACATTCTAATAATTATAATAGGGAGGCTGCCCAAGGGTCCTGGAATAAACCCTAATCCATTGATTTTTCAGCAGCATCTCCTCAATCCTGCTGGTCCTGGTCCTGCACATACACTAGGTGGGTCCTCCTGGCTCGTGTGTGCCTCCAGGGCACCTGTTGCCTTATGGGCTATTTGAACCCTCCAACCTCCTCTGTAAACTTGCCCATGCCTTGCAGATGTTGCTGTAGAATCACTCTTCCTTATTGGGACCCTGGCCTTCTTGGCCTCTGCCCCCTTCCTCTTGCTGGGACTTCTAGCCCAGTTCCATAGAGCCATAGAACCTGGCTTCTGGGCTCCAGCTTCAACTTGCCTTCCTTGGCCCTTGGCTCTGTCTGCTTGGGCAAGACTTCAGCCTCCCCCTAGGCTACAATCCCCCTTCCTGGTTGCCACCTGCTAGCACCTTAAGCCCAGTCTCTGGCAGGGCTCAAAGCAGCCTTGTACCTCTTGGGCACTGCTGGGACCTCCATCACCCCTAATAGTTACTGGTGGACTGGGTTGGGACTATAACACAGGAATAAGCCTTCTGGCTATAACACAAACTCCATACTGGGTCTGAACACAAACACCTGCTCCTTGACTGTATCACAAAGCTTCCCCTACTCTGAGTCATACTCCCCTGCAAATCTGCAGCATTCTACTTGCATTTGCCAGGATGGCCCGAGGGTCAGCCAGGAAGTCCTCTGCAGCCTTCTTGCTCAGTAGCTCTTTCCTCTGCAGCCTGCAGGGCCAGACTGTCCGATACCACTCCCCTCCCCCCCCCCCATTGCCCTGGACTTGTATGCTCCCTAAGCCCTGCCCCCTTCCTGTCAGGTGACTTCCCCCAGCCACCCACAGGAGTTCTCATTCTGGACTTGGTGAACAGCCTGCCTTTCCTCCTGCAGCTAACTTGCTCAGCTGCTTGGGCTCCATCTGCTGCATTTTCTCTCTTAAATCATCTCATCCTTGTATCTTGATTCTGAAGTACTGTATGTGACCCCGCCAGTCCCTGCCAGCCCCACCTCTTAAGGATCCATTGTGGGGCTGGGGACCTGTTGACCTGCAGAGACCCTGTCCCACGTGAGCAGATAAGTTCCTGCTGCACCCATGTGCTGCCCCACCCAGCCCAGCAGTGCCCTGCCTGAAGGCTGCTTCAGCACCTTCCTCTTGCCTGGTTGCAGTGCCCTGATCACATAATAAATCACATAATAGAATTGTGCTGTATACATGTAGGATGTGGCTGCAGCATACATGTGTAGTGCATAAATGGTAGCCAAATATTATGTATTTCCTGTTCGTAGATGTTCTCTGGATGTGCTGTTGATGTTCTATACTTTGGGTCAAGGTTTTATTTCTTATATTCTAATTTCTGTTATGAAAGATATGGTTACCTGGTCTGACCCATCTTGTAAAGAGATAGGTAGGTTGGTCATCCTGGACTGGATAGCTAGAGCAGGGCATATCCTGAGACAACAAAAATGCTTATGTAGTGGTTGAAAATGACTACAGTCAAACTCGAGGTGTCGCCACATAGAGCCAGACCTGGATACACACATTTGGTAAAACGATCAGAAACATGTGTTGGCACCATGAATTGTTTGCCCTTCATAAAACATGTCCAAATTCAAGATGAGATCATGACATTTCATGGGGCTTGGATAATATTTTTGGGATCATTCAAACCTTCCAAACCAAAAAATAGAATCTCTTCACTAAAAAAAACAGGAAAGGAGAATATTACAACATGTAGCAAGCTGTCACCTACTTTTCCCCACAGACTTGCTTTTCACACACTAATCGGTGTGGTGTCTGTTGTCATTTTTTTCTTTGTTGTTCATTTTCTTTATTTTTTGCCAGAGGATGGAAGAGAATGAGGTGTGGGAGAGAGTGTGAGATTTGACAACAGAGGTGTACTCCAGGTTTAGGGGTTTATTTCTGTTTCTTACAGTAACCATTAAAAAAATACAACTGAAGTCAAATATGCAATATAAACTGAATGCTGCTTTTTTTTTCTTTGCATCTCCTCAAAATATCAGTATCCCTTTATCCTAACCTGTTTTGGATACCAAGCTTTTGGGTTTTTTTGTGAAGAAAGTTGCCAGTGTATGGTAGCCATTAAATCACTAAGACCAAAAAATACACTGCTTAGAATAACCACAGTCATTCCAATTTAAGGGGAAAAAAACCACCATTTGTCCTCCCCTTCCCAAAAGTTGTGCTGTTTCATTCTATATTCTGTAGCTAGCAGCATTTTGGGAGAAGAATGTATGGAAAGGATGGAGTATTTTAAGAACCTTGTTACATAGTGCACTTTGAACTGCCCAAATGTTGATCTGTGTTACTACTAGCTCGAGTTTGGAGCAGTCATACCTTAAGGCTTAAAATCTTTTCTAACTGTCCCTGACCTGCATAGCTGTGACTTGCCACTGGACAACTGGCAAGCAGTGGCCTCTCTGGGAGCTACAGGTGTTAGCCAGGAGAGGCTTCTATCCCTTCTGCAGGTGGGGGTTGGCCTGAGATATGGGTTGTGGGGCAGAAAGATGAAGCTGAGAGGTAGAGAGTTAATGGGATGAAATGGGATAATGGTAATGAAATGGGAGTGGGGGAAGTGTAAAATAAACAGAAGTAAAAAATAAGGAAGAGGAAGTAAATTTAAAGAAGATCACATGTTTTAATCAATTGAGATTTGGCTTTGTGGTGTGGGGGTGCTGGTCATGACTCCTTGGGTGGCTGGAAGGTGGGAGCAGTGAGGGAAGGCACTTTTAGGGGAGCTACTGCCCCTGCCCCGGAAGGAAGTCTTAGCTAATGGGGACCTTATCTGGTCCCCTACCTTGTTTCTCCCCCACCCCTCCCTAGACTCCACTCCTGGACCCATCCATGTCCTGCAGCCTGGCTAGTTGGCATGTGCTCTTCAGGCTGTTTGCATGGGGTTGCATCCCAGGGGATAGGAGGGGGAGGTGGCTTGGTGCCAGAACTGCTCCCTGGGCAGTAGAGTTCAGGGGGTAGAAAGTTTGTCCATACAGAACAGGAAGTTGGGGGAAGGCACACTGCATCCTGGGATGCCTGAGGATAGCAACTTGGGTGGCTTATCTCTAGGGAGCAGCCGCACATTAATGGAACACAAGATGGGTAACATAGATCAGAGACAATCCTGCGCTGGAATGCTGTAACTTTAAGTTGCTTAAAACTAGTTTGAGTTTTAACTAGTTTGTTAATATGAACAGTCTAGGGGCTAAGAGCTCCAGGAGCTGCCCAAAATTAATGTGTAATAAAACCCTAAGACAGGATTAATTGTACCAGGCTAGTTTCTGTATGTCACATCGAAGCTTCACAAACTGCAGACATCAACTGGTCTTTCCTTTACATGATCAACATCCTGTGTAGACATGTGGTTCTCAGCTTTTTTTGGACATGAGGTGCATCTTAGAAAATGCCAGCTCCTAGCTTGCACTTGTGTTTTGACTGTGGAAAAATAATAGTGCAATTCTTCTGTTGCAGATTGCTCAGGAAAATTACAACAGGTCAGAATGTTTTTTGACACTTTGGCTTCCTCCTTGAAATTTCTGGGTTTATATTGTGAATCATGAGTAGGTATTAACACATCTTAAAGTGCTAATATTTCATAGATTTCATAGACATTAGGGCTGGAAGGGACCTCGGAAGATCATCGAGTCCAGCCCCCTGCCTAAAGGGCAGGAAGTCAGCTGGGGTCATAGGATCCCAGCAAGATAAGCATCCAGTTTGCTCTTGAAGGTGTTCAATGTAGGCACTTGAACCACCTCTGGTGGCAGGCTGTTCCAGACCTTGGGGGCTCGGACAGTAGAGAAATTCTTCCTTATATCCAGCCTGAAACAGTCTTGTAGTAGTTTATGACCGTTTGACCTAGTCGTCATCCCTTGAGACGCTCTGGTGAACAAACGTTCCCCCAGATACTGGTGGTCACCCCTGATAAACTTATAGGTGGCCATCAGATCACCCCTGAGCCTGCGCTTTTCCAGGCTAAAAAGCCTAATATTGTACGGTGTCCAATGACACTCCTAAAAAGATCTCACTGCAGCTCAGGCCACTGTCATAGCCTGGTTGAGAATCACTGACATAGGTGCTCAGCAGCAGATCACACCTCTGTGGGACCTTAATACACTGGCTAACATAGGACCAAGCCAGTTCTGATGCCCAGTTTTTTTCCTTGAATATTAGGGGGAGATCCTGATGTGCTTCCACAGGAGGGAAGAGGGGAGTAGCACTGGCCAGAAAGCCACTCTACATGTTAGGTGTGGAGAGTACTTGCCTCTATTTGTCTACTCTAGAATGAGCTATATTTTCAAATAACCACTTGTTGCTTCCATTTTTCAGGTTAATAGTTAAAATAATAGCCTTTTCCCATTTTTAAATCTAATTTTTCTTCCTTAGCAAAGCAGCCTTGGAAGGGGCAAAACAAGCAAACAAACTAACTCCTGTAACAGGAGATGAGCCTTTGCACTGATACAGATGTAATGATTATAGCAAAGTTATAGAGCAGTTGCTGTGGCAGCTATTTTAAATCAGTTTTTTTATGGAAGATAGAGCTGAAAAAGGCCTACAATATTAGATATTATAGTGCCGCCAATTCCCCTACAACCCTAGGATTTTGTCTCCAGGTAGATGTCTTAGAAAATATTAACTTGACAGTAGATATTCATAATAGATCATGAAAGACTAATAACTGAAAAATGTAGTAGATCCTGGGAGCCAAAGAATTAAACCCAAAAGCTGATGCTGTTATCAAATTATTCTCATGTACCAGAGTAAAAACTAAGGAACCCTTTTATCTTGACTTGGTTTTGTGTCTGTGTATGAAATAACTTCATTTGTACAATGCAGGCAGCCATCATTTTTAAGCTTGTAACTAGGTGTGCGCTGATAAAGATTTTTTTTGGCCGAAATCATAGCTGATTATTAACCAGCCATATTGGCTGATACCGATCTGATAGCCGATATGCAGCCTGGCAGTGTGGAGAGCAGCGTCCAGCTGGTTAGTTTGTGGGGGATGCATACACGTGGTATTTACTGGTGACATTATCAGCTATACCGGTCAAAAAAAGCTGATTACTGACAATGTAAATTTTCCTTTTATTGGTGCTGATCCAGTATGGACTGATATATTGGTTCATCTCTACTTGTAACAGCTAACTTTATCTGAGAGTCAATAAAACAATACAGATTACCATGTCTCTCATATAAAATAAAAATTTCTTCAGTCTGATGAAGTAGGAAAATCCTTTTTTTCATCTTTCTTTTGTTCATCATATGCCTCATCTGATGTTGTATTTCTCTGATGTTTTGGGCTGTATCTGGTAGCTTTTCATTAATAATGGGCCAGATTCTGCCACCCTTGATTTAAATGGCACCTGTTAAAATTAATGGGATTATTTGGGCGCATCTACATGACACATTTACTGCAGAGTAGACTAATTAGCTCCACAGTAAACATCTCACATCTATGCATGTAGCCCTATTACGAAACTAATTAACTCTGTAGCAGGATAGTACTTGTAAATGCAAGTACTATCCTGCTGCAGACACACACGTAGGCACTGATGCAGCTGGCTGGGGCATGAGATTGCTTCAGTGCAGGGGCTGCCTGCCAGCTAGCCCCACACTAGATCATTCTCGTGCCTGAGCCAGCTCCTCCACAGCACTTTGAGCTAGGTTGGAGCAGCCCTGCTCCAAGACACTCAGCATACTGTGGTCCCAGATACACACATAAACATGGCACCTGGTTTGCCATTTTATGGCATCTTAAATTGGGTGAACGTGTGACACCCTTTTCATTTATGCCATGATTAACAAATTAATCATAGCATAAATGTAATGCGTAGAGGAGGCCATTTCCAGCATTGTCAGAGGAGCCAAAGGGAATTGGGTGCCCTATTTCTATAGGCTGTTTGAAAATCCCGAACCACAGTTTCTTTTGCATGCCTCAGTAATGGATTTGCCAAGAACAATAGTTTGTTTGTTTCTAAAGTAATCCAAATGCTTTCTGTTTATAGTTTATTGCACTTTTTAATTATTGTAATTTTCTTTTTACAGTTTTTTCACTTGCTATATTAGAATATTATTTGTAGAAATGTAAAACATAGTAAAGAAAGATTTATACAAGAAGTATGAATAAAAAATTCAAGGTTTCTCTGTCAGCAACACAGCAATAAAAAGACATTTCTAAAAAGCCTAATCTGAAAGAGAAAATATCAGTGTTTAAGCACTTTTGCTTGTAAAAGCTTTCATCTAAAATAAAATATCAAATAAAGTAAGGAACTCACTTCTTTCCCTTTTTTCTCAATTCTGATAAAGTTTTTACAGGTGCCAAAATAAATTCTTATTGCCTTGAAGTTTGTCTCGTCTTAAAAATGCCATCTTAAAAGACAGCAGCACTGAATAACGAGCCCCTAATTCTACATTGTTTTGCATACCATTCTCATGATCTGAGTATCCACACAGTTTGCAGCTGTGCATTAACTGGTTTGTCTAGCATCTGTCATCTCTGATTCATTCTCCATCTCATTCATTCTCCATCTCCTTCTCATCTCTGGTAGATGTACTGTTTCTCAAAATGATGTTCTACTATTTTAACTGCTCTTAATTTTGAGGCTATCTTGGTTTTGTACCAGACAGTCTTTGATCGAGTCTGCTGATCTTGAACAAGGCTGGTATTGCAGAAGTAAAACATTTGTGAGATTTCCTAGCTTTAATTTTACATTGTGCTGTTTGAAACTTAGACTGGGTACATTTAGGAATGAGTAATATTAACAGTTTTCAAACAGAGCTCCCCATTGATTTCCAGAGAAAGTTCTGCTTAAAACTTGATAATGCAGTATCACCCTGAATTTGGGCTATTCTATATTCAGATGAATGTAAAGGTATAACTAGAAAAGCTATTTGAAGTCCCCTTTTTAAATATTTAAGTTTATTCCACAGAAAGTATTAGACCTAAAAATCCAATTAACTTTTCCTTGTTGTGGAAAGGAGGAGTCACCTATTGTTATCTTCACTTTCTTGTCAAGTACTGGTTTGAAAAGGGAATATTTCACATCCCTGTCATCTCCATCCCCTCAGCTTTGTACCATATTCCACTCTCCAGCATGTACCATCTGCTGGGCACACCACCGTACAGCAGGGGTCAGTAACATAAAGCCCATGGGCCTGATTTGACGTGTGGAGCCACTGGACCTGGCTCTCAGAGCTGGATGGCTTTGCAGAGTGTAACAAAAATATGTCCATGCTGCTACTGCTTCCCCACCCTGCACTACCTGGTTGTGGCACAGACGTGGCTCCCCACTGGTTGGAAGCTATGCTTGAGCTGCTGCTGGGGAGCAGGGGGCTGGGAGAAATGGTGGCACTGCTGCTCCCAACTGTTTGGCCCTAGAAAGGAAGCAGGGAAAGCCCCCTACCACTGACGCACAGCCAAAGCCACCGAACCTGCATCAAACTTGGAGCTATGTTGTTCTGGTCCCTGGCTTGGTTAACATTGCTGGCTGCTGCCAAAGTGCATTCATAGGGAAATTTCTTTTAAAGAGGATTCTGGGGGCCACTTTGCTGTGAGATGTCTTCAAGAAAAGCCCTGCTGTCTGGTTGATGGATAAATCAGAGTATTCTTTAGATCCAGTACTGCTGCCTCAAGGCCTCTGAAAAGGTCCAGTTTTGGGGTTCCCCACTGCAGAAAGTATGTCAACAAATTGGGGGAGTCCGGTGGAGTGCAACAAAAATGGTTAGAGGGCCATGGAACATAAGTAGGGGGATCTAGTGAAATCAAGGAGGCTGCCAGACTATTTTATGGGTAGACCACAGAGCTGGCAGCCATTTTCGCAAGTAGAGCATGGTGACACCCCCCTCCCTCATACCTCTGATTGGCTGAGGGGGCCCTAGTGGCCCCGTCCCTCTCTGCTGATTGTCTGCAAGGGCTGTCTATCATGTGGCCACACCCCTCACTGACAGTTGATGGTAAGGGGCAGGGCCATATGATGGACAACCCTTGCAGCCAATCACCAGCAAGGTGTGGGGTGACAACCATCTTGCTGTGCTGCCAGGTCATCTCTTTGCTTCCCCCACCTGGCAGGATGCATGGCTGGGCCTACTGGCTTCCCAGAGGGAGTCAACATTTTATTTTTGGTAAGTTTGTTTTGTGTTTGTTTTTTTTCCAGGGAGCCTGCCCAACATGCAGAGCCTGTACTTTTTCACGGAGCCTGCCTGAAATTGCAGTTTCAATGAAAATGGCGACATCATGATTTCGGTAGGTCTCTGAATGAACATGACCCATGTAGACAAAGCTTTGGTTGGGATGATCTAGCTGTGGTTGGTCCTGCTTTGAGCAAGGGGTTGGACTATATCACCTCCTGGGGTCCCTTTCAATCCTAGTTTTCTATGATTGTATGATTATATGATTTTGTAGAGTTCCACTGAATTGCCATTTTAAAATGGAAAAGGCATCCCAGAGAGCATGCACTGTATTGTGAAATCCCTTCCCATGTCAGTTGTAAATGTAGCCCTGGGATCTCAAATCCTCTGCTCCTCCCCCCCCCCCCCCCCCAAGTCCTGTGATAGCAGTAGCTCTATTCAGAGTGGATGGAGTAATTTGCACAGATTCTATTGGGTAAAGTAGTAGGCAGGCACATCTTTGTCTCTCTAAAGGATAACAAGGGCTTCTGAAGAGCAGAGAGACCCAGCAAAAAAGAGAGCAGGTTTCTGGTTTCTTCCTCACACAGGTGGTATTGCTAATAGGTCTATTTTTGTGCACTGCATTTCTAATTAGGAGTTCACAGGCAATTTGAAAATACCTCAGAAAAAGGTGGATGGATTTAATAGTGTGTGTATCCCCTTCAAAAATGCCACAGTGTTGATTTAAAAACATATTTGTTGTATAACCTCATAGATTTCCTTGATGAACTGTGGTGGTTAATAAGCAAAAGAAAGCTTTTTCATGAAGAAGCTATCAGACAACTAGAGATGGCTTGTTTCCATTGAAAAGCCTGATTGATGGAAAAATGTCACCGCAGCAAAGAAAAAGATGCTAGAAACCAAAATCCAGTTCTTCATTTTTTTTAAATGTTCTGCTTCTGAATTACTTGCCAAAATGGCAAATTATTAAAGGTGTAGAATAGCTCTGATTTATGGTTACAGACCATTCTGTGAGGCTGAAATATCAATAACAGTGTAATGCCTACTAAAGAACTTGTTTATTTAAATGATTATTTCTTATGGAATGTACCAGAAGATAAACTGTGGAAATTACTAAACCGTGTGTGACTGAATGCTTCCTGACTGGTCTCTCCATTTCATTTAAGCCATTCATTTTGGAATCTATTCCACCGTAAATACAGATACTAGCATTATGCGATTAAAAAATAATTAAGTCTCTTTTACTGAGAGAATCAGTATGAATTAAAAAATTATGTATTCTATCAAATTTTCATACATTTACTCAATTGAAATTGAGAACCATGAATCCTACTTCTAGCTTAGAAAGTCATTCGGGACATTTTGGAATAATAATAATAATTAAAAAAACCCTTAAGGTTGTTTTTCTAGAGAATCATAATGTAAAGTGAAGGTTAAGTATCTTGTTCTAGGGTTCCTAATGCCCTCTTTTGCTGCAGTGTTCATAGTCTCGGAAAAAAGGATAGTTTTATTTTTCTTCTGAGTACAATTATTTATCACATTCTCAGACACTTGATCTTACTTCTGTTCCTGTGGTGAAGGGTGTAGTCCAGTCTCAGTTCATCTCTGCAGCTGGTGTGCTACAAAAATTGCTATCTCTTTTTTTGAGTGAGTACAGTACTTCCCTTCTGAAGCGGGGTGCACAGTACAGGTCTCAGTCCAGCCCCCTGCTTGAAGGTGTGGTATGGAAAAGGAGGATAATGTTGGGATGTACTTCTTAGCATGCTAACCCAGGGTTTAGCAAGGGGGATGGGTTTCTCCTTATCCAATTGATGTCACAGACAACAGTTTTCAAGGGCCAAAGGTAGTCATTTGTCCTGACAGCTTCAAAAGGAAAATCTGTGAAAGGGGAAATCCTGGCTCCGTGAGCTAAAGATCCTCTCCATTTTCCACCCATTTTAATGAAAAATGTACAGTAATGGACAGGAGCTGAGACATTTTGCGCATCAGTTTCCTCATATTGACTAACTCTGCTGTGTCCCTGAACACTTCATGTGTTTCAGTGGCTGACTGTTGTTATCTTGACACTCTGCTCTGTACTAACAGTAGCCTCTCCTAGGTTCCAGCTGTAGCAGGATCCATTGCTCTTAAATCTGTAAAGGTCTGTCACGTGTAGGCTGGTTGCTCTGATCAATTGAATTTGCTAGCATTTGAAAATTCTCCTCTGTAGAGAAACGGAGAGTCGATTCCACTTGCAGTTGCTGTCTCTGGTGCTGAAACTAAACAGGGAAGAGAACAACAATCCTGTGAGCTACTGTGTATGTCAGACACTTTGAACCACATGGCATCTGAGAAACTGAGCATGCTGGAGTACAACATTGGAGGATAACATATTGTCCCCTGGAGTTAGATCTGACCTGCATCTGTGTAAGCGCAATCAGTAGAATTACATTTACGGGGGTTTAACTGATCTACGAAACAGGAAAGTTACTGGTGCTGCCCAGTAGGGCTGTGCATAACAAACAGCACCCTTTCGTTTCGACTTCTGTTTCAACGTTTCAATGGGACAGTGTTTCATTTAGAGTTTCATTTCATTTCAAAACCACTGTTCTGTTTCATTTCGTTGAAACTGTTTTGCTGTTTCGACGTTGGTTTGACATTTCACCCATAGGCTATAATTAGGAAGCACAAAATTGCCGATAACTTTGTCATTTTTAGCTTGCTTTGGATGAAGCTTGCAGGGATGGTAGCCCCTGCTGAGGCCATGATGTCTGCCAGGTTTCAAGGAGATAGGCACAGGAGTTTCTGGGAAACTGCACCTCAAGCTGCTGACAAGCAAAACTCATGACATGGGTAACACTGTGTGTGTGTTGAGGTGTGCCCTCACTGGCGCTGGGACTTCTACATGACATGATAGTGTGCCCCATGAGGTCTCCTCCTCCCCTAAAGCCTCAGCTCAGTCCACCAATTTAAATGACAACAGGTAATAAAATTACTTAGCAGCAGCACAGTAGCACCAGCAGCATCTCAGGCAGCCAAACTGACACAGCCTTTCTTTCCTCTCCTGTAGGAGCTTCTTCTCCAGCAACTGCCAGAGAACTGTCCCTGCCAGAACCCAGCTCTGGGGCTTAGATGTGCCCAGGGCCCTGTGTCCCTCCAGTCAGGTGCTAGGGGTGTTGGTCTAAGGGCATGGCACTGGCAGACAAAGTCCTTTGGGTCAGTCTAATCTGGTATCTTTTAGCAGACCAACTGAATAGAGAAATATATCTTAGCAAGCTTTTAGGTTGAAAAACCCTTTGTCAGGCTGAGTAAGCACCTGTAGGGGTGTGTGTGTGTGTGTGTGTGTGTGTGTGTGTGTTGTTCCCAGATGGAAGGAATAGTAAAGAAGCCAGAGGCTGGCATGCAATGCAGGCAAGAAAGCCAGTCAGTGAAAATGGAAATGGAGGCATCAGGGGTGAAGGACAGGCTGGGATGGGGGGAAAGGGGGATGTAGCAGCGCAGGTAAAAGCGGAGAGGCACCCGGGGAGTCAGATGACCGGCAGGTTGTAGTGTGTCAGAATTCAAACCAAAAATGGTTTGTAAATTCAAACAAGCACTGAACCTTGCTAGCCTCATCACCAGAAGCCAACTTCCTACAGCCCAAAATGCACTGAATGGATCCAGGCCATGCCATGACAAGACACACAAAACCTGCCAACAGTGTCTCCAGTATGGAGATATCTTCACAATACAGTACATATTTCCATCAGGGCACCAAGTGCCCTGATGGAGAATACATGGAGACACCAAGCAACAACCACGCACCAGAATGAGCGCCCACTGAAAATTTATCAAAGACAACAACAAAACACCACTTGTCTCCAAACTCTCAGGCCTGGTCCTCAAAGGGAATTTACAAACCACATTTCACAGATGAGCCTATGAACTGCGCTTCATCAACCTTCTATGTATAGAAACTCATGGACTCAATATAGACATTGGCCCCATTGTTGGTGACCATGAGCCTGTGGGTGAGCTCGCCCTGCCCAATGAGCCACCCCTGTACCAAATAGCTTATGGCCCCCATGATCTCTGTTGCCGTGTGTGACTCATCCATCACTTTGGCTTGAAGGAGATCCCACCAAAAACCTGACTGGCCGCACCAGTGCCCTGTGAGGGAGAGGTAGGTATGATCTCCACCCCAGCTGCTCCACATGTCCGAGGTGAAGTGTAAGGCCACCTGCAGACCTGCCTTGCACAGCTGCTCCCTCAAGTGCTCACTATATGCCTCATACAGGGAGGGCACCACCGTCTTGCTGAAGATGGTGCGTGCAGGCACTTGGTAGGATGGAACCACAACTGTTGTGAGCCACCTGAACCCTGGTCGCTCAACTAAGGGGAAGGGCTGGTCATCAACAGCAAGCATTTCCCCGATGCTCTGGGTGGTCTCCCTTGCCCTTGCAACATGCCCCCCTTTCTGTCTGCCTTTCCCCCTTTGTTTCAGGGTGGCCTGCCCCTGGTTTGGGGGGATGGGGACTTTGGAGCAAGAAGGGGACTTCCATTTGGGCATGCTCTGGCTGGTGCCAGACTGAGTATATGCTGAGTGTATCAGCATCCCCGTGGTGCTCATGTCTTTTGTTCACTTGCCCTGGCTGGTTTTGGCTCGGCAGTGCAGGCAGATAGCATATGTGGAATCATCTGCCAGCTCAAAATGATCGCAAACCACACTACCTGCTCACTTCTGGGGTACAGGTGCATGTGTGGATGCTGCAATTTCCCCCTCCTCAGCAGACAGAGGCACAGCAACAGGAGGAGCAGACTCGGCTTAGCTGCTTGCCTGTGCAGCTCTACCTCAGCCTCCTCTGAAGTGCCTTCTGGGGAAGGAGACCTGGCTGTAGGGGAAACTTGAGGGGTGAGGAGCACAAACTCAGATGATTCCCCCTCCTTCCCCAGAATTTCACTTGCTAGGGCACTCAGATCCAGATCCAGCTCTGCCTCTGGCACTGGAAGGCTTAGTATGGGAAGTGAAATGGGGGTCTAGGAGACTGTCGTGCTGGTGCTTGTTGTGATGGTAGGTGATGGGGGTTATGACTGGTGCTTTTGAAGCAGATGCAGTCTCAGGCACAGGCAGTGGCACTGCTCCTCTCTCTTTGCTGCTTCTGGAAGCCTCATCTCTGCTAGTTGTAAGAAAGAGGCTGCCTCTCAGTTTGCGGGGAGGGGGACTTGCACCTCTCCCTCAACTGCCTCTTCTGCCCCTCCCTGCAGGCTTGCCAGCTACCTTTCCACCACACTTCATATTGTGTTTCATAGTATCTTGTTTTTATACAAATATATAAATGTATCTGTGTTCTATAGTGTTCTGTGTTCTATAAATTCTATAGTGTTATATGCTGCAAGATATAAATGTATAGAAATAAATATATATATGTATCTGCCTTTGTATATAAATTCTATAGTGTAACATCCAATATAATTATGAAATTGAAAAGAATAAATCAATGAATATAATAATAAAAGGGTCTAGAAAGAAAGCAAGAGATATTGTGGATTCCCACTTGCTAGGCTAGCAAGTTGGAAATCAAATCAATGGTAGTAGTAGCCTTTGATGTCTAACACTCCTGAGCTGCTGGAAGATAACTCAGTAACTGTCAGACTCCAAGGCAGAAAGCAGGCCAGTACAAACAATGCTGCCTTTCATGCTGTTTTTCCATCCCTCCCCCAGAGCACTGGGATTGGAAGGGACCTCAGGGAAGGATCACAGTCACTGGCCAGCTACACAGTCAATATGAGAGCAGTCCTTCCCCTCTCTTCCCCCTCCCTCTCCTTACTTTGTTTCCCTGCAGGCAGGCCCAGCTTGAGCTTCAAAACTCGAAACATTTCAACTGCCCTCATTTCGTTTCAAAGCTGTTTCGAAGCCCTTCGTGTTGTTTCAATTTTGCTGTTGTGTTGAGCTCGAAACAAGTCAAAACAGTGTCAAAATGAAACAGCTGGTGAAATTTCTCACAGCATTACTGCCCGGTGCCCACCTGCCTTTTCTTGGGCTTTTTGCAATGTGCTCTTTGTTATTATAATGTGGCAGTTACAGCAGAGATCTTCAGTAATCATAGACCTATCTTCCAGGTCAGCACAGGCAATCGCTTCTCACTTTGGTGCCTCTTTTTGATGTGCAAAAAACTTTATAACTATGTGCAAGCAACACCAATATATTATTCCTGCGTCACTTGGCTGACCAAACTTTTTTAACATATGATATCATTAGTATCCTCATTAGCCATTGTCAGATGTAGTGCAAATCATTGCTGTGGGCAATACAGAGAGAATATGGCAGAAGAAAAATAACAATGGAGGAAGTATTACTTCTTTACATACCAGAGAAATGCTGCAGTGGAATATATGTGGTGTTATATGTTAAATATAGAGAAAAGTACAAGTCATTTTGATGAAGTAAGAAGCATTTTTGTTCTTAATGGAATGTGATTTTTGTTGTGTCTTTAATACTTTAGTATAAAATATGAAGAATATTTTTTAAACTCTCAAATACTTATGTCTGTCATACCTCAATTATCTGCCGCATTCTGTGGGTATGTGAATATTTTCAGCATTTCCGTATTTTCTCATCTGTGGAGAAAAACAAGATTACTCAAAAAGTGCTGCTCCTGATCCTGAATACTCTTTAACAGCACTTGCAAGTGCTTATTTCCCTGTGGCGGGCCAGTAGGGGGAGCTCCTGCATTGAGCCACCCACCTCACTGCGCCTGACCACCTTCCAGGCTCTGAGTGCCTCCCTGGGGGCACCTCATGTCTGGCCGACCCCCTTCCTGGAGCACACCCACTAGCCTGAGGGTTCCATTGCCACCACCCAGGGCTCTGGACTGATTCTGGCTCTGTGCACCCTGGGAAACACAGGCCTAGTAGCCCTCAAGGGTACTTGATTCACTTCAAGAAGTTGGGATGCTTCCCTCAGTCATAAGCACAAGTAGTGGTCTCCCTTAGTCAGCCGAACCAAGGGAACCCCAAGGCATAATCTAGACCCTCTCCCAGTAAGTCTCCCACACTAGGTACAAAGGAGAACTTTATTGGTTACAAGGGGTAGGGTTGCAATAGGGTACAGGGTAGAGCAATATCAGAGAACTCTCATAGAGCAAACTGGCATGGCTGGGTAGCCTTTGATCATGCATCTGAGTTACTGCAAGCTATATATCTAGTTAGATCTCAGGTAGCTTACTCACGAGTATCATCCAGAGGCAGGTGGAGATTCCCTCTGGAGGCAGGCAGTTCCTTGATCATGAGTTTTGAGAGAGAAAACTAGTTTCAGATGGTATAGCTCTTCTCTTTCTCTGAGTCTCCCTCATGGCTGCTGCCCCCTCCTCCTGGGCAGTCCTTAACTTATATAGCCCTTGTGACCTCATTTACCTGGTCCAATGGAGGCCAGCACCTGTTGGCTGTCAGCCAACCAATTTGAAATACATGACTAGTTGCCGGGCAGACTGTAGCCCACCAGGGAGGAAGCCCCTCACCCAGGTATGTGATGCTAGTCTCGTTTCCCCCTCCCTCAGGAATGTATCCACCTCAGGTTACCTAAAGAGATAGGGTAAAGGTGTGTTTCCTCTGCTGGGCCCATACTAACCAAATTGTCACAGAGCAGAGGTTTTTGGGGAGAAGCAAAGGTGGCTTTCTGCCATAGGGTATGTGAATATTTTCAGCATTTCCATATTTTCTCTGTGGAGAAAAACAAGATTGCTCAAGAAGTGCTGCTCCTGATCCCGAATACTCTTTATCAACATTTGCAAGTGCTTATTTCCCTGAAATTAAGAAAGGAAAAAACACCTAAATTTCAGGTTCACAAAATAAATTAGAAAAGGAGCAGCCTTTAATTATCTCCTTACTGACTGCTTCACTGTTTGACTTGTTCACTGCTCTTACAAGGAAAGCAAATCACATTCAGATTTGGTTAATGGTTGTAGTGTATGTCAACTGCAATATGCTTATAGATCAAAAAATAATTGAAATAATCAAATATTGATGCTCCCTAATACTTACTGGTAACTAGTATTATCCTAATTAGTGTCAAATATAACTAACTTCCCATTTTCATATAAGTAACTTTATTAATGGTTTATTATTGAATAATTTGAGTGGCAGGCTAATTTAATTAGCTGCAAGACTTTGAGATGATCGTTACATATAAAGTGTGAAATATGTCAAATATTGATTTTAGGATCATCAAACTGAATGAGGGAGCAAATTCATCGCATGCAGTGAGGAAGACAGTAAAAGAACCTATTTAGGATAGTACAGAGTTTGCTTTCACTTGTGTACAATGCACATATCCTGTATTTTCACCTACTTTTCATGAATGAGTACTATCATTTTTCCCAGATCAGCAAGCAAATTTTATGTAATTTGCTTACAAATTCCCCCCCCACGCATAGAGTTCTCTTTCCTGCTGTCAGGGCTGTTCATTACTCAGCCTAGTCCTAAGTGATTGAAATGCTATGTGCAGTGAGCAAGTCTAAGATGAGAAGGACTCTAAGGACTTGACTTCCCTAGAAAATTGTATTACATTTGACTGCAGCTATATGGAGCTGAATATGCTGACACAATGCTGACTCTAACTGACCAGTCAGAATATATGAAGCCAGATTGTGTTTAACAGCATGTCTGCCAATTGTGGTTGAACCTTGCTGGGGGAATATTGATACGTTACTGAACATAATTCTGTTTTTTCCCTCTATTGATTGGTTAGTCATGGTTAGCATTATGTCAGCAAATACACACTGTTCAGACATGTGATTTTTGTGGTGAAGACAATCCCATTTAAAGGATAACTTCTGATTTGCCCGTATGACCTGTGGTTGTGCAAAAGAGTTTGTAGTTGTAGTGTTACTACAGATTGTTGATTAAAACCAGTAAGGCCAACATATATTGTTTTCTATAAATATGTTTTGTGTGGAATAGAATCTTTATTCTTCCTGTCATTACTCCCCACCCCAACACCCCTCATTTCAGTCGAATGGAGTCATGAATAACTATCAGCATTGTGAAAGAACTACTGTATTTTCTCATATACAGCATGTACTTTTCCCCTCAAAATCAGCCTCCTAAATTGGGGTGCATGCATTAAGTGTGGTAGCTAATTTTGATTCCTGCTCCATAGTGTAGCAGCTGTTGTATTACAGTCAGTTGATTTAATGAATTGTTGTCCTTCACACCACAGGTGTTAACGAGTGTCTCTTTTTTTTTTTTAGTGGTCTTGATCTACTAATCACACTAACCTCTCTTAGGGCAGTTTTCCTGTCTGCTAATTATTCCTGGTCTCTATCTTCTTATTTCACAGCCCTGAAAATTCTTTAGCTCTTTTTCAAAATCATGGATCCACCCATGAAGACCAGTCTTTAGTAGCTAGGGTTTAAGCTTTAGTTGAGTAGGAAATAAAGTGCAAATCATCTAAAGATCAGGTTCTGCCCCTGCTCCATACAGGCATAACTCTGGAAAAATCTTTTCTTCTTCATTCTGCCTTTCAAAAACAAAGTGCCTATTATATTATAGGGCGTATTGTCTGTGAGAAAGTATGGTAATAGAAGAGGCATTATCATATTCCAGTACTTGCATGTTGTTTCTAAGCAATTGTATGCACTTCATTTGGTAACTCTAAAACAGACTATACAGTGTACTGGTGCCCCAGATTTCTTCAAGTATTACTAGTCAATTACCAGCATGTCTACTCAGTGAAATTCCACAATTTTTTAAAACACGCATGATAATACTGGTAATCTCCTTAAGCCTTTGCCCCTTAGCAAAATAAAAAATGAGATAAAATTGAAGGAACCAGAAAAAAAACCTTTTAGGTTAAGTGCAGACAATCAAAAAGCCCAAAGCTGAATCAACTTTCCAGGTTAGTCTAAACTGTGTAGCTTGAACCAAGAAGGAAGTGAACAAACATTCACTTTTGATTCTGGAAATGCAGCCACATGTCTGCATTGGCTCAGGCCAGAAGCTGTGGGTGCTAGAGCACACCTTCCCTTCCCTTGGCAGTGGCTGGAAAGCTGGAAGGAAGCTGGGAGAGAAGCCTGCAGAGGTATTTCCCCCTTCCCTGCTAGAGCTGAGGGGGAGTGGGGCATAGCCAGGCCCTGGCTGACCCACTGAGTATGATGGTGGAGTTTAAACCCCAACCCTGGCCTGCACAGAACATAGCCAGGGTGTGCTGGGGGAGGGGCGCAGTCTCTTCCAGGCTTTTCCCTTGCTCTCTGCTTGAATGGAGGGGGGGAGGGAGGCATGGCCAGATCCTGGTCTGAGCCAGCATTCGGGGGGGGGGGGGCGTTAAAACCCCCTCAGCCCACAGAATACCCCAGCAGAGGTCTGACAGGAGCCCCTGACAAGCTTTTCTCTGCTCTCTGCTTGAGTGGAGAGCATGGCCAGACCCCAAGCTGGTCTGGCACAATGAAGTGAGGAGGGGGAGTGGGGTTTAAACATCCTCCCTGCCTGCATGGGACCTCAGCTGGAGTCTGCTCCTCCCCTGCCAGGCAGACCCCTGCTGGGGTATTGTGCAAGTTAGGGAGGAAATTTAAATCCCCATCCCACCTCTGTGCCTCATTCTGCCAGCCCTACCCAGGGTTAGACCACACCTCCCCCCTACCCCTGCTTGAGCAGGGAAAAATCCTGGCAGGGGCTGCTCCGCCTCTTCCAGGCAGACCCCAGCTTGGGTCCTATGCAGGTGGGGGAATAGGTTTAAACACTCCACTCCTCCCCAGCCCAGCCCAGCCCAGCCCAGCCCAGGGTCTGGCCATACTCCCTGCAGAGTGCGGAACAGGGGAAAAGCCTGTCAGGGGCTGCACTGCCCCTGCCAGGCAGACCCCGGCTGGAGTCTGGAGCCAGGTTTCCCCACCACCACCCACATCTGAGTCAGCTGGAGCAGTGATAGTACGCTGGCTAGGGAGCAGAGGAGTGGGGCCAACTGGAGCAGATGGCACAGCCCAGTATTGCAAAGCATCCTGGGATGCTGGGGAACTGTGAGTTAACTTGAACTGGAAAGGGGTCTGGGACAGAAGTTCAATAAATTGGTTTGACCTAAATCAGTTTAGTCTGATACTACATCCAACCAGGTTTGTCTTAAACTAGTTCCAGCCATTTTGAAAGCAGTTTAAGTGCAGTGAACTTCTGTTGTGTTACAGATTTGAACTGGTTTCTGACCACTTAAATTGGTTAATGTATAACTTTTGTCCCTAGCCCTAAGGTGTAAATAGACTGGATGCAATGATATTTCAGAGAAACAGTTAACAAACTTTGTGTTTGTGGTGGTGTTTGTGTTTAATAAAATACTACTGTATGGCAGACAGCAAACCTTTTTTACAAAGTGCTTTAAAAATGTCAGGATGTGCAACTCATGCAGTTGTGACGTTTAGAAACTGATCTCTACTTTGGAGATGTAAAATGTATTGTAAGAGTTTTGAATACTTGAGAGAATTAAACCACTCTTAAAACGTTCAGTGCCCAAATCTTGCACCGGATAGCATAACACATACCTCTTTGACATTTCTTCCAGTGCTGAACCAGCATGATTTTAGCTGACTATCTTCCCCAGCCATCTGGTAAAATACTGTGAAAGAACTTTACAGGGACTAATTATTTTCTAGATTAATATTGCTGACAAGTATTTCAGGGCATAGTGTGTGTTTGAGGGGTGCTATGCTATTAGGAAAGCCATTAATTATTGTGTCTATGATTGCTGTGACTCCCTATGTTGGCATTCTGCCCCTACATCACCATCTGTGTACAACATTCCTATATCACAGACATAGTCTGTCATTTACTTCAGTTCTCTCCCAAGGTTTTTGCATTTGCAGATCGAAGACGCTAGATACTATCCAAATTCTGCCTGATCTTGTCTCTTTTTTCCTCTGAGTATGACTAGACAAAAAAAAATCCAATGATAACCCCTTAGATTTTTTTTAACTTCCTTAGTTGTATTGACTTGATTTATAAACAGAGAAAAATTGGTAGCTTGGCAAAGATTACAAAAACTTTAATGTGGCAGTTTTTGCTTCATTCTGGTGTATAATAATTTACTTTCCAAAACCTGGTATAATTCCAAATTTAGTCTGATTAAAAAAAATATTGTTCTTTCTTGTATAAACTGATAAAGCTCTCATTAACAACAGTGTCCAGATTAAAATGCCAGTAGGATTTTTTTTGACCGTCTCTGCTACTTGCTGTAGCTTCAAGGTCTTTTGACACCTAAAGTGTGCAAAAACAGTCTGATCTAGGACACTCCTGCAGGTTCTTCTGTTCTTGAAACAGATGCCCTGCCTTATTTACTGTAAAATGGGACATTCACCCAGTGGGGCGACACATATGGTCTAACACGTATGACCTACATACACTGCGTAAAATAAAATCTCTAAGTGAAGATGTGGAGAGGGAGGGAGAGCTATGTGGTACTTAAGCAGAATAAAAATATTAATTGAACACTTTACTGGAGGGTGGGGATTTCAACTCAAAGCACATTTTAAAGATGGGCAACTTGGTAAATGGGAGTTAAAGGGCTGTATTTCTCACATATAACATGGCCCCCATATTTTAGTCTCCAAGGGGGAAAAAATCTCACCTTTGAATAAGTACCAGAGATCTGGTGTCTCTGGGGCTGAGGGCGATGTTAGGGCCCAGTCTGGAACGCTGGGGCTGGGAGCTGCATGAGGGGCCCTTATCTTCCCAAATTGGGACCAGAACATACAACTCTTGTTGACAGACTTTTAATCTGTACCGTAGACTACAGCTGTTCTCCTTCACAATCAGCAGCAAATTGATGCAAATGAGGAATTTAAAATCAAATTCCTCCATAAAACCAGGTACATCATAAAAGGAAGATTCTTGCAGTTGGTCAATAGATAGACTTCAGATTTAAGATGGTTATTGGGATAACAGCTGTAGATGATATGCCTACATTAGTTAGTTTCTCACTAGAGGTGATAAGAAGCACATTGACTCTTACTCTTTTTGCTTTTATTAATAAACTAGCAAATTGCCCATCAAGAATGATGGAGAGGGGCGGGGGGGGGTGTGTGGAGTGCCACCACCCTGTGCTGCCTCCCAGGAGTGGGGAAGAGGGTGGGAAGTTTGCCCCGGCATGCCCTCTGCCAGCACCCGTGCTGCTGCCACCTCCACCACTGCTGGCTTCATGACCCTCCCTGCCTCCCCCCGCGTGCAGAGCACTGCCACGATGACAGGGACGGAGGCCATGGAACAGGGGGACGAGGCTAGCACCACTCACCTTGCCCCCTCCCCCCGGCCCTGCTCCTCAGAGGCAGTGGAGTACTGCCATGATGGTGGGGACATAGTGGGGGGGGGGAGGGGGCAAGGCCAGCAGTGCTGGGCTCCCCCCCCCCCCCCGTCACCTCCATTCCTGCCATCATGGCAGCATTCTGCTGCCTCTGAGGAACAGGGCCAGAGGACGCGGTGAGTAGCCCTGGTTTAACCCCCCCCCCAGTTTCCTCCATCCCTGCCGTCATGGCTGTGCTCTACACTCTGGTTAGTGAAACAACAAGAGTGCTCCAAGAGCGTTACAGACAGAGAAACAGACGGACAAAGCCTTTTATTATATAAGATAAGCAGTGAATGCATTATTGTTTGTTTATTATATATAGATTGACAAATAATGTTAGGTTTTCATGCCACTGGGTAACTTTGTGATAAATGACAGGGTAAATTATTCATAAAAATATTTTCTAGACTTGCAGTACAGTCAACAGTGGTGTCTGAACCTGAGCTGCCTTGTTCCTTCCACTCCATGTGGTCATCAAGCCTTTGACCCCCAGATGATTTCAGTCAGTATCCTCGCAGCATGGTTTTGGTTTTTTTTGAGGGGCAGGGGCGAGCATTTCATGCACTCATTCCCTTTCATAGAGCATTTCAGATTCGGAAATCTTTCTTCCCCTTGCCCTCTATTCCTAATGCTCCAAGCTCATTTTCCTTAATTGCAGGGACTGCCTGAGGTGCTTGTCACAATAACAAAAGTCGATAAAACAACATTTACTAGAACATTGGGAAATAAAGTAAATCAAACATAGGTAGCGTGAAATCTCTTCTAAGTGAAGGAGGGACTGATGGAGTTGTTAAATAGACTTGATCTTGTAGTTATGGTTGATTTTAGTCTCCCACTCTCCCACAGCTGTCAAGTTCTTTTTCTCTGTGGGACCGATCTGACTCCTGATGATGTTGAATCAGGTTCTCTGTCGGCACCTGAGGGCTTGAATTCTGTCAGTGAAGCTTTTTTTTTTTTTTTTAAATCCTTTCAGTGAGGTGTTCATTATTCATTGTTCAGTAATTGTAGTTGGCTTACTCAGGAATGGAAGGAGCCTATGAAAGCATGCATAGGTGCTTCGGAGTTTGAAAGTTGCCATAACAAACCCTACCCATACTAGTTGGCAACGGCACTAAGTCAGCAGCATAGAACATGCTCAGAGCACTAAAATATATACTTCAGAACAAGCTGCTGCATCCAGAGAGTTGGTAATATTGCTCCATTAATGTTCCCAAATTTCAGATCCTGGTTCAGGCTGTTGGATTTCTGAAGTTCCTGGATAATTAGTAGGCAGGAGGTTCCTCTGGAGATCTGGGCACCTAAAAAAGGAACAGCTATGTGACTTGCTGAACCTTGAATTAAATTTACAGTACCCTAATCAGAGGCTCAGAAAAGGACTTGCTTTCTCTCAGTAAGAGATAAGGGAAGTCACTATGCTTGATTTTTTTAAATTTATCATTTGTACTACAGCAGCACCTCGTGAAATAACAGTCCTGTTGTGCAACATACTATAGAAAGACATAGCAAAGGAGTCCCTGATCCAAAGAGGAGACGATCTAAACAGACAAGGGAGAAAGTACTGTGATGGGGACTTAAAAAGGGGAGTTGTATGTACCCAGTTTATTCTGTTGGATTTGATCTCATGATTGTGTCAGTTATTTATTGGAGGACACTTAAGGGCAAAAACTGACCAAGAAGGTTCAAGACATCACAACATAAAATTCAGTGGAGCTATAGGATTTAGCTGAGGATCTAGCCAAATAAATTATTTAACCCACTCACAGATTTGTTTTTCTTCCCTTTAACACATTATTGTGTGGCTTGGGAAGAAGTTCCCAGGGAGGCTCCAGCACTCTCAGTGGAGGCTTGCCTAATTTCTCTTTATTTTATTTTTTTCTTCTTAAAGCACTTCTGGAAATATTTATGTACTGTAACTTCAGGGAATATGTGGAGAGAAATCTATAACACTACTCTGGATAGTCTTACAATTCCTAATGGCTCTTGTCGCATCTGACTTCTGAGGCCCCTAGAGAATAACTAGATTAGATTGATTTTTTTTTTTTAATGCTAGATTTCCAAGTCTATCACACAGTTGCCTTATGTACTTCAATGCACTGTGGTATTATCTGCCTCCTTTACTATGAGCCGGAGGTATTGGGTTCTGAAATCTTTACCTTGCTCTTTGAACACTCTCATTAAAAGCAGTTGAACCACTGTTGATATAAAGTACTGCTCCATGTAAATAAGGATATCACAATCTCTTCTTGTGGTTTGGTGTGTGTTCCTCCATAGCTCTCTTTCATTAACGGTTTTTTTCTTTGAAATGATTTCGGTTGTTGCATCATTATTGAAAGGGACGGAAAAAAGGAAGGTTGTATTTTTGTAGGAAATAATTCCTTCTTGGAGGAGAGTGCACATACTTATCATAGAAAATAGGGCTGGAAGGGAAAGTGAGAGGTCATAAGAAATGCCATTTACTAGGTTAGACCATGGGTCCATCTTTCTCAGTATCATGTGTCACACAGGGGCAGAGAGTGAATACTGAAAAGGAGAGTGAACTGGGTGTGACCAGGACTTTTTCCTACTGTTCTTCTCTCACTTTGTAGCCTATAGCATTTAGGCCTGGAACACTTTCACTGATACAGGTGATCAAAAACCAGTCTATACCCATAACCTCCCCCTCCAAGGGTGAATGCATGTTGTGTTTGCTAGTGATCTAAACTATGCCACTTACAGAAAATCATGTGACTGAAATTAATTCTGCCTTGGGCTTTTTGAATGTCTGTACATAGCCTTAAGGTCTAGACAGTTCTGATTCAGAGGCTGTACCCCTAAATCCTGTGTTCAATAGCTGCTGATGCACTTTTCCCTCAAGAATTTCTTCAATTCCTCTTTTAATCTTGCTAAACTGTCAGCTTCCACAACATCTAGTGGCAGTGAGTCCCAGTTTCATTATACTCTATATGATAAAGAAACTTCATTGTGTTAGTTTTAAACTTACTACTTATTAGTTTCACTTTGTGATGCCTAGTTCTTGTATTGTGAGAGAGAGTAATTAATAAATCCCTATTTACTTTCTCTTTACCATTTAGTATTTTGTAAACCCTTATCATGGCCCCCTCAAGGGTCTCTTTTTTTCTAAACTGAATAGGCCTAGCCTCTCTAGTTTCTGCTCATATGGAGGCCCCTCCATGCCACTGATCATCCTGGTTGCCTTTCTCTGGACCTTGTTTAGTTCTTCTATATCTGTTTTGAAGTGTGGGGACCAAAACTGGGCACAGTAGTCAAAGTGTGGTGCACCATGGAATTACAAAGGGGCATAATGGTACTTTCCATTTTGTTTATAAATCCCTTCTTAATAATCCCTAACATTTTGTTTGCCTTTTTGAATAGCATGTGCTGGTATTTTTAGGGAACTGTCCACAGTGGCTCCCAGTTGTTTTCCTGGTGTGATTCATAGATTGTAAGGCCGGAAGGGACCTTGGAAGATCATTGGGTCCAGCCCCCTGTACCAAGCAGGAAAGATAACTGGGGGTCAGGTGACCCCAGCAAGGTGACTAGTCTCCTCTTGAAGATTTCCAGGGTGATTGCACCACCCCTGGAGGGAGCTTATTCCACAGTCTGGACACCCTGACTATGAAGAAGTTCTTCCTAATGTTGAGGCTGAATCAATCTTTCAGGAGTTTGTGGCCATTACTCCTGGTTTTCCCCTCGGGTGCCCTGGTGAACAGTTGCTCACTGAACCCTTGATGTATTCCCATAGTGTAGCGGTAAGCTGCTACCAGGTCCCCTCTCAGCCTTCTTTTCCTCAGGCTGAAGAGTCCCAGATCCCTCAGCCTTTCCTCATATGGCTTGCCTTTTAAGACTGGTCATACGGGTAGCTGTTCTTTGGACTCTCTCAAGTTTGTCCCTGTCCTTGCTCAGAACTGGACACAGTACTCCAGCTGTGATCTCACTGGTGCTGAGTAGAGCGGCAGAATCACCTCCTTGGCTTTGCTGGAGATGCATCTGTTGATGCATGTCAGAGTATTATTTGCCCTTCTGGCTACAGCATCTCATTGCCAGCTCATATTCATACTGTGGTCTGTTATCACCCCCGGGTCCCATTCATTTGTGGTGCTAGTCAGTTCGGTGTTGCCAAGCCTGTAGCTGTGTTGGGGGTTGCTCGTCCCAAGGTGGAGCACTTTACATTTCTCGACGTTGAACTTCATCAGGTTCCAATCCGTAAAACTTGCTAGCCTGTCTAGGTCTGCCTGTAATTGTAGCCTATCTTCAAGCGTGACCTCGCCTCCCCATAACTTGGTGTCATCTACAAACTTGGCCAGTGAGCTCACTGGTAGCTGCTAATGCAGAGCCCATTGCAGTGTAGATATAGTTTGGGTTATTTTTGCCCAGGTGCATTGCTTTATACTTTTCTACATTGAATTCCATCTGCCTTTTAGTTTTCCATATGTGCAATTTTGCCAGATCCTTCTGCAGTTCCTCACAGCCCACATTGGTCTGTACCAGTATGATTAATTTTGTGTTGTCTTCAGATTTGGACACTTCACTAATCACCCCCTTTTTCCAGATCATGTATGAATATATTATACAACACTGGTCCCAAACCAGATCCTTGGGGGACCCTGCTCTTTAGTTCTTTCTGTCCTGAAAATTGACCATTTATACTCACTGGATGCATCTACATGTGCATTTGCTATGGCACCCATTTACTCGTGAGTAAATTACTCACGAGTAAATGGTGCTGGGCACACATCTACACATGCAGGGAAGCGGGAGCAGATTTGCTGCCAATTTGCTCCCGCTTCCTGGGTCCCTGCAGTTGGCCCATGCAGCCACTGAGGGGGCTCCAGGCTATGGCTGCAGCTGACAGCAGTCAACAGACCTCTTCAAAAGCCAGTCCTGCTCCTGGCTCTCTGCCCAGCCACTTCCCTGGCCAGGAGTAGTGCGCCCAGGGTAGGGACAGCACACAGCAGCGCTCTCCTCACCACCTGCGCTTCCCCCCGCCATGGCTGCTCCAGCCTCTGTCCCTGGCAGTGACGACCAGAGCCCCGCTAGAATATGTATAGTGGTGTTTCACTTTAATTATGGAAAAAGCATGGATTTGGGGTTTTTTATCAGAAGGGGGGGCAGGGTGTGCGCGCGTGTGCGTGTGGTTTAACCAGAGAATTTGGGATTTTTTAACAGAGAAAACCCAGATCCCTGATCGTTACTTATGGTTAAGCATTCAAGTTCCCCCACTTTTGATCTTAGACTTGTAATGTTAGTATCAAAGCATGTGTACTTTTTATTGTTGCCTGGTTGGCTGCTTCTTTGTGACCTTTTACTCATTAAAGATCTTTATTTGTGCTTGTCTTCACCCTGTTTCTTATCCCCATTTTGTATGGTTTCACCCCCACAGAGTGTGTCACTCTGAACTGTGTGCTTTTCTGCACCTGTCAGCCTTCCCCCCATTTTTAGTTTAAAAGCTGCTCTACCATCTTTTAAAGTTACAAGCCAGCAGTTTGGTACCATTTTGGCTCTGATGGAACCCATCCCTCCTGTACAAGCTCACCCTGTTCCAAAAGGTCCCACAGTTCCTATAAACCTAAAACCTTCCTCCTTACACCATCATGTGCTTGAGACTCTGGAGCTTGGCCTGTCTACCTGGCCCTGCATGTGGTACTGGAAGCATTTCAGAGAATACTATCATGGAGGTCCTAGACTTCAACCTCCTACCTAGCAGCCTAAATTTACTTCCAGTACCTGTCTGCTACCCTTGCCCATGTCATTCATACCTCACATCAACCATAACCACCTCTCCTCCCTAGCAGCAATTCTTTAATCTTGCACCTGGCTGGCAAGTCACCATACAGGCCTCTCGGCTGTCACAAACCCGACTATCTGTGTGCCTGATAATCGAATCATCCACTCTCACCACCTGCCCCATTCTATCCTGTGGGGTTCCCTCTCTTGGAGAAGTATGCTTGGTGCAAGACACTGTAACATTAGCTAGAGAGTGGGTCCAGTCTAAGGAATAGTTTCTCTCTTTCCCAGCTTGATGCCCTCCATCTCCAGGACTCTCATCTTCCTCAGCAGCATGGGAGCTGCTACAGTGGAGGTCAGACTGCTCTATAGTGTCCCTGAAAACCTCATCAATAAACCTCTCTTCCTTAGCTGCTCCAGTTCTACCACCCTAGTAGTCCTGACAGAACATTTTCCTTGCATTGGGTGCACACACAGGAAACCTGCCTCCACAGCAGGTAAATATACATGCTGCACTAGGTACAGTAAACTGGCTAGCTCTCACCCTGCTGCTCTGCATTTTAAGTATTAAAATGTAGTCTCCTCTTTTAAAGTTTTGATTTATCTGTTTCCTTAGACTAAAAACTTTGAACTTATGGATTGACCTTCTGTTTTAGCTTTACCCTGTCCTGATTACAGCTAAAGTATTAAACTCTAGGGACTTAAATATGGATCTGTCTGCTGAGTTTTAGCTACTTCAGCTAAATATCTAGGTTAGTTGCTCCTGATTAAAGAAGAACTTACCTTGAAGGGTCCCTTTCAAAGCTGCAGGAAGGGCATCAGAGTGACTAAAACTGGTTGCAAACTGCCCTGTTTGCTCCCTCTGGTTACTGTAGCAATTTCCTTTTATGCTCTCCTGGGCCTGGGCTTGCTTTACCCCCTTGTTAGGGCTTTTGTCAGACACAGGCAGCAGTTACTCAGCAAACAGCATTCACCAGGTCACCTGGACTAGGTACTTTAGTCTATCCCCTGACTCAGGAGAATCAGCTATACCTGAGCCATTCCTGACAGATATTTGTCTAACCTGTTTTTAAAATTTTTCATTGAGGCAGATTCCATAGCCTTTCTAGGTAATCTTTTCCAGTACTTGACTGTCTTCACACATTGACTATCTGCAGTGTTAGGAAATGTTTTTTCCTAACATTGAACCTCAGGCTGTGAACGAATGTAACACTTAATAAATTCTAAATATACTTGAAACCCCAGGAGTCTAGACGTACAGGCCACTTTAGACTAGTTTTAACTTCCTAGAATATTTCAAAAGCACACTGGGAAAACTAAGTATTATTTTGAACCAGTCCTCCTTGAACCAGTGCAATGATATCTGCGAACACAAAACATTTCATGCCTTGTGTCGGGTCATTCCACCAGTCATCCCAAATTGCACTGCTTATGCCTCACTGCCTCATGCATGCAGGACAATGGGGCTCTGGGATGCAATGAAAACTGTACTGCCTACAGGTATATTGCCTACAGAGAGCACAGTCAGCAGAGGTGGGGAAAGAGGAAGCCTCTGTATCAGCTTCACTTTCCTGCACGGGGATCCCAGCCTTATTTTGGGTGGGGGGCTTTTGTGGCCCCTGCTTGTGGTCAGTGGGTGGTTGCACCTGAAACAACGAATACCTGTCAGTTGACAGGGGGAGATGGGTACTTAAAAGAACAAAGGGCATCTATATACATAACTTTTCATGCTGCGTTGTGCACACATCTAAAAACGCCCAAAGTGACTGTCAATTCTGTACCTAATGTGAAGTGAATTAGCAAATTTTAACTGCTAATTATTCCTCACCCTCTGCTGCACTCCTGCATCCACCCCTGTCCTGAAGTTCTACCCTGCACACAGGGTTTAGAAAAGCCAGGGAGTTCTTGTGGGGGAGGCAGAGCACCCAGCCTCCTGGGAACCATGGCAGGGGGCCACAACACTCCTCAACACCTGGCAACCCCCCTCCACTCCAACCGCTTGCCCAGATTTGGGTCTTCCACCACCTTTAGTCAAATGGCTTAGGGTAAGGATAGCCTGGATCTGGCCCACCAACTGTTTGGATCCAGCTCAGGGCAGGAGCCTGCCAATTGGTTGTATCCAGCCTAGGTGCCCCCGCAGCACTCTGCATGTGGCTGAGCCCCTCCTGGAGCAACCCCCACTATGCTCCCCCCCCCACCTGCCCTGCACCTGCCAGACAACACTGCCCTGGCCCTAGCCAGCATGTACAACTTCCTAGCTGGGCTGCTTCAGGTGCAGCTGTAGCTGCCTAGATACTGGTCAGCTCACCACATCTCCAGTGGCTCCTCCTCCTCCTGCCCCTGCTGCACTACTCTGAGCATCAGGAAATGTAGGGAAGCCATGCCATGGGGATGCATGCCAGGCACCACATGCTCAGCCAGGCAGGGCAGTGGGGGGAAGTTGCAGTTGGGCAGCTCCTACCCCACTGCGTAGGGCTCCAGTTCCAGCTTCTCGCTGCCTTCCCAGCAAGACCAACAGCCATCTGTGGGCAGCTGAGTAGGTGGAAAGCAGCCAGAAGCTGGAGCTGGAGCCCTGCGCTAGGGCAGGACCCACCCAGTTGCAGCTTCCCTCCTTCCCTCCCCCCCGGCTGGGCATCTGTTGCCAAGCACACATCCCCACAGTATTCCTGCATTACCTGCTGCTTGGAGTGGTGCAGCAGAGGTAGGAGGAGGAGAATCCACTGGATCTGGGCAGAGCTGATTAGTACCCGGGTGACTGCAGCTGTACCAGGAGCAACCCTACTAGGAAGCTGTACACATGAGCCAGGGCTAGGGCAGTACTGTCTGGCAGGCATGGGGCAGTTGTGGGCAGAAGTGTAGTGTGGGCTGCCTCAGGCAGAAGTGCCCAGGGATATAGAGTGCCATGTGGGCAGCTGCAGGCTGGGGGACCTGCAGCCCACCTGAGCTAGGTCTGCTGTATGCATCCCCTGTTTCCCCTCCCTTTGTCCCTCCACCCCGGCTGATTCTTGGGACTTAGCATATGAGCAGCCCGCCACACCGTACACATCCATTCCCCCCCCCCATACACTATTCAGGAATAAAACTTTATTTGGAGCTATTATGCAATTGTCTCTATATTCAAATAAACTTAAATCAAATATTCAAATAAACATAAATCAAGACAAAAATTATTTTTGAAATAAATTTGAAATATGTTATAGTAGAAGTTTGATTTTTAATATGATGTTTTTATCTATAATTCTAATATTATAAAAGCCTTAATCTGTCTATCTGTCCGTAATGCTTTATTCAGGTTCTGATTGGCTGACAAACAGCCAATCAGAGTGCGAAAAAGCATTTGGACAGGAGGTGGTGGTGCAGCAGAACACTGCCATGATGGCAGGGACACCAGGAACAAAGCACCCTGCTCCCTGGAGGCAGGCCCACTGCTCCTCCTGCCACAGTGGCCCGGCTTCTCCCCACCCTCAGGCCCAGTCCTGCCCCGCATCAGGCCCAGGCCCATTCCTCCTCTCCCTCTGCTGCTGCAGGGGGGAGTGGACCCGGACCCCAAGAGCAGGAGGGAAGCGGGGAGTGGCCCCAAATGGGGGGGGTGGGGGTGCACAGGGCTCTGTCCCTGCCTGCTCCCTCCCCCGCGCCATCATTCTTGACGGGCAATTGGCTAGTTTATTATAATGATATCTTCTGAAAGATTTTGTTTGTGGCCCTTGACAGATCACCAAAATTTGGTAAGTGGCTCTCCAGCTGAAATAATTGCCCACCCTGGGTTTAGGGAAGACTCCAGGAAGGCATGTTGGTCTGGGTAGTCTGCCAGACCTGCTGGCATTTTAGCAGCATTACAGTCTTTTAAATATCAGTTTTAAGTAGAACTCTTACAAGTGTCAGAAACAGTTGTGACCCAATCAGTGACATACTGGGAACAGTTCAAGTGTTATCTATCCACACCATAAATCACCTTTGCTTCATTTTAAGCTCTTTATTATTTGTCCCATCCCTACTGGACAAGGAGCTGAGTTTGTAAACTTCCTCTTTAAAGCAGCCTTTTACATATGGATGGATTCTGGTGGGGGAAGAGCCAAAATAGTCCTCTTATTTACATGGTGAAACTACCTATCACTGTCCAGGAAGCAGGTTCTCCAAAAGGATGACAGAAGTAACTGTGGTCCTGACAACTGCATCAAGAACTGCCCACGTGCAACTTTGTATAGAGGCAGCATATCTTCATTTTTTACTCCCCATGCTGTAACAGGTTCACAAGAATCAAGGCAGCATGCCAGTAATAAGATAGTAGCATTTTTCTTCCCCATGGAACTTTACGAGTTTTCTGCCTGTGCATCCCCTCACTGTGTGTGTGTCCTTGTGAGGCAGGAAGGTTACCTGACTTGCCAAATATCACAGTGCATTGGTGTCAGATCCAGGTTTAGAACTCAGAGGTTCTGGGTCCTGGGCTGTAACAGGGAGCCATCCCCAGGTTGGTCGAAAAACCCTGGAGGCACCCTGGAGTCCCCATTATTCTGACTCACTCTGGGAACAGTATCCCCTTCACTAACCTGCCACGTCTTGATGTTCCTTGTGGTTCTCAAAGGGGAGGCTGTCCCTGGGCTTCCCAGATCTGGTCTCTGCTCCAAAGAACACCAGGAGGTGAGGAGCTCCTGCCTTAAGGGCTAATTGCATGGCTCCATACCACTTCTACACCATGCCCCATTGCTTGTAGATGTTACTGTTATCACTGTTGGGGCTTCAGCCTCCCCAGCCTCTGCCCCTTTACTTTAGCTAGGCCTTCTAGTGTAGACCTACTGCATCACACCTGACTTGAGTCTCTAGCTCTGATTTCTCCCTTCAGTCTCCGGGCCCCTGGCCCCTGTCTGCCAGGCTCCAGGCCCCTGTCTGGCTGCTGCCTAGCACTCTCTCTCTCTGCCCACTCTGGGCTCAATAGCTGTCCCTGTCCAGGCTCAAGGCGGTCATGTGCCCTTGAGCACTAATGGGACCTCCAAAAATCTCCCCTAGAGTTCCAACCCAAACTGCCAGTTTAAACTGTAACATAAATGCTAAGCCCCTTGGCTATAACAAAGAAGAAAAATAATAGAGGCAGTGTGTCTGGCTGTCCTGCATGTCTTTCTCTCCGGGTCGCTCTGTCCTGTGCTCCAGCCCGCAGAGTGGTTTTCCTCCAGTTTCCTGGTCATTCAAGAGCCTCACACTCTGCTACAGCCAGGGCTGGCCAGCTGCCCTGGCTAGATCAACTCAGGGCTTATATAGCTCTGGTCTGAGCTCTCTCCTGGTCATGTGATAGCCCCGGTCAGCTGACTGGCTTGCAGGGCTACCCTTTAACCCCTGCTCTGCCAACAGGCTGTGCTCTGAAAATTCTGTCCTTAAAGAGTCTATCCTGCTTCCTAGTGACAGGGCTAGAGTTCCCTGTTACACAAACATATGTCCACGTGAGAGACCAGGCCTGATTTCAGCATTCCTAAAAACAAAATTAGGACCACGAAAAACATGGAAATGTATTCCTTATCTTATTCTTTTTTCTTTTTTTCCTTTGTCCTGTCATACAAGGGAACATCCTAGATTTGTATTGAAACATAGAACATTTATAAATCATTTTCAGAGCCCTTATTTTTCTTATTGAAAGGATTCAATATAATTGTGTTGGGCACAGCCATTATTGAACATCTAATTTGCATTTGTGGGGCTCAAAATTGATCATACTGTGATGAACTCAGTTCTATAGAAAGGAAGAAGAACTCTTAATTTCATGCAGCTTTTTCTGACACAGAAGCTGTTTGGGCAGGCAGATGAAATCAGTTGATGGAAGAAGGTTTGGGTATGTTGAGTTTTTTTGACCTTTCTGATGCATACATTGTGAAAAGGTATATAAATGATCTTAACCAAAATCAGAAGATTGTCATGTAATTAGAATAGAAAGGCAGAATCCATTCTGAATAATTGTATACTTAATTTGACATTATTTTGAGTTCACAGGCATGTTGTGTGAACAAACTGCTCTTTGGGTAAGCCAGAAGTTGGCACAGTCTTAAGTTCCTTCTGCCAGCCAGGTCAGGCCCAGGCTAGGCTGCTTAAGAATCATTGGTGCATGCAAGTAGAAATGTTCTTGACAAGGGAGGTGAAGGCAGCATTGGGATAACAGAGGTAGCCTTATGTAGTTGAGGAGGTAGTCTTGTCCCTAGGTGCATCCAGCCCTGGCAGACAGTGATATGCTGCTACTGAGTGAAATAATAGGAAGAGAAGATTAAGAGATAGCAAAGAAGTAGAAGACTTCTGTGTACATCCTGAATTGTAGATGAGTTTGGGAGACAGTAGCACATGGGCATCCCCTCCAAAGGACTTGGTAACATAGGTACAATTTGTAAGCTTTTAGGTACTTCTTTCTTCCTCTTTCCTTTTTGCAGTCCCACTTTTCAAGTTTGCCTACTCTTGATCATGTGTGTTTGGCTTTTCTCTCATTTTTTCTGCTTCCCTATAGTAATTATTTTTTGGAAGTCTGAGATAGTCAAGGGACAGTTTTTCTAACAGAGTGCCTTTGCTGCTGCTCCTTTCTCTGTACTTGCACTTCTCTTCTGTCCTCTTGTTTTGCCTGGTTTTTGTTTTCTTCTGGCTTTACTGTGTCTTTCCATTCCTAATCACCTTTCAGTCTCCCACTATTTACCTTTTGTTTCTTTATCATATCTTTATCTCTGACAACTCTGACTTTTTTTTTCTTCCTTCCCTTTCTATTGACTTTTTTCAGTTCTTCCACCTTTTGTCTCAGAAATTCTTCACCTCTCTGAATATTCTCAAGTGATAGCCAACTCCGCCACTTGCAGCAGGAGGTTATTTACTACAGTATTTCCTTCTTCCCTGCAGGTGTTACAATCAAACTACTTTGATTCAATGTGAGAGACTTCAAAAGGGCACAGCAGAGAGTACTGCCAACCAGTGCTTAAGTAGGACCTGGAAGTACAAAATGAAAAGCTAGAGCAGGTCCAAAACAATAAATGGAGTATATATATTTTTTTTTTTAAAGGACAAAATTATTTTAATAGAAATTTTACCTGGGGAGAAGGTCAACATATCTTAAATAATTTTTCAAAATTTACCATTTTTTAAATTGGTTCTTGTATAGTTTTGGTGGAAAGAAATCTGTCACTGTTACTGCTGTCTTCCTCTTTTTTCTAACTGGAAAGTAAAAAAGAAAACAATATTTTCCTCTCATCAAAACATTATCTTTCAAAATATTTAAATTCTCTTTTTCTTTTCTTTTTTAAGGGTGGGGAGGGGGAAAGAAATAACAAAAAGCTTTGACAGAAAAATTTTGACCAGTTTTAACAATATGATTTTCTGTTGCATATAGTTCCTTTGACATAAATATTATTGATTCAGAGCCAGTGAAATACCACAGTACCCACCAGGTTTTTGCTTCAGGTCTTGACAGATGCAAGTTATGAAAGAAAAGAGATATTTTTATATTCTGAGAATTTCTGATGACAATATTTACTTAACTAGGAAGTGCAGTGCAGGTGTATTTTCTGTAGCATTTTTATGTAAGCTGTATTCTAAAATGTAATTCCCATATTAGCTCCACAAAACAATTTTAAATGTTTGCTATTAGAGTGAAGAGTGAAGGAGCAGCTTGTGGCACTAGCAGTAACTAAAATTGCTTCAGTAGCTAATTTTCCCCATCAATACTATTGTCATTAGGCACTCAATGGTTTAAAACCAGGAGTAAAAGACCCTTCCGCACAATGGAAATTTGGAAATGTCCATGATTTGTTTATGTGCCTTATTGTGCCTAATTTGTTCGAAATACTATTTTTAAAAATTTTCTAAATAAAAAATGCAAAATATTGTTTTTAGTGAAAGAGTTGATTTAAGTAAAATAAAGTACCATCGTGAAAAGAGATGTAGCTGTACTTTTAGGAAACACTGAACTTTAAGGGGCATTTTGTTTCTAAGAAAAAAGATGTGCATTCATAACATAAAACAATGGCAATAAACTGTATATGAAGAAACATTTGCACAAAGAGCTGTAATTGCAACTGAAAAGTATAATTTTCTTTTCTTCATCTAGCACAAGGGATTTAAAATACCACTAATTATTAAAATGTGCATGATACACAGAGCATAAACAAAGTATTGTAGTTTATACAGGATAGTTTGTATAGGATGGTTTTTATGTGCAAACATGATCCAGAAATGCAATGTATTTTATATTTAGTGATAAGAAAAATAGCATGAAAAGCTTATATGCATTTTCTTTTTTTTTTTTTTAGAAAAGTACTTTAAAACTCTGACCTTCCTTGTAAAATTATTCATAACAAGTTAAGGGGCTCAAGATGACTTTGATGGAATTTAGACACCTAAGACACAAAATTGGTCCAGATCAAGCAGGTACCAATAATGGCTGAAAAATTCCTCTGGTACTTAAATTATGACCTTAAACATATATTGGTGCCTCAACTTAGGCTTTGAATCAGGCTCAGAAACACTGGTGTCTACAGGTTGCTTAACTCCTGTTTTAGCTAGCTAATCTATAATGACAGTGCCTAAACTCTGCCTAAGTTCCCAGTGAGGCTCAGTGCCATTGGATGTGCTCACTTCAGCTAAGTATAGACAGTCAAAAAGCCCAGGGCTGAATTGATTCAGTCTTTGCAGGTTAGTCTAAGCTGCAGAGATTAAACTGAGAAGCAAATGAACAGACATTCACTTTTGATTCCAGAAATGTAGCCACATGCCTTCAGTGGCTCAAGTCAGAAGCAGGGGGAGGGGTGCTAGTGCACACCTCCCAGCCTGCCAGCCACTGCTAAAGTGAAGGGACTGAAGCTCCAAGGCTTTTCCCCCTTCCTGAGCGAAGGGGGCAGGCCAGGCCTCAGCCCAGAGGCTGAGACCAGGGGGAAGGGTGCTTTAAACCCACTGTGGCCTTCATGAGACCCCAACCCAAGTCTGCCTGGGAGGGGGAAGGGCAGTGCCTGCTAGACTTCTCCCTCCCCCCACTCAGCATTTGAGAGGGCAGAGGCAGCTACTGCCTGGTTGGGGCGGGGGGTGAAGAAAAAGGTAGTGGCATGGAATTCATAAAAGCTTGAACAAGAATATACCTTCCTGTGAAGCAAGCATGTATTGAACGCAGCCATTTGCAACCTCAAGCACACAACAGAGAACAACCAAAAATCTTTGCCTCTGTAGCAGACAGCACATCCGAGTCCAGGGCTGCAAAGCATCCTGGGATGCTGGGGGAGTCTGATTTAACTTGAATCAGGAAGGGGTCTGAAACAGAAGTTTCATAAACTGGTTTGACCTAAATCAGTTAAATCTAATACTACATTCAACCAGGTTTATCTTAAGCCAGATTCAGCCATTTTGAAACTGGTTTATGTGCACTGAGCTTCTGTTCTGTTATAGGTTTAAACCAGTTTCCAATAACTTAAAAACAGTTATATGTAACCTCTGTCCCTGGCCTTCATGCCCAAATTGTATTCACAGTGCTGAGTTCAATTCAAAGTGTAGCACCTACAGCCATTGGAAAAGTAAAGGTAGTAGTGCCTGTACCCAGTGTTCATATAAGAGTCTAGTGGGTAGACCACTTGTCCAGGAGGTGTTAAACTTGAGTTCTAGGCCCTTCTTACCTGCATCTCACAGGGAAGTGCTTACTCATGAAGTTACAAAATAAGCTGGGTGGAAGGGGGAGTTGTACCCACTATGTGGGCCAGTGCTGTAATCAGAAGATTGCAACTCCACTCTCTCAATGGGGTGCTTCCCCTCAGAAAAAAGCTCCAGGGATTCTGGATCCTAAGCAAACAGAAGTATGCAAGCACCTAACTTCTAGTGGGGAATCAGAGATGGGGGAGTATTGAAACTCACTGAGTACTTAGCTTCTCTTACTGGCTAGAGTTAGGCACCTTTGGGGACTCTAAATCCCACTTGCAGAGAAGCCAACCTATCCTTATTTCCTATATAGACAGTATAGGTACCTAGCCCTGAATCACTCTTTTGGGATGCCTGTTGACTGTAAAGGGATTCCAGGCACTTAACCCTGGAATCAGGGTTTGTTTGTCTCAGAGGCTGGCAACCCCTCCTCCCCCCCCCCCCGCAATCCGTACCATTCTGACCATGGGGTAAAATTCCTTCCTGACCCCAAATATGGTGACTAGTCTGATGCTGAGCAGAGAGGCAGTACCCTCTAGCCAAGAACCGCTGGCTTTGGTCTCAGCAGGACCATTGACACACCCCAGTCAAAGTCCCCAGCTTTGACTTTAGCAAACACCCAGTGCCTCTGAGAAAGGCTTAAAGTAGCAAACACCCAGTGCTCTGAGAAAGGCTAAAAGTAGATCTGATAAGCTGGATCTGTGTTGCAGTTCAACTGGTGCCTTATGCATGCAGCACCAGAAGATTTTTTTGCCCACTGCTGCAAAATATAAAACTGGCTGGTAGTTTTTAATTAATAAAGAAGATACATGCTGGAGGGACTTTGTTACCTCTGCTTTTCACTTTCCCCAAGAGTAAGATAAAAGAATTCTGCTTGACTTGTGCTTTGAATAGTACCTTTAGAAAGCAAGAATATAAGATAGGAAAGAAAGAAGATGAAAGCTGAGACATGATTAGGCATACATGTATTACAGAGGAAGCAATTAAAACCTTACATAGATTGTACAAGGATTCAGGACCTAGAAAATGCCCCCAGCTACTTGTAACATCTTGATTATGCATGTTATTATATTACAGTAGTGCCCTCTAGCATTATCGTAGTGAAGGGTCTATCACTATTTCCCTCTCAGAGCCTTATTATCAGTGGTATGAAAGTCATTTGCAAAATATATACATCACTTTTTCTGTGCTGATATATATCCTGTAGTGTCTCAGTAAATATATTTTATCATTCAAAAAATCAGTTTGGCCCTTCAACTTACACAACTTGTAAACAAAAAAGACTTTTTAAATGGCTATTTGCCACTTTTTTGAATGACCACGCCACACATTTAAATGGTTGTTCAAGCCATATCTCTTTTGAAAAGCTGTCCACAATTAGCATGCACAGCTCCCTTTGACTGTGGGGACAGACAAATGAAGTAAAAGAGTAATACAAATAGAAATGTGGTTACTGATCATTTGCAGCAACTTCTGTCAGCAAGCTCTTCAAAAAAGATTTTTACTATGTAGATTCCAATTTTGTTTATATTAACAGCACTAAATCAGTTAGCTAGAAATAACTCCAGAGCAGCTGTTACAGCCTGTCTTATGAAAAGGGTACAAATTTGTACAATAGACACTATATATTGCACATTTTAATAAGTTCCTAAATACATATTTACAATATAGCTTTTTAACATTTCAAATCAGATAAGGCCACAACACTTGCCAAGTGGTTTTAGCATTTAGTGCTTGGCAACAGTATTCATTGGAAGGAAAACAATTAATGCACTAAACATAGAGAAGCTATTTATAACCAAGTCCTTTTTAATGTTTGTTCCAAACCCAATGTTAATGCATTAGCAGATTGAATCCTTGTGAGATAGTCCAGTATGATGGTATAACTGTATTTAGTTACTTTGCCAAAGAAGAGCAGATTGAAATTGCTGAGCTGTTAAAAATGTACCAGCTAGTTTTAAATGGTGTATACTCCCACCATCATTATCAGTTAACCAGTGCAGGCGTTCTGTATTGTAACTCCCTTTCTTTTGTACAGAAGATCTAATGGGCATACTGCTTCCTTCAATTCTACTCTTCAGCATTTCCTTTCAGTATTTTTTCTGCCATACTTGTATGTACATTATCTTATTTATTCTGTTATTGTTTCATCTGAGCTGTAAATAAATGATAGAGATTAGATATTGAAAAGACTTACTGATTATTTTAGTCCATTTTTCAGGTCCAGGCCACAATTGTTCCCCGTAGTATATTTTTCAATACTTTCTCTAGTTTTAAGCGATGTGAGAAAAGGGCATGATCCTGCTTCCATTCAAGGTATTAGGATAATTCCCACTGCTATGTTATTGGCACAGAACTGAGCCATAATAGAGGGGAAGAAAAGTTTCTTGATATTCAGCTAGCCTATTTTTATCTTTTCTTGTTCTTTATCCCACTGTTACTAGTAATAGTTCCTTGGAAGACACTGAACAGTTCCCTCTCTGCATCCTGTACAGAAGGTGGTTATTATGGCTCTCGTCTTACAAACATTCAAGCACATACTTAACCTTTCTACTATGAGAACCTCCATAGAAATCAATAGGGAAAACTACTCAAGAGTGCAAAGTTTTTCATATATGTAAGTGATTGCAGGATTGGGACATCGCTCCTTTAGTCATTGTTTAGACAAGTTATACGGAATTAATCCTTTTTCCTGTTTCTTCCCAATATATGCTGATGCATTCAGTGTTTTAATAACTTTTTTATTTCTTTTTACCTATGTCAGAGGTGTAATTGGGTAGCTCTGAGCCATGGCAGTGCATAGGGCAACAGTCATAGCCAGGCTGCCAGCAGTGACACAGCAGCTAAGAGAGCAATGGTGCAGGTTGTGATTTTTGTATACACTGGGTACATCTACATGTGTTATTAGCACGCAGCAATAAACTCCAGCGCATATCACACCAGAGCTTATTGTTCCCAGGTGTTCCGTTTGAACATGTGACTGGGACCGCAGCATATTGAACCAGGTCAGAGCAGCCCTGGCTGTCAGGTAGGGCCCAAGGGGTCAGCCTGCCAGCCCGATGCTGCTCCAACCTGGCTTAGTGTGCTGCAAAGGACCTGGCTGGGGCACAAAGGTGCTCTAATGCAGAACTATCTGGCAGGCAGCTCCCACACTGAAGCACCCTTATGCCCCAGCCAGCCAGGGCAGCATCTACATGTGTGCTTTTGTGCACGAAAAAGCTCTGCAGCCGGCTAGTACTTGTATTTACAAATACTACCCTGCTGTGGAGTTAATTAGTTTTCTGCGGCCAGTAGGACTGCACGTATAGACTCAAGATGTTTACTGTGGAGCTAATTCATCTACTCCACAGTAAACGTCTTGTGTAGATGTGCCCACACACCCTTTTGGTTATGCCACTAACTTATGTCCTCCAGTTGATTGCCAGCTTTCCTGTATAATAACATTTACTTTTCTGGTCAATGATGTGGTGCTACTAAATATGAAGATTGTGTGATATCCTTTTTTGATGAAGGTTAAAAAAGCTAAATGCTAAGTTAACATATTTTTGCATTGTATTTTATTTTAATTATCAGCCAATCCTATTTCTTCCATATGTCCTGCTAACTCATCTAAGATGATGTCCATTATTGTCTTTACATCTTTTTCATATTACTTCTTTCCAAAAATCTTCAGTATCCCCACAGTTAGATTTGTAACAGGATGCACAGTGCTGATCACTTGCTTATTGGTGCATTGTGAAACTGAAAACGGGTTATCTTCAAATGCCTGAGAAGAGCCAACTAAATGCAGAACCTTTGCTAATGCAGAGCCTGATTAAAAAAAAAAAAAAAAAATAGGACAGAACATTCTGAAGATTAGTACTATTTTATATTGGAAAATAAAGGGAATCATCCCTCAGTCCTTATCCTGGATAGCATTGATAGGATTTTTTTTCTGTAAGGACCTAGCCCAAGAGCTTGAACTAAGAGTTCCTCAGAAAACAAAATGCTCAAATGTTAAGAGGGAAGGGTAGGTTCTCTCTGCAGTGGAATAAAACAATGGGGACTTACGGAGATACAGATCAAAACAAATAAGAGGATGGAGGCTACATGGGCAAGGAGAAAGGGATTTGGTGGTAGGGGTCTGCTACAGACCCTCACACCAAGGGGAAGAAATAGATTCGGGGCTCCTGAGGCAGCTCTCGGAGACCATAAAAGCTAAAGAGGCGGTAGTTATGGGGGACCTAAACTACCCAGACATCTGCTGGGACACGCAGACGGCAAAGTCCCACCGTTCATGCAGGTTTCTAACCTGTGTACAGGACCTCCACCTGACACAGGAAGTACACGGTCCCACTAGGGGGAATGCCATACTGGATCTGGTATTGGCAATGGGGGATGACATGGTAGGGGACCTACAGATCGGTAGCCATCTGGGGGACAGTGATCACCTAATAATAGAATTCACCATAAGACGTTGAATGGGTAAGGTAACTAGTAGGGTGAAAGTGCCAGACTTTAGGAAAGCTGATTTCAATGAACTCAGGGGATTAGTCAAGGACGCACTGCAGAGTAGGAGTTTTGAAGTGATGGGAGCCCAAGAAGGGTGGCTGTCCCTTAAGGAAACGATCCTTCGGGCACAAAGTGAGATGATCCCGATGCGAGGAAAAAGAGGGAAAGGGGCCAGGAGGCTTCCTTGGCTGACGAGAGAAATCCAGGGCAGCCTAAGGGCCAAAAGGGGAGCACATAAAAAGTGGAAACAGGGAGAGATCACCAAAGATGAATATACCTCCTCTGCTTGCGCTTGTAGGGAGGCAGTTAGACGGGCCAAAGCTGCCATGGAGCTGAGGATGGTATCCCAAGTAAAGGACAACAAGAAATTGTTTTTTAGATATATAGGGAGTAAAAGGAAGGCCCAGGGAGGAATAGGACCCGTGCTAAATGGGCAGAAACAATTGGTGACAGATAGGGGGGACAAGGCTGAACTCCTCAACGAGTTCTTTGCCTCAGTGTTCCTAAGAGAGAGGCACAACAAGTCTCTCACTGGGATTGTAGAGAGGCAGCAGCAAGGCGCCAGACTTCCATGTGTAGACCCTGAGATGGTGCAGAGTCACTTGGAAGAACTGGATGCCTTTAAGTTGGCAGGCCCGGATGAGCTCCATCCGAGGGTGCTGAAGGCACTGGCCGACATCATTGCAGAGCCACTGGCGGGAATATTTGAACCCTCGTGGCGCACGGGCCAAGTCCCGGAGGACTGAAAAGGGCCAATGTGGTCCCCATCTTCAAGAAGGGGAGGAAGGAGGACCCGGGCAACTATAGGCCAGTCAGTCTCACCTCCATCCTTGGCAAAATCTTTGAAAAAATTATCAAGGCTCATATTTGCGAGAGCCCGGCAGGACAAATTATGCTGAGGGGAAACCAGCACGGGTTCGTAGCAGGCAGATCGTGCCTGACTAATCTAGTCTCTTTTTATGACCAGGTTACGAAATGCCTGGACACAGGAGGAGGGGTGGATGTCGTATACTTAGACTTCAGGAAGGCCTTCGATACAGTATCCCACCCCATACTGGTGAACAAGTTAAGAGGCTGTGACTTGGATGACTACACAGTCCAGTGGGTGGCGAATTGGCTAGAGGGTCGCACCCAGAGAGTCGTGGTGGATGGGTCGGTTTCGACCTGGAAGGGTGTGGGCAGTGCGGTCTCGCAGGGCTCGGTCCTTGGACCGATACTCTTTAATGTCTTCATCAGCGACTTGGACTACGGAGTGTAATGTACTCTGTCCAAGTTTACAGATGACACAAAGCTATGGGGAGAAGTGGACACGCCGGAGGGCAGGGAACAGCTGCATGCAGACCTGGACAGGTTGGACAAGTGGGCAGAAAACAACAGAATGCAGTTCAACAAGAAGAAATGCAAAGTGCTGCACCTAGGGAGGAAAAATGTCCAGCACACCTACAGCCTAGGAAATGACCTGCTGGGTGGCATGGAAGTGGAAAGGGATCTTGGAGTCCTAGTGGACTCCAAGATGAACATGAGTCGGCAGTGTGACAAAGCCATCAGAAAAGCTAATGGCACTTTATCGTGCATCAGCAGATGCATGACGAATAGATCCAAGGAGGTGATACTTCCCCTCTATCGGGCGCTGGTCAGACGGCAGTTGGAGTACTGCATGCAATTCTGGGCACCACACTTCAAGAGGGATGCGGATAACCTGGAGAGGGTCCAGAGAAGGGCCACTCGTATGGTTAAGGGCTTGCAGGCCAAGTCCTACGAGGAGAGACTAGAGAAACTGGACCTTTTCAGCCTCCGCAAGAGAAGGCTGAGAGGCGACCTTGTGGCTGCCTATAAGTTCATCACGGGGACACAGAAGGGAATTGGTGAGTTTTTATTCACCAAGGCGCCCCCGGGGGTTACAAGAAATAATGGCCACAAGCTAGCAGAGAGCAGATTTAGATTGGACATTAGGAAGAACTTCTTCACAGAGTGGCCAAGGTCTGGAACGGGCTCCCAAGGGAGGTGGTGCTCTCCCCTACCCTGGGGGTCTTCAAGAGGAGGTTAGATAAGCTTCTAGCTGGGGTCATCTGAACCCAGCACTCTTTCCTCCCTATGCAGGGGGTCAGACTCGATGATCTATTGAGATCCCTTCCGACCCTAACATCTATGAATCTATGATGGTAAAGAAGGGCAGAAGGGATGGATGCCCTGCTGCAGGTTAGACCAAGGAATAGTTACCTCCACTCATGCAGTTCTGGATGTATTTGTCATGGCTCTGTAACCTTCTATGCATTTACCTGTATGTTCAGATTAATACTAATGTTTCATAGCTTGGGCACTGTATCAGGGAGTTGGGGCTGAACCCTGCTATGTTTGTCCTCCCTGACAAGCCCGAGCCAGAAGTGCCCCAGTGAGATTCCCCGACCGCAGGCACGGCCCCTTTAAGACTGGTGGGTTCAACAAGCGGAAGTGGGGAAGTGGAACTTAAAAGGACTTCGGTGTCCCAGGCCAAAAAGCCCCAGACTGCCTAGAGGAAGGATGAGCATGTCCCCTGTAAAGAGGAAAGAACTAGGGAGAACTTACCTGGTGCCAGTGTGGAGGCATAGACAAACAGCCAGAGGGGTGCATCCTGGAAGAACAGCAGTGAGAGGAGGAAGTTTTGTTGTCTTCACCAGGGATGCGGAAGGTTGGAGAATCCTGAGACCTACAAGAGGCAGAAGGAGAAAGAGTCCAGATACAAGTGAACTGTGAGGAAGGAGCGATGCTCCAGACAGGAGGAAGAGATGCAGGTGGGGAGCATTACAGGAATTAGAGTTCCCTGCTTGAAGCCAGGCACGAGCAAGGAAGCAGCCCAAGTTCTGTTTGGGGCTGCATGTGGGCTGAAGCTGTGGCTGCTGTCAGCCAAGAGGACTCTCACCCAGTGAGAGCATTGGGGCCAAAGGGGCTTGAACATCCGAGGAGTGGGTAAAGATCAGAGCTCAGTGGCCCTCTACAGCCAGAGCATCTACGAAAGCAGGGGAGACCCTTGGGAATTGACCAAACAATTGGCGGAGTCACACCTGTGATCTTTTGTTTGTCCTAATTTAATATGTAAATATAAGGCCAGAAGACTCTGTGGATGGTGTAATGAGGGTCCGCTGAGTTTAGAGTGCCCACAAGAAAAAGGGAAGTGACCAAGAGTATCAGCTCACCCACCTCAGGTCGTTATGCTTATTTTTCAGTTTACAATAAAATCCCTGTTATGCAGCACAAGTGGGGAATGAGGGATGCCGGATATCTAGAAATGCCAGTTACCTGAGGAGCTCAGGTTTCTGGACGGATATGGAGCGGGGTGGGCAGAGGAGAGGAGAATGGTGGCGGCCGAATATGGAGCCGGGTGTGGGGAATAGTGGCGGTGGCACACGGAGCAACAACCTTGCAGGGTGGTAGGTGGAGGCAGCAGCCACCGCGTGCTAGCTTTCCCCCATTCCACCTTCCTATCCAGCCAGTCGGCCAGAAGATCTAGTTAGTAGAGTGTTCCAGATAATAGAATGTCGGATAACAGGGATTTTACTTTATATAATTTTGGGTGAGGAGCAAATGTGGCACTGGCTGTGTCCTAATCCTGATTGTGACATACTGGGTATACGAAAGAGAGAGAGAGTTAGTGGAGGACTATAACTCTCTCTATTTGACAGCCAGTATGGTTAAGATCAATAGGTGAGAGATGGACCAGAGTATAGGGGTGGAGGAGCTCTGGGCTGGTAGGTACCGCGTGCAACACAGTTAATCAGTCGTTCTGATACAGGCAGTCCTTGACTTACAGCGTTTCAAGTTACAATGTTTCACACTGACAACGTTTATAAATTAACACTTTGTTTCAACTTTAAGATGTCAGTTTCAACTTTACGACTCTTGATCTGATGTGATGCCACGCCAGTGAACAAGTTCGCTGCATCATCCATCTCACTGGAGAATGCCTGTCCAAGCGTCCTTGGACACTTTCTTTAAGAAAGCAGACAAGAATCCAGAAAAACCTGCAGCCAAGACTCCCAAGAAGACTCCAGCCAAAAACACTTCAAAAAGTCCAGCAAAGTCACCTCAAAGAAGTCCTTCCAAATCAATATTATTGCTATTTACAATATAAATACATGAATGTAGCTATATTACTCATCTATAATTGATTGAGTACAAAATTCTGGGTTATTTTTGGTGAAAATAGGGTATTGGAACTGATCCCCCATTTATAACGTTGTTTCCTATGGGAAAATCGGTTCCAAGTTACAATGTTTTGACTTACAGTGTGGTTTTCAGAAACCAATTGTATCATAAGTCTGAGGACTGCCTGTATCGCTTTTCTCCAGCCTCCTATACGATTATCAAGACATGGCAGGTAAGATGCACAGTGGCAGAGGAAAATTTAGGGTCTAAGGATGAAGAGGTGCCAGTACCAATAGTGTCCTGTGACAGGCACTTTTCTGGGAAGTCGGAGGTCTGGGCTCTAAATGTGGAACACGTCAGCATTGTACAGACGTACAGGCCCTTCCCAGTTGAAGTGATTCAAAGTGGCCCTGAATCTTGAGTGCCAGAGCATGCAGCTAAGGAGCTAAAACACAGGGAGCCCAGCATGCCTTTGGGCCTTAGGCTCCTGAGGGCTGCCAGATATGGAGGACAGAGTGCATTGGCTGTCTGCTTCCCTGTCTTCTCCTGGATACTCTCTGCTACTGTGAGAGTGGTCAATTCCACCTGGAGAAAGCTTCTTGACCATCTCCTCTCCCTGCAGTCCTTGACCTTTGGGTAGTGCTGTCCCTCCTGTCATGCTCAAAGAGGGGCATGCCTTATGAACATGCTTTTTTTCCTCTTCCAGGTCTTCTGCCAGGTGGCAGCTGACAGCCTGGCAGTCAGAGCATGACAGAACTTTAGGGTGAGCCATACCATCTTCATGGAAACCTATTATTTGAGCAGCTGGCCACCAACATGAGGACTTTGCAATCTGGAAGCTGACCATCTCTGCGGTCTCTTGTCCATGGCCAGCCACTTTGGCTTGAGCGAATTCATAGTGAAATTCACACCATGTGGGAGATATTTTGTGCAATCCAGAGGGTGCTGACACAACAGCTTCCATATCACTAAACCAGAGGTCATCACTGGATACCTGCCTCTCATGAAGCCTTACACTGGGTACAGGAAGTAACTATTCAGCTACCAACTGACCAGCTGCTAGACTTTTGGGCACCTCAAGGCACAAGGGGTAGAAGTCACTAGGGGGTGCACCTGGATACCCCTGAGTACTACATGCCATAAATGGTTATTTTGGCCTGTGCCATGCACAACATCTGTGAGGCCAAAGGGGAAACTTTTCTGGAGGCCTGGGCAGAGAAAGCTCAGTGCCACAGGGGCCAGTGTGTGGCACTGGTGGGTGAGCCCCTGGGACACAACAATCCTCAGGGTGTTCTTGCTAGGGATACCCTGGCAAAGCACTAAACAAGGCATGAGGAACAGCCAGTGATTCCTTTGTGAGCCTGGCCTTGCAAACAATAGCAAGCAGCAAGTGTGACAAAATACTAGGGTGTCAGGGTGCTCCCAGAGGTACAGTATGGGTCTATGAAAGCAATATTGGTCCCTCGCTCTGCTGAATGGGAATGCTGGGATTATTGCGCAGAAGTCCTGATTTACCACAGGTGCTTCAGCAAATAACAGAAAAACAAAAGAAGAAGAAGAAATGTATAACAAGGATACAATAAATGCTTTGACAACAAAATATGGTAAAACAAGTCACACCTAGCCCTCATAAAAATTCCTATGAAAATCTCCCAGGGTCAACCTCCCATCAGTCACAGCTGGCTTCCTCAACCAGGGACCTCCATTCCCTCTCTCCTCACTGGAAGCCTCCTCTCCTGCCACCCCCTACAGTCACTGCCTCCAGACCATTCCACACAGCCCTCACTGCTCCCCTAGTCTCCCTTCGGGGGAGTCAGACAATCACTTAGAGCAGCAGTTCCCCATCTGCGGTACAGGTACAGCAGTGGTTTGCAGGCAACCTGTCAGTGGTACGTGTTAACAGATTTCTTATAATTACTTTATATGACAAAAATTTGCTGGTGGTACTTAAGGTTGTATCATTTTTAAATTGGTGGTGCACAGTTTCAGAGTTTGGGAACCAGTGCCCTAGAGTGTTTCTGCCTATGGATCCATGACAGTGAGATTTAGGGAGTTGCCTGCAAGTTTCACTGTATCCCCATTTCCCCATTGACTATGTGGGAGACACACTTGGGAGTGATTAGAGCAGCAGTTCCCAAACTGTGGTTTGGAACCCCAAAGAGGGTCGCAACATCAGGAGATAGGGTCACGGGGTAGGGGGCTGTGGGTTTGAGTGAAGGGCCATGCTGAGGAAATGGGGCCATAAATGGGGTCACGCTGAGGAAAAGTTTGGGAAGCACTGGTCTAGAGTGAGGGATATGCGGTCAGGCAGTGTGACCACTTCTGACCAGTTGGTCCAACCACACAGCCACAGTGTGAGGATGTTGGGGCATTGTCCTAAGTGATGTTGCTACCCAGCATTGCCCTCTTTTGACAGTGACTGAAGGAGGGCATGGAATGAGAGGGCAGACAGGAGCTGCAGCTGTCTTGCTGCCTGAGATTTTGGAGAGGGGAATGGTCAATGTTACCTGCATCAGGAAGCAAAACAATGGAGTGTTAAGCTGTCATTGGTGAACTGACTGACACTCATTAGGTAAATGCACAGACAACACTGGAATCAGTAGCAGAACTTTCCAGGGACATTCCTCATTGTAGCCTTCCCTGCCTCAGACCTGGCCCCTTTACTCCCCTTTTCAGCACAACTGATGCTAATCCCTCTGGCAAGAGCCTGATGCAGAGTCTCCTCCTCCAGTTAGTGGGCTGCCTTGCAGATACAGCAGAGAACGCTGTCTTAGATATGGTGGATGCGGGCTGATGTTGACTCATTCCAAAAGGTCTCTGACAGTCCTACTGTAGGAGAACTGAGTCCTCAGGGACCAGAAAATAACATGTCTGTGTATAGCTGTAAATAGGTGTAACCCTGGGTGCGACACTACATGCGCCCTCACCTGAATAATGGGATCCTGGGGTACCCGGTAGCCAGTAGCCCTGCCCAGCCCCCCTGGGGAGCTGCTGCAGTGCCCCCAAGCGGAGAGCCTCCCCTTACAATAAACACCCTTGCAGACAGTTCTCAAACTATTTACAATATTTAATTATTTACAACATAACAAATAATCATTAAATAAGCACATGGATATACTGACTACTAAACCCTCAAAAACTTATTTACACAGTCTCTCACTTGCACACGGTGTACTGGGGATCCCGTGTGCACTGCCCCTGGTGGGGTATCTCAGGGAGCGGGACTGTCTGTGTCCCTGCACGTGGTCTGTGGACGCTCCCTGGCGCTGGTGTCTGTCTCCGTGCTCCTGGGGTCTCTGGGCAGCAAGCAGCAGCTCCTCTGCAGTTCCTGCAAGACAGCCTTCCCCTGCCTTTGCCCCCCTTCCCTGGTTCTGCTGTGAGCAGTGTCTGGGCTGCAGGCTGTAGCAACCCTCCTGCCCCACACAGCCTCACAGCCCTGGCAAATGCAGCCCCTCCCTGGGCTTTGCCTGCCCCTGGGGCCCCTCACCCAATCAGGGAAACTAGGGCAGACTCTGGCAGTCGTTCCCTCCACCCCCCGCCCCGGCTCTGCTGTGCTCACCCAGCCACACCAGCTGCAGTCAGGTCTCTCCAGGCTTGGGTTCTCCACACCAGCAGTCCCTGCCTGATCCTGCCGCCGCAGCTTCTCCACTCTGCTCTTGCAGGCCTCTCTCAGGGGCTCTCCGAGGGACCACTGCGCTGAGACTCTCAATCCGGTCTCCAGCCTGTCCCTCAGCCCCCTCCCTCTCTTGCCCCCTCCCCCCACCATGGGAAAAACTGCTCCCCCTTTTATCCAAGCCTCTCAGCCAATCCCAGCTCAGGGTCCTTCCCAGGCTTTTGCTAACGGCTCTCTTTCAAAACTTTGCTGGGGTTACATCACCCCTCCCACTTCCAACAGGGCTGCTCCCAAACAGCTTCACTTGCCCTCAGAGCCTACAGTGTCCCCTCTGGGACAAACTTTTTCTCTGCCAGGCAGCTCTTCCCATTCTGTTCAGGTGGGTGCATTTTTTAAAGGCTGCTACATAGGTAAGATCACATGTGAGGCAAGTCTAATTTGGTATGAATCACTGAGGTGGCTCCTCAGAGTACTGTGGGATGCTGGAGGACTGACTGATTTCCTATCATGCTTTGCTGCATAACATGAAGTGCCTCATAATGGTATGCTTCCAGATTGTTTCTGTTTTTCTGGGGTCCTTTCTGAGGCAGAATGGCCTGATTTGAAGCACAGACATGGGGGAGTTGGGGACTCAGTGCTACAGTGGTTGTAAATTGGGAGTCCAGAGCCAAAGGGTGTAGGCAAAAAGAAGAGGCAGGAACAAGACAGAGGGGGCAGGTGGAATTAGGACCACTGGGGCTAGACAGAAGAAAACCTGTCTTGGTGGAAGTTCACAGAGTACTGTGGGGGCTACTGCTTATAGGCAGCAGCTACACCCAAGAAATAATGGGGCTTGTCTGGGAAGACAGACAGACTCCTGACACTTCGCTGGCCAAGTACACCTATGCCTTCATTTTATGGAGTACTTTAAAGGCATTTGGAGCCCTTCAAATGTTATTTTTGTCCATATGTGCAGTGTGAAGCCTGCAGGAAACTAGACTCTGAGTAGGGGAAGCAATAGTACAAACATGGGTGACTGGTGCACCAACCCTGGGCACCCCCTTAAGTTGTTGCTGTTGCCAGTTCAATCCCTGCTACTGCTGCCTCCCTGGGTGCAGATCCTGGTAATTACACTTCTGAGGGGCAGGAATTCAGATGCAACCATGCTTGTGCTTCTCATTTCCTACTGGCTCACGCTGGGTGCCTCCCTGCTAAGGGAGAGTCCATGCTTTGCACCCTGGATCATCCTTTGGGTATGCCTGATTCTCTCCATTGACTCTAGGGATCCTATGTATTTAATCTAATCTGAATTGTCTTTCTAGGGCAAAGCACCCTGTTAGAGTTGCTAAAGCCTAAACAAGAAGGATCTACAAAATGAACTGGATCTGTCCCTTGCAATGAAAACAATCTGAGAGATGCTGAATAAAGGGCAATGGTAAATGATAATGTATCAAGGTGTGGAGAGAGATGTAAGGGGCAGACGTGTTAAAGTCTGCTTTGATCAAGTAGATTTGCTATTCATTCATTCAGAAGATCAATACCATTAATTACATTCCAGTAGTTCCCCTATAATTAAATGTGGGAGAAAATCTGGCAAGTAAGTTAATGTCTGGTGTGGGAGAGAGAGTGAGGTACCTTATTTTTAAATGGATTAAAAATGAGTCAATAACATGAACATGAGCTTTTCTCTTGCAAACCTGTCCCAGAAGCTTTTTCACCAACTGTAATGTTAGTTTCAGGGGAAACATCACAGCTGCTGGATAGATTTAGGACTCTGAGGGGTCTGAGTGGAAGTGCAGATTTTGCTATTGAATGGTACACCAGATAGTTGCATGTGGTGTACAATATATAATTTATCTAGGGAAGTCCCTAATGTAGGTGCCATCTCAGAGGTGTAGCGCTCAGCTTATGTCGCCTGTGCCTTAACATAGTCTATATAAACTTATTTTGGCGGACCTTCTTGTAACAGATAAATAGACTTTCTGGTTTTAGTGTCACCATTTAAGATACTTGTCAATGTAGGAACTAGATATGTTGTATATTGCTTATAGCTGCAGTTGGCCACCTTTTAAGGCTGTGGGCCAGAGTGACCCAGTTCAAGTCAGAGGGGGTGGGCAAGTTATAGGACCCTACGGTGCTGTTGCTTTTCCCTATTGAGGCACTGGGAGTGTGCCCACAGCTAGCACTTTTCCTTGCAGAAGCATGAGGTGGGTGCTTGCAAACAGTGCTTGTCCCCATCACATCAAGGGAAAGTGACTGCTGCTGTAGTCTTCTGCCACTGGAGCCCCACCCCCACAGGCCAGATCAAAGGCTTCCTAGGCTGGATCCAGCCTGCAGGCCACAGTTTGCTGACCCCTGGCTTACAGTACCAAAACAGACTCCATACTGACTTCACCAATGGGAGTAGTTCAATTACAGCAATAAATTGGAAAAATTCTGACTTGTTTCATGAGCAAGATGGCAATCTATAGAACCTGCCTAATAACCCAGACATTACACAGGCTATATCTATGTATACACAAATTAAATATATTGAGAACCTTGCTTTTGATCAATGTTTGTGACTCAGTTGGCACATTTTTCCCCACAAAGTAGAAATGCCTTAGTTACACCATGGCTCCAGAAAAATGTAACATTGGAGCACTGCACACCTGTTGGTTATTCAGAGTCAAATATAATTACTTTTGTGATGGAAGTGAGTTTCTGCTATGATATTTTTAACTCTTTTTAGTCTAGCCAAGCTGTGAGTGATGTGTGAAGTCTATTCCTATTTGTATGTCTTCACTAAAATTACTAACCCTTTAGCCCCATGGTTAGGGTACTCAGGTGCTAGGGAGCACACCTGGGTTAGAATCCCTGTCCCAGTACAGTTTATCAGTTTTATATTAGACGCTTAGTGGTAAAACCAGCAGTAAAACTGGGAGGAGGGGATGAAACTAGACTGTCAAGAGAGCCTTCACCACTGGGCTATAGAGTTAGACCTTTCTTGCTTGCTGTCTATGTGGCCCCATGATTCTTTCATTCATGGCTACCTTCTTACCCAATTTCAACAGGAAAAGTGGGAAGTGCCTCTTCCCTAGCCTGGTCTACAGCCTGGTGGTTAGGATTCTCTCCTGGGAGGTGGAAGATATAAATTTGAATCCTTTGGGCTGAGGAGGGTTTAGAATTCAGGTCTCCTGGGCAGATCCTATAATCAGTAGACTATAATGCAGGAGATCACCAACATAACCAATAAGCATCTACCTCAGAAGAGAACCTGGAGTTCTGGATCTTGAACAGATAGAGTAGATGGGGCAACGCAGTCCTAGGTCAGGCATCCAGTTCCACGCTCAGTGTCTGAGCTTTCTGAATCACCCTCTGGAGGCACCAGACTCTCCCCATTGGTTCAAACACCTGATTGTTCTTTGGAGCACTCTCCTGAGACCAAGTGACACTGAAATTGGGGGTGCTTCTAAACCAGTCTTGGTTTTGTCCTAAATGTCTGGGAAATAGCCTTGACTGTCCATTTTTTTCTATGAGCTATATTGTTGTAGCTGCAGTTAGTGGAGGCTGTCATGCTGCAGCCCCTTGGTTCATCAGAGTGGCTGCTTTCTTTCTGTGCAAATCTTGCATCTTTGCCTATTTCAAATTCACTGCTTGACAAGAGTCTATTGAAATACAGAACAGATGAAAATGTTTTAATCTCTCTATTTTATTTAATATATTCTTCTTATTGAAAAATCTTTCATGGTGGTAAAAAAAGTTGTTTTGTTTACATGTGTTAGAAATGCTAGGAGGCAACAGTGAATTCAAGGCAGATACAATATGTATTTGTTTCTCTGCTTTGTGAAAACATGAATGCAATTTTGTGACAGGCAAATAGCTGCAAATTACTTAAAACAATAAATACACATTTTTTCCTAAGCAGTATAAATATAATTATTTACAGAGAAGCGCTTATTGTGGTGTAGTTGTCGTACACTTTCAAGCCTGGTAATACCAGGCTGGTGATGCTGGTTCTGTACTGGGCTTTTCCAAAAGATGGTTTTTGGGATTCTGTCCTTTTCGTGTTGAACAAAGACTAATTTTCTCCTTCATCCCTTATAGGGTATAAACCACAAGCAAACTGTTTTTAGGCCAGGGAGGGATAAGATGCTTTTGCTGCTTATTCAGTTATAAAAGTCCATGTAAAGGAAAATAAAACACTTTTTCAAGTGAAGTTTCTGTTGGTCCTACTGGATCTTGGAATTTATTCCATATCTCTTGAAAGACATGATGGTGAGGAGCATTAACTGAAAACAAGGGTGTACAACATACGGCCCATAGGTCACGTCCAGGGAAATCCCATGGCCTCCCATAATTCTCTATAACTACTTCATCAAATGAAAAAGGATTTGAAAAGGAAAACAGCAAGTTCTGTGCTAAGTAATCTGCATATGCGCCTGTATGAGTGGTCTAGTTGCCTGCTTGCAAATGTGCTGAGGGCTTATATTCTGTCAGGGGGTTAATAAATGGGCTTCACTATGCCAGTCAGAGGATTGTTTTAATTTATAGAACTGTGGTCCTATAGTTAACATTATAATCTGGATTTAACTCCTGTATTTACATCCTCTCTCCATTTCTTAAACAAATAAAAATTCCTTTTGACCAGTAAATCTCAGGTCATGAATAAACAGTTTGTGGAAATTAATTATCCACTCAGAGTTACTGATTCATAAAAAGCCCAGTATTTCTGATGGTCTGTGCATTTTGAGGTTGCTGTAGTCGCACAGAGTCAGCCTGTTGGTAAAAATGAAAAAGTAAAAAAAAAAATTAAAAGTAGTGTTTTGGGGTTTGGGTTTTTTTAAAGATTTGACCATTAACACTACTGATGTATGCTAAATTTAGACTTTGTGAACGTGGCGATCTAAAATTAGTCTCCTAAACCCTTATGTAGGTGTTTAGATAAGAATGAATATGTTTAGAAATGCTGGATACTTTTACCCACTGTTGAATTTGGTGGAATTCAGATATGGATGCTGAAGACAGCTACAGTTGGCTACGGTTGCAGTTAAACTGAGTTCAGCACCAGTTATAACTGCGTTATCAGCAACGGGTAAATTTGCTAAGGTCGGCAACTTCTGAGCTTCTTCGGATTTTTTCTTCCTAAGAAGCAAAAAAAAAGGTTTTGTATGGCTGTTTTGTAACGATACATTTTCCTCCTTTTCAGCTGTTTTTGGAAGAGGAGCATAATTTAGCACTCTTAACAATTTTCATTTCTGAAATATTGCACAATTCAATAGTTATATAAATACTTGGTGCCATATGAAAATACATTAAGGAATGTTTTGAGGACCAAATATATTCAATCTTTGGCTGTTAGCCAATTTCATGAAAATCCATAGTTTGTGTATTTGTGAGTGGCAATATTTTGATCTGTTCAGCTTGTCTTTTGTAGAGGAAAATCTAGTTGATTAACCTACAAAACAAGAAAGAAAATCAATAGCTGTAGTGACGTCACTGGCTCATCTACCTTCTTAGGCAAAATATTCTGTCTGAAAATTTATTTTATTTAGCTGGTTAGTTGATTTGTTTGTTGCAGATTTAAAAAAATGTTTTGGTGGGAGGAGATGGGTCAAGGTCTGAATGAATCAGGCTAGAAATAGATGTCGCCAAGTGAAGTGGATCAGTTGTTCCAGGATGTGTCCTAATGGGCAACATGTTTTGCTCAGTGAAGCAAATCAGTGTCATCACATGTTGCCTATTGTCCTGCCTGTTGATGCTGCAGGTGGAGAGTGTGGGCAGCTCTGGGCTGCCCAGGCTCTCCTGCTGCAAAGCAGATAGGTGCCCACTGCTAAATAGCACAAATTAATACTGCCTTTGTTGCAGCCACACAGTGGGGAAGGGCCAGGGTGAGGGAGACTGCATGCTGCCAATGCAGCCAGGGGGCCATATGCTACCGGCGCTGCCCAGAAAGTGGTGGGAACACATGCTGTTGAGATTTCCCAAGGAGCAGGGAGGCATGTGTTGCCAGTGCTGCAGCATCACACAGTATGCAACTCAGGGCCACACACCAGCACCACATGCAGCCTCCAGATGTACTGAAGTTGGACAGCCCTGCACTAGCATTTGAAACCAACAGAACCGAGTATATGAAGCTGAGCATAGGCCTTCCCTGCTCATGGGTGCCTTGACCAATGGAAGAGGGGGCTGCTGCTTTCTGTACCAGGTGGAGGCTCAATTGCTTTTTCATTTTTGGGGAGGGACCTTTGAGGGACACCACAGCAGGAATCTCCCCTGAGTCTGAGGCAAGAGAATGGGTGGGGGTGGGCAAACTGGGTGTGGGGGAGTAAATAGGGTAAATAGGGTCATATGTAGTGAAGTAGATGTGAATGGGGGCTTGGAAGCATGGATGGGATTGGCGAGAGGGTTTGTTCTTATGGGGGATAGGCAGGGAAGTGAGAGTGGGGGTGTGGTTAGGTGGAGTTCTCAATTCTGGAGTGTCATTTGGGGATTTTATTGTTGTTAGGACTTGCTTCTGTTCATCAAACAGCTGATCCCTAGTCAGCATTTTGACACCTTATTAATGATGTTGGCCGTGTGTAGACAAATGAGAGGCGTGTGTGCACGACACTTTAAAGCGGATTAAATGCTTTTGCACGGCTTTAATGGTGTCAGCGTTTGCACACCTCAGGGTGTATTGCGAATTAATTCCAGCTGCTGTAGGAAATTCAGCGGCGTAATGCACCTTAAATGACTTGGGGCACTCCTTTGAGGAGTTTTAGTTTGCTGCCCCTACAGCCATAAAACGAAGCACCGGGTTTTGTGCAGCTCAGGGGCTCTCTAGGAAGCCCTGCAGGCAGCCTGGCAGCAGCCCAGGAAAACAGGCTCCACCCAAGAAGAGTGGCGACCCCCCCCCCGGAGCTTGCATGCCTGAGCTGCACGGGGCCTGGTGCTTCGCTGTGCGGCTGTGGTGCCTCCCAGGACCACCTGAGCTGGGTGCCCGTGGGCGGGTGCCACCTGCGGGGGGCTGCCACTGCAGGAAGCACCAGCCACCCCCCCCAACACACACACACACCAGGAACTGCTCCACCCACTGACAGCTCACCCTCCCCTCCCCACTGCAGAGGCAGGTAAGTCAGTGGGGTGTATGCATGATATGTGGGTTAAATCAGCCCTAAATTGAAGCGGTGTTTTTTAAAACCCATTGCTTCAATTTAGGGCCCCCATTTCATGTACACACTCTATCTGTAGTTCAGTTAGAACTTGCTTCTCTTCATCAAACAGCTGATCCTTAGTCGGCATTTTGACATCTTGCTAATGATGGTGATTGCAATAGCTGAGATTGAGATATCTAGTTAGCTGTTGTCTACATATTGTTACCATCTGCAGGGGCGACATGTAGGAGGTGCACACAGGTGCATGTGCGCTGCCTGAGCATGGCAGTGCACCCCCTACACAAAGATGTCGTCACCCCGCTGGTGGTCCACAATCCCTGCTGGATGCCGCCGCTGCTGCTGGCAGTGGCTGTGGGTGGTCACTGACCGTTGGTTGGCGCTTGTCCCCCCCGCCACCAACAGCGCCGGTGGTGTCTGCAGGAGCTGCTTAGTCGCTGCCGCCAGGCTCCCACTACTCCTGCTGTTGCTGCGCTCCGGCCGCTGCCGCGCTCCCACTGCCACTGTGCCCCCCCAGCTGCCAGGGTCACGTGTTGTTCATGATCATCTGGGTGCAGAGTGTCATCTTGTTTCCTCTCATGATCTGATATGGTTATTGAAGTGGGGTAGGTATAATATGGAGATCAGAAGTTATCTGTTAGACTTCTCAGGTTCTGCTCAAGGGGAGAGAATGGAGCAACTATAGTACTTTTCCCATGAATTCCTATCATGTCATCTCAGCAGCCTGGTGATACCTTGTGGTTGGTTGTGTCAAAAATTCTAGAAAAGTCCAGCAGTGTGATCTTGGAGATCTTGCATATGCTTCTGACCATAGGAGATTTATGTTTATTGACTGTAAGATTGTCGCTTTGCTCTGCCTTAGTCTGAAACCCTCTTCTAATGTATGTAAGATAGTGGTTGGTGCCACCTGTGGTTGGAGTAGGGAGGTAAGTACTACTCTACATTATTCTTTCTTCAATTTCTACTTATTATTTTTCAGAGTTTCACTTCTAATATGTTTTTTAAAATCTATGTACAGGGAATGCATCTTCCTCTAAATAAACTCTTTTTGTTGTTTCCACACTTACATATACCATTTTTCTAATACTGGTTTTGGCTATCAACATACAGCATTGGCTCTCTCCTCCTCCTCCTTTTACTGCCTGTCTTTCTCTCACTACTTAGGGGTATGGTATGGTTGACCCCAGTGGCCAGGAATAATTGGCTGTAACCTTGCTGTCAGACAGTGACATCTTATCCAGTTGCTCTTTTTTTTTGTCTTGGGTAACAATATGCCTTCACCTGGTTCATTAACTCAGTATAGTGGTAGTCTCCTGGGTGTCCTCCTCTTTTTTTCATTTTGCTCTCTGAATAACACAGGACTGTATTCTAAGTGGAAAGCATCAGTTTCTGAAAAATTCACATACTCCTAAACAGGAAAAACCCCATCTGAAACTAACATAAAAATATGAAACTTGTATAAGATTAGTTGAATTGCTTTGTGGTTGCCTTTATTAGGGAGATCAGAAGCGCGTGGATTTTTTAGTGATTAATAGGATTGCTTATATCACAGTATGTCAGGTTATTCAACAGAGAATGTTTAAAAGCAACTGAAAATTTTAAGAAAAAATAGGACTAGAATTCACAGTTGATAAGATTTATGCCTCATGGAAACTTGTTTGATGTTAATTATTAAAAGAATTTGTCAGTTCGGATAATAAAGGTCTTTAATCCCAAAGCCTTAACTCTTTTGAAATAACAGTAAGCAGAATCTTTTCCACATAACATACTTAGGGGATTATGGACTGACAGGTAATAAATTATTAGGTTAGCTCTTAATTTTTTGTTAAAATATGCTGTGTTTTAAAATGCTTTTTCAAAGTATTTTACAAAAAATATGTATTTGATATATTTTCTCAGGAGGTTTTTGGCGGAGATCTGTTTTCATCGAAAATGCCCTGGATTCCAAAGTGTAACTGGAGAAATGTTATCCAAGATATAGAAGACTTGTTGCCTGTTGTAATGCTGCTGTCGTTTCTCTGGTGTGGAAAGTTATGGGCCTAGTGCTTAGAGAACCTGAGCACCCACAAGTCACACTTCTAGTCAGTGACACTTGCATGTGATGTTGGTCATTTCCTCTCAGGACAATATCCTTGTGAAATACGTCAGACCAGTTTTGGTGTAGCTACAGGGGCTGCCAACCTGCAGCACACATGCCATAAGTGTCATGAACAGCCTGGGTGTGTGGTACATGGTAAATCGGGGAGAAGGGCAGGGAGCAGAAAGCAGAGCCAAAGATTGGGTTAGGGAAGGGGATTGGAGCAGCATTTAGGGAGGGAGTGGAGCATAATTTGTGGTATGCCTGCCAAAAAAGATGGCCCCCACTGGATAGGCAGGGTATGGGTGGGGTGTGAGGGAGGGTGGTGGGTGTGGGGAACCCTGCCATCCTCCTGCCATCATGCACAGCCCCTGTGGCAGCAGGCCCTCAGGGTGCTCATGGCTCACACAGGCTCAGCCGTACATCAGCGCGCAACTCCAACCACTTCTGGGAGCTGAATGTGTCAGCAAGGAGCAGAGCCAGACCAGCTCACTTCTACTGCGTGGGGCTCACGTGCAGCTTCTGGGACTTGTGTGCCACCAGGAAGAAGCCTCACGTGATGCAGCAGGCTGCTTTTCCTGCTTCCTGCCACCATGCACATGAGACTTCACCAGATTTTTAGTGTATGATTTGGGGGTTTTGGGTTCCAAGATGGCACCCCCAAGGGAGTACTTCCAAGGCAAGGGGAGGTCCTTCCAGTGGCAAGGGTCAGGAGCTGAGGGGTCGGGACTTCCAGTTCCAAGACGGTGACGAGAGGGTGGAGTGTGGCCCTTGACAGCAAACTAAAACTCATTAAGTGGCCCTCCAGCTGAAATAATTGCCCACCCCTGACGTAGATGCTAATACCCCTCTATCTTCCTCTTAACCGGATGAGAAGATGGTGATTGTTTCGCATTCCCATTTGGCTTTGCTCTCAGGAATGATGTGTGTGACAGGCAGAAGAGCAAACAGGGAGTTAATTCACTCCACAGTAGCCCCATGGCAGGCTTAATTCTTGGAATATGTAAAGTGGCAGATTTTTTAATAGTTTATGAGTCCTCTAGTAATGCTCTCTGCATTTTTAGGGTACATACAAATGTGCATTTGGAGTGTCTTCAAAAGAAGAGAGGAGCTCGCAGTAGCTGTTATGCTATGACTATAACACATGTATGAGCCTGTAGCTGTACAGGTGAGTTAAATTGCCTTAACTTTGATCCTGGCTGAAGCAAGGTGAAAATTGAAGTGGTTTTGCCACACTTGTACCACCACAGGCCCATGCACATGTAACAGCTCCCCCTCCTCTTTTGAAGCCTCTGCAAGTAAATTTTTGTCTACTCTTAAAAATCTGCAAGAGCAGCAGTGTGTAGTCAGCAATGTCGCTCAGCTATGTCACTCAGACTTGCACGTCTGTGTGTAGTTGGTAAACATGGTTATTGGACTGCAGGTTGGTGTTGAGTGAATAGTTCTGATAGTCCGTGCTCAGGAAATTAGATTTTATTAGAGCTACTCAGAATTTCATCCAATTTTATATTGGGTTTTTTCCCGTTGTTTTTTAAGATTTATTTATTTTAGTGTGTTTTGAGAATTCCTCTGTGGACCTTAAGATTACTGATGCATCTTCTTTTTCTCTCTTACTGAAAACAAATACTGACCAGTAATATGGTGTTGCCTTTACTTTTTGTGTTTTGTACAAGGACTACTGAAAATACACATTGTAGGTGCCCTCAATATTAATACCATTCTGCTTGTTTTATGATAACCAGAAAAACCTGCCGGTGGAATTTAACATGGATTTCACCTTCCTGCCCTAGCTGATCTTTTGCTGTTAGTGAGGTCCACACATTAGAGCTCTGTTACATCCCATACTGTCTGTGATAGAGAAGAAGCCATCCAGTTCTTCCTTCACCTTCTTTCTAGTATCTGCAAGTGATGAGCCGGACTCAGCAGGTTGGAAGGAAGAGGGAGGTGCACTTAAAGTCTACACTACTGGCTGAAAGAAATCCTTAGTTAATCTGATGACTGTCTGAATTATGTTGCCCACCTGAGATTCTGTGGTGACCAGGTTTATAATTTGATTTCTTTAAATTTCATTTTTCCTTGGTTATTTTGCCCTGTTGTGTTGGTTGATGGTCATTTTCTGCAGCTTTTCACTTGGAATTATGATTTTTAATATTCCAAATTCATTGTTTCCTCCTCTTCTATCTTGTTTCTCTTAAATATTTCTCATTTAAAAGCTGTTAGCTGTGGCTGCGTTCTTTGGGTCCCCTGTTTAAATTGGTGTATAGAACCTCCCTTTCAAGTCAGTGTGAGTTATGAATATGGATTTTTAACTGCTTTATGTACACACAAGTGAATATCACTGTACTAGGGTTATATGCTATATACATTGCATATAGAAATAGTATCTTGCCAAGATGCCATTATTTCATAGTTTCATAGTTGGTAGGGTTGGAAGGGACCTGAGCAGATCATCAAGTCTGACCCCGTGCCATGGCAGGAAAGAGTACTGGGGTCAAATGATCCCGGCAAGGTGTTCGTCTAGCCTCATCTTAAAGACCTCCAGGGTAGGAGCCAGCACCACTTCTCTTGGAAGTTGGTTCCAGATCCTAGCCGCCCTGACAGTGAAGTAGCACCTCCTGATGTCTAGTCTGAATCTACCCTCTGCCAGCTTGTGACTGCTATTTCTAGTCACTCCTGGTAGTGCTCGGGGGAACAGGGACTTCCCCAATGCCTGCTGGTCCCCCCTGACTAGTTTGTAACAGGCCACTAGATTCCCCCTCAGCCTTCTCTTGTGGAGGCTGAACAGGTTCAGGTCCCTTAGCCTCTCTTTGTAGGTCCTGCCCTCCTGCCCCCTGATCATGCGAGTGGCCCTCCTCTGGACCCTCTCCATGTTGTCCACATCCCTCCTGAAGTGCAGCACCCAGAACTGGACACAGTACTCCAACTGCGGCTGGACCAGTGTCGCATAGAGGGCGAGGATCACCTCCTTGGCTCTGCTCGAGATGCATCTGTGGATGCATGACAAGATGTGGTTGGCCTTCCTGTCTGCATCTCCACACTGTCGGCCCATGTTCATTTTGGCATCAATAATGACTCCGAGAACCTTTTCTGCCTCTGCACTGATGAGAAGGGAGTTCCCCCGCCTGTAGGTATGCTGCTGGTTCTTCCCCCCCAGGTGCAGTACCTTGCATTTGTCAGTGTTGAAACCCATCCTGTTCTCATCTGCCCACCCCTGTAACCTATCTAGGTCCAATTGCAGCCTATTCCTCCCTCTAGCATGCCCACTTTCCCCCACATCTTAGTGTCGTCTGGGAATTTGAACAGGGTGCTTTTTACCCCCTCGCCCAAGTCGCTGATGATGTTGAACAGTGCAGGCCTGAGGACTGAGCCCTGCGGAACCCCACTGCCCACATCCCTCCAGGTCGAATAAGACCCATCCATCACCACTTTATGGGTGCGGCCTTCCAGCCAGTTAGTGACCTAATTGACTGTGTAGGTGTCGACGCCAAAGTCCCCTAGTTTTTTAATGAGAATGGTGTGAGAGACAGTGTTGAAGGCCTTCCTTAAAGAGCTATAACATGACATTCCACTTGAATCAGTTCAGAAGTGACATTATCTACCTTGCTCTATGTAGTACAGAGTAACCTTGACCCACATTAGGTCTTTTGTGTACTGTGACCAGCCTTTGAACCTTGGATACTGCTGACCTACTGGTAAGGGTGGAGTGCTGCTATCTTTGGTGTCTGACACCCATGGCTCGAAGAAGACCTTTAGATGTTGTTAGATCCTGTTTCGGTTTGCAAGAAATGAGGAAGTTGGTTGTCTTGGTGTTACTAGAATGCTGGGCTAAAAATAAACAAACTTGAAATTGGAGATGGAGCAGCAGAGCCCAATCACCTCTGTGTCCCTTCACCCTTGTGATGCAAGCAACATGTTGAGGCTAAGTGTGGTTGAGTTCATCTGCAGGTACTTGGTCAGCTGAGCGTGGTTCAAGGCTGCTGTAATTGGAAAAGGGCATGACTGGGTGAAAGGGATTGTTATGTGCCTTTGAAGCCTAGGCAGTGTTATTTAGTAAGCTTGCACTGTGGGGTGGCTCTGCTGTGTTTGTCACACAGTCAGGCAGGGTCTAGCACCAGGTGTGGCACCATGGGGGATGCAAGCCCAAGGAGCTGTGGCAACACTCAAGCCCTGTGTGCTTAGCCCAAGAAACCTTCCAGCTCAGCAGCATCCATTCCTTGTCACCCACTGATAGCCAGGGTGTCCTGCATTGACTCTCCCACAGTAGACTTGTGCACCTTAAACTGATTGGCGATAGCCCAGAGCTTGTTGGGGGTTGCAAGCTTCCAGATGATGACACTGATGACAATGTGTTTCTCCATGGTGAGGGGTACCCTTATGCTGATGCCCTGTCATGAGAGGGCAGGGCCCCGCTCAGTGGATATCTCCATGAAGGTGGCATGACATATCCTGAAATTCTGTTGCCAGTGCTTGGCATTCCACATTTTCAGGATAATGCACACCCAGTACTGAGCGGTCATGTTGTATAATTTCCAGCATTGGTGCATGATCTGTAAATTACACCCCCTGGAATTATGCAATTATGTGCCTGTGCTATTTTGCGCATAAAAGGCATGACAGCGCACAATTGCATAATTTTACATAATTTAACCTCAGCGGGCTCTGTGCCTCCACCTCCGCAGGGCTCCTGGCGCTTCAGCTGAAAGCCCCATGCACTGAGCATGGTAAGGGGAGGGGAGCTCCTGCCTGCAGGAGGGGAGTGGGGTGAGCATGGGGTTTGTGGGAGGGGGGTATGCATGGGTTTGGGGTTTGTGGGTGAGTGTGTGCCGGGCCAGCCAATTCTGTGCCTCCACATGGGGCTTCCAGCACTCTAGTGGGAAGCACAAAGCCAGCCTGGCCCAATGGTGTGCAGCTCAATGCCTCCACATGCAGTTTCCTGCTGGAGTGCTGGATGTCCTTTGTGGAGGCACAGAGCCCAATGGGCCCAATGGCACACGGCTCCCAGTCCACACGCCATCAAGCCAGACCAGGTGGGCTTCATGCCTCTACATAGGGCTTCCAGCACTCCAGCGGGAAACTGCATGTGAAGGCATGGAGCCTGCCCAGCTCAATGGCATTCAATTCTGTACCTCCATGCGCAGCTTCCTGCTGGAGCGCTGGAAGCCCCATGTGAAGGCATGGAGCTGGCCCGTGGTGTGTGGCTTCTGCCTGCAGTGTTGCGAGCCCCATGTGCTGGCACAGAGTCAGCCCATTCTGGTCTGAAGGTGCGTGGTAATGGGCTGGGCCAGGCAGGCTCTATGCTGCCACATGCAGCCCCCGGGACTCAGATGGAGCGGCGTGCCACCAGGGGCTCTGCCTGCTGCGGCCACGAGTGCCCCAAGGGCCCACTTCCTACTGCTGCTGAGCTGCTGGTGATGTGGGCTGTGAGGAGGGGGGCCCACATACACCCACAAACCACACACCCACTTATACCCCTCCACACACTTCCTTACCAACCCCCCCACAAACCCCACACTGGCCCACAAATTCCACATACTCCCATACCCACACCCCCTACAAACCCCACCCCCCACAAAATGCATCTCCCATACCTGCCTACAAACTTCCAACACCCCCAGACCTCTTTACAAACCACACGCTTACCCCACACCCATGTCCCAACCATACAAAGTACCTACATATATTTCTAAAGAAGTTTCAAATAGTGTTATATTTAGTTTAATTTGGGGGAAAACGTAATTAATTTAGCATAATTTTGAATTTTTCTGTGCATAATTCCCTGGGGTGTATTAAATGGTTTCAGAACATGCTAGCTGGCATAGTATCCAGTAGGTCATTGCCCTTATCAGCCATGTACAGGGACAGGATCAGAGCTCAAGGGTGCCTATGGCCAGGGCCTCGGTTGTATTCACATGGTCTTGCACACCGCTGCACACCAGCCCACACAGTAGCTGAATGAGCTTGCTAAAGAAGCAGTGGCAGGCCTTGATTCTGTCCTCTCAGGTGCTGACTGTGCTGGCATGCACAGGACCTGCCAGCACTTCTGAATCCAGTGCCACAGGGAACACAGGCAGGGGGGATCAATTCTGGGCTGAGTGCCTTTGGGAGTGGAAACTAACTAGTGGAAGTTATAGCTCTGCATTCTCAGCATGAGCAAGGGAGTCCCTGGTGGGTGTTGTTCCCTGGGTGGCTAGCCAATTGGTGCTTTATTCTATACTCAGCACTCTTTGGAACCCTCTAGAGATGGGGTTCCCCATAAAACATGCTGACATCTTTGCACACTGACCCACTGCCTGTGGTGTGCCAGCAATACAGGCACTTGCCTTGCTTTGCAGTGCTCCAGATGACCGGCATCTGAATGACTGCACGTGCGTGCTGCTCTACATTTTCATGGAGCTGTAAATGAATGCCTGCTCATACCCTCAGGTAGAAATTATCCAAGCAAGGCTAATCAGATACACTAGGATCCTAAATTTTACACAAAGCTATAAATCATACACTCAATTGTATCTATTATAGTCACCAAAACAAATTTGTAATGCTGACATTACCAAAACAGAAACCTTGGGTACCTTATCAGAGCAGCCTGGGTATATTTTTAATCAGTATGTGTATGCTTTATATATTGATTATGCAGAAATACATACTGTTTTGAGGATGTGTTAAGAAAGACTGGAACTTCAATATTTTTTCGAGCACCATTCCAATATTCTGTGATTTGACACTACCGACAGCTGTCAAACGTAGACAGCATTTTAAATCCACGTTTAAAAATATATGCTGTCATTACAAATTGTTCTCATTTACTATATAATGCTTCATACCATAATCTGAAAAATCGGTGTGGGACAATCTTTTTTGCAGGCATGCCACAACTTAAGCCCAATCACATCTCTGGCTAGGGACAGACATTCAAAAAGCCTGAATTAATTTAATCTTTGCAGGTTAGTCTAACCTGGCTAGGTTGAAACAGTTTATAACTGCACAGACATCCCAGAAATGCAGGCACATGCCTGCAGTGGCTCAGGTTAGAAGCCAGGGAGCACTAGAGCAGCCCTCCGTTCCTTTCCACAATGCTGAGCTGACGTGTGGCCAGGCCCTGGCAGGATGCTCTGATTAGTGAGGGGTTCTCTTTCTCCCCCAGCAGCCCAGCAGAGACTTGATAACACAGTGTTTATCACCTCATTAAGAAAACAACAGATGGACATTACAAGTTACCTGTTAATTCTGCCTTTGTCTGGTTTGCCACAGCATGGACCATATCCAGCATGTGATCTTTTAGCTAATGCTGAAAGGCAGAGGGGGATGGGGGAATAATCCCTGCTTAGCAGGGAGAGAGGAGGAGCAGGGAGAAGCCAGGCAGACACTTGCAGTCTCTGCCCAGCTCCAGCCAGGGAGCAGAGGGGCGGGGTCAGCTCTGCTGTGGAGCAGAGAGCCCTGCCAGGCCCAGAGAGCATGCCAGGATGCTGGGGGAGTCTGATTTATCTTAAACCAGCAAGGGGTCTGGGACAAACATTGCATAAACTGGTTTGAGCCACATCAGTTAAATCTGATACTTCATTCAACCAGGTTTATCTCAAACTGGTTTCAACTGCTTTATGTGCGTGTTCTATTACAGGTTTAAACCAGTTTCTGATCACTTAAACTGGCTTATGTATAACATCTGTCCTGAGCCCCTAAGTGCAACTCTGACCCCTAAGTGCAACTCTGATCCCTTTCCCATGCCTGATCTGCTGCTCTGTCTGCTCTTTGTTCCCTGCATGCTCTGTTCCCTGCCTTTCTGCTTATGCCAAACACAGCAGATGCCCATGCCAGTTGTGCAATGCATACTTTTGGTTGACCACCCTGATGTAGATAAATCATCATAGATCTGACTGTTACCTAGTTGGTCGGAGAATGTAAACTAGATATACAAGATTTTAGGGACCGTATTGTATAAAAAAGAACAACTCTGGGTATGGACAGAAAAACAAGTTAAAAGCAAGTTAAAAGGATGGGAAGGGATGTACCACATGTCAGCTCCTGTGTGGTCACTGTTTGTGTGTCCAGTGCTATCCTATGATAAGTGAAAGCTGAACTGAGGCTTAGCCCAAATGAAACAAAGCTTCTTTTCTTCCCACTGACTCTGGGGAAAACTAATGGGAGGTGATGAAAGGTATGAGATGGCGGGAGCGGGGTGATGGCAGGGCAGGAATGACAAAATTCAGTGGCTGGGTTCTGGGTGTGAGGTGCAAGAATCCTCACGTGGGGATGCAGGATGAAGTAGGTAAGCTGAGGCCAAAAGGATCCACCAGCCCTGTGGTGCTGAGGAAATGTGACCAGAGATAAGAAATAAAAGTAGACTCCCAAAATAGCCAAAAGTAGACTCCCCAGAACTGAAAACTGCGGCCCAACCCACCCCTACTCCCACTTCTGTCCCAGCAGAAGAAACCCTCTGGCCAAGCCCAACTGTGCTTCCCAACCTCCATTTGCATCTGCTTTACATATATTTCAGCTTTGGTCCCTATGACATTTAAGACCGTGGTTCCACAGTGAAAACACAGTTTTAAATGGCATCTGGAAATTGCTTCTAGCTTCAGAAGCCCTGTCTGTATAACTCCATGGGACGCAGAGATGCAGAACTAAATTGAAAGCAGTACCATGCCTCTGAATAGACATGGACATCTTGATTCCTTGGGATTTATGCAGATCCTGGAGTTCCATGGAATTTGGTGGCAGGTGTTGTTCTGTGATGGAACTACTCTCAGGTAGGCTAACATGGGAGAAATCTTGAAGAGGACGACGAGGTCAGGAAAATTTTCTCCCCTTTAGCTCCCTTGCATTAGTTTTCCTGGAAGAGCTGAGTCAGAGCGATGGTGATAACTTCTTTTTCTTGCAGGATATTCCTTTGTGGTGTCATCCTTTCAAGTCTGCAAAGCACATGAAACATTTTTCCTTTTAAACAAATTTACGTTATTATAGCATAAATATCTGTCTGAAAGCAAAATCAAACTCTCCTGAATAAAAGGTGAATGTTGTTATCTTCATCAGTTTTGCGTTCTATTTGAGAGAAATACATTTTTATTTGAACAACAAAGCTTGTTCATATTTCTGTGTCAGGCTCATCAACTTTCTGCTACAGGGAAACTACCATATTTATTCAAATATAAGACCCCATAAATTAGACTCTTTATGTGGAAAATGTATACATTTGTTATACTTTTCCAGGTATAGAATCTCATTATTGAAAGTGTCCCCCTCCCACTGCTACAGCAGAGAAAATAAATCTGCAGGGTCAGGTAGCCCCCTTGCCCTTTGTCTCCCTTCCTTCCCAGTGCTTCTCCCTGTGACCCCTTTCCTCCCGAGCACCTAGAAGTGAAGGACAAATTTAAAAATGCTGAACTTGAAATAAACATACCTGTAGTAATTTTCATGTAGTACTCAGAAACTTCATTCATCCAGAATTGATACGTTTTACCTTTTTTGAAACTGCTGCAAGTTTTGGCATAGGTACTCTATAAACGCACTTCTAAACAGCACTTTTGTACCTACTTATATATAGTACAAGCTATTCATGATATTAATCTAAAGCCAAAAGTCTCATGATTTACCATATAGTTCATTGGGCTGGGCCTCAGCAGAGTCAACGGTGTTTCAAGCCACGGTGACTCCAGAGCTCAGCACTGTTTAGTACGTGTATATTCCAGATCCCCCCTGCCCCTGCCACACGCACAAAGGAGCCATGTGCTAATTAGCTACCCCTTCCCCCCGACTTATGACTGGAACCAAGTGATGTTGTGTCAAGAATCCTGGGATCCTCCAAAAATGTATACGTGGATGAAGCACAGGGCAACCTGGCAGGCTCCACCTCATGGAGGGTGGGGCTGCGCTAATCAGATGCGACAGGCTGAGAAAGGGGGCGACAGAAGGATTCTGGGCTTATTGTTTGGGGCCCTGTTTGTTGATGTTTGCCGGACATTTAAGGCTGGTAAAGGAACAGGAAATGGGAAAGAAAGGCTCAGCTTAGCTGTGGGAGTGAAGAGGAAGTGAAAGTGTATTCAGTGTAGTGGCTCATCATGACATGGAAAAGAGTTGGTGATAAAGGGAACTGAGTGCAAGGGGTAGGGACTTACAAAACTCAAGGCAGCTGCTGGCTGACTTTGGAGGGAAAAGATGGGCCTGGCAATCATTTTCATGGGTGGAGTGTGATGCTCCCCCTCTGCCACACACCTCTGATTGACTGAGAGGCCTTGGCAGCCCTGCATTTCACTGCTGATTAGCTGCTAGCACTGCCAATCATACAATCTAGCCCCTCACTGCTGAGTAGCTGCAGGGGCTGTTCATCATGCAGCCCAACCCCCTCACCACCGTTTTGTTCAGAGGGGCAGTGTCATATGATGGACAGCCCTCACAGCCAATTAGTGGTGAGCAGTAGGAGCAGTAGCCATCTGGGGCAGTTTGTCATGTGAGCAGTCCCCTCCCCCACCTCCCTTTCCCCCCTGGCAGGCCGCACAGTCAGGCTATAGCATGGTGAGGACTGCAGGTTCCCTCTGAGGAGCCAGCATTTTATTTTTGGTAAGTTTTCTTTTTTTTTTTTCCTCCAGATTTTGCAAGCATTGCCCGCGTGTGCAATTTTGGTAGGTCCCTAGCTATGTGTGCTACTATGTTTCTTGTTCAGATGTGCTGCACTAACATATCTTTGTGGCATTTTTGACACCAAGGGGAGGGTGTCGGGGCTGGATCTGGCCCTCTCAGTGCTGGCCTGGTATTGCAATATCTCTAGGCCTAGTGCCAACTCCCTGCTGAGGGAACACATGCCCATTTTTTTTTAAGGGCCCCACACGCCCAGAGACACACACACACACATATGAAAGGTTTCCATCAGTGTGTTTGCCCAAGATGAGCCATGTGTTTTATAGTCATGCTCAGTGTTGACTACATTTAATCAGCTTCATAGTTGGTTCCCATTACTGAGCACATGCTGTTTTGGGCTTCAGTTTAATGAGAAAGAGTGTATTTAATGAGGTTTCCTTGTATGTGACTGTAAGATCAGAAGCCTTTTTCCTCATGCAGACTGGGGAAGAAAAAACCTCATCTTGTATTTGAGTAAATACTGTATATTCCCAGGTACCTCACCCTGCATTTTGCATGCTATTAAATAAACTATTAATTTTTTTACTAAGTTTGAATACATATTACAGCTTGCTTTTTTTGGCTGAAAAAGGATATTTGTCAAGCTCAGTACAAAATTTTCAATAATATTGTTCTGTGTGTTTAGAAAAGCGATTTTACTGGTGAATGTAAAGTAACATAGAGAAAGTCAGTGGGGTGGGGTTCGCTTTGATTTGATTTCAACTTTGTTAGTCCTCCTACATAAGCTAATGCAATAAAATTCAGATACCAATAAAAATAGCAATTGAGCACATGTTTTTACTAAATATATTTCATACATTTGATCCAATTAAATAAATAACTTAATCTAAAATTGACTCACAGTACTAACTTAGATATATACCTGGGAGCCCTGATTATTAAGATACTATCTCAACCAGGATGTTATGGAGAAGAAATCTTATATTTTATCTCAGATCAGTTTTGTTTTCCTCTCCTTCACAGTAGACCAGGCAATGGAACGAGACTTTGCTAGAAATCCATTGTATTACTTTTTTGTTATTGCAGTCTTATTTTTTTAAATAGCTTTTAAGATTGTTTTCAGGAGAATGGAATTAGGAAGAAAATAAGCATGGTTGAGAGAAGCATGAGTTTGAGCTTTTTGTCTTCTTTAGCCATTGAGACTATCTCCTCCCTTTAGCTTTTGTTTTAAAATCCTTCCGATTTTATAGATAAAAATGGCTCTCCATTATCTAGCAGAGACATGCAGGAGGGCTGGATTCAGCTTCTGTGCGTGCCACTGCAAAAATGGCCCAGGGGTCTCTGTTAACAACTTCAATATCCTCCTACACATCTTAGAAGGTTTAGTTGAGTAGCCTGCACATATACTGTGTAAATCTTAGTGCTTTAATGCTGAAAAAAATGTACCTGGACAAAGTCCAAATTGTAGAAGAAGCCATTAAATATCTGCCATCAGTTCAGTAATTTATCCTCTGGGACTAAGGGCAGAATACAGCATTAGTTTAAAATTTGTATCCTAAAGTGCTACAAGGAAAAAAATGCATTATAATACAACTCTGTGATATTGAAATGAACCTCTGATACTATGTCCTGTTTCATGAATTAATTAAATTTTTCACATCTGTTCTAGACAGAACTAAGCCAGGAACCATAAATCCAAACCCATCCAACTGTATGTGTCTATGTGTGTGTGTCCATAGACATCTGGATCTTACATGAGATAGATCAACATGGAGGGTTGAGCTAGAATCCTGAGACTTAACTCCTCTGATTTTAGAGGGTCTCTGAAATATGGCTTCAGAGTTGTACCCTGATGTTGCAGATAGAGCTTGTTGGATAAACCACACTTATTCTACCTCAATTGGAACAGCACCTGAATGCCGGAGTCCTGGTGCTGATTTCAAATCTAGGGCTGCAGTTTGCAAATTTTACTATTTCTGGTTTTCTAAATGTAATAGTTTGTATTTGTTAAATAGTATTCTTCATCATTAACTGTAACTGAGTGGCTCAAATTTGAAGGGGCAGATTCTGTCCAGGCATGTGCAGAAATCTCTCCTGTAGCTCATAGAGTCATAGAGAATTATTGCTGTCAGGAACCTCAGAGGTCATCTAGTTCAACCCCCTGCCTGAGGCAAGATCATCCATATCCCAGCCATCCCGTACAAACATAATCTAAACCAGGGGTAGGCAATGTTTTTTGGCTGGAGTGCTGAAAAAAACCACAATGTCTCTCTTGGAAGGTACCAAAGTGCTGGCATGCCAGAAAAACAAAATGAGGGTGTGGGAGGAGGGGGACATAGCAGGACACACTGCATATTAGTATAGTAAACTATTGGCAGTGCAATGTGTCAATAGCTCTTTTATATGTTGGAAGTAGTGGAAAGTCAAAGTTCGAATATCCCGAGAAAAAACTGCTAGGTTTCCAACAAATGCCTTCCAGATTTCATAAAGATCCAGAACTGTTTGCCCTGCACCCTGGAGACAGAGGTTGAGTTCATTTAGGTGAGCGGTGATGTCAGTTAGGAACATGAACTTATGTAGCCATTTGTCATCATCCAGTTCAGGGTAGCTTTGTCCTTTTTCCAACAAAAAGGCCTTGATTGTATCAAAACAGTTTACAAAGCGCATCAAAACCGTGCCACAACTTAGCCACCGGATGTTGCTGTGAAGTGGAATGACATTATAAGCACTGTCCATCTCTTCTAGCAGTGCTTGAAACTTTCTGAGAGTCAAAGTAGATTGAGCAACGAGTAAATTCACAATTCACACCACTGTATTCATCACATTACTAAACACTGAATTAGAAATTTTAGAGCACAGGTTTTCTTGATGGATGATACAGTGAAATTTGACTGTTGGGTGGCTGATTTGATCTTCAAGTAACTTTAAACATCCCTTCTGTTTTCGACCATACCAGAAGTACCATATATTGTGTCACAAAATATTTTTCTGATGTTGACTCCTCATTCTTCAAAATGTTTTACCTAAGTTTCTGTGATTATCTTCCCCTTTTGTTGTGCCATGCAGGGGTTTTAGGCAACAAAGTTCGTCTCAGATTTCATCAGAAGCACAATATCTTCCAACAACTGCCAAACGTGGAACGTCATTTATATCCATGCTTTTATCAAGTGCAATGCTAAACACCACTGTGTCTTTTAATGCATTCTGCTTTTGGCTAAAGTTTTCTGCCATTTCGTTCACGTGTCTCTCAACTGTTCTCACAGAGACAGGCAGTTCTTTTATTCTAGATACTATCACATCTTTATTTGGTAAATCATTGAACAAAACCTCCAAACTGCTGCGAAAAGCTTCTTTTATATATTCCCCATCTGTAAACGGCTTTCTGTTTTTTGCAATGCACTGCAATTTTGTAACTTCCTTCTGTGCCTTGATTTTTACTTCCACTTATTTTACTTCCACTTAAGTGTTTAAAAACACTGCTTTGCTTCTCGTATCCTGCTACTGCCTTTTTGATCGATTCAATTTTGTTCGCTTCGTCAAGAAAGGTTTTCTCATGCTTTGTTTGAAAATGTCGTCGAACACTTGATGAGCAACAGCCAACACTTTCACAACAGAAGGCACAAGCAGCGCGGTCCTTTTGAATAAATCCAAAGTCATCTATCAAAAACGGCTGAAATGAATGGACATCTAACTTTGCTTTCTTAGGAGGTGACATTTTGTCAAATGTACCCTTCAACTTACAGTGAAAAAAAATCATGACAGACAGGTGGTGCAGGGGTGGGGAGGCAGCTGAGATATTAAGGAGAGCTGTCTCTTTACATTTGAAAACCAGTTATCTTTTGTATAAAAGCAGAAGTTGAGGTGAAGTTGTCTGTATAGTGGACAAATGGGTAGCAAGATTGCACTAGCATCCCCTTTACTTTTCACCTGGGGGGTGGGATGGGGAGGCAGCTGGGGCCAGCACTGCACTTGCTGGGGCCGGGGCCAGTGCTGTGCCTGTGAGGGATGGGATGGGAAGGCAGCTGGGGCTGGCGCTGCACCTGTTGAGACTGGGGCAGGGAGGTGGCCAGGGCTGGCTCAGCACCCGCTGCGGCTGGGGTTGGGGCTGTGGCAGGGAGGTAGCTGGGGCTGGCGTTGTGCCCGCTGGGGCTGGCGTTTTGCCCACTGGGGCTGGGGATGGAGCAGGGAGGTGGTTGGGGCTGACGCTATGCCTGCTGGGGCCAGGGTGGGGAGGCAGTACTTTCCCGCCTAGGCAGGGGGGGCGGTGCACGTGCCAATTAAAATCATATTGCGTGCCACCTTTGGCATGCATGCCATAGGTTGCTGACCCCTGATCTAAACTCTGCATAAGACTACCATCAGCCCTGGCACAACAGAGACCTAACACCCTAATCTGCCACAGGTAAAGCAGGAGAGCCCTGGCAGCCAGTGTCCTGCTTCTATAAAATGTTGTCAATATACACTCAAGAGGTCCCAGACACAGGGCCATGCCCCGCACTACAAAGGAAGGCAAAAACCCCCACATACCAATTGATCATGGAGTAAAATTCCTTCCTGACCCCAAATATGGTGATTGGTCTGACCCTGAGCAGAGGAGCAAGACCCTCTAGCCAGGAGCCTCCAGCTTTGTTCCTAGCAAGAGAATCAGCACATCCCAGTTGAAGTCTCTAACTTTAGCTGTAGCCAACACCCAGTGCCTCTGGGGAGGCTTAAAAACACCCTTATACATATAGTAGAAAAAAGGTGAAGAAGGTGGGAGCAAAGCCCAGAAGCCTGGGAAATATCCAAGGTAGAACATAGGCATAGCTATCCCTGGATCATACCCAACCAGTGGCTGTTCAGTCTCTTCTTGAACACCTTCAGTTATGGAGAGTCCACAACTTCCCCAAGCAGTCTATTCCACTGCCTCACTATTCTCATAGTAAAGAAGTTTTTTTTCCAGTATCCAGTCTAAATTTATTTTGCTGCAACTTCAAGCCACTGATCTTCATCCCCCTCTCTGCAGCAAGAGAGAAAAAGTGCTTTCCCTCTTCTTTATACTTGCCCATCAGATATTTGAAGACTGCTATCATGTCCCCTCTTAAGCACTATTTCTGCAAACTGAACATGCCTTGCTCCTTCAGCCTTTTCTCCTATGCCTTGCCTTCCAAGCTCTTGATCATCTTTGTTGCCCTCCTCTGGATCCTCTCTAAGTTTTCATTGTTCTTTTTAAAATGTGGGGCCCAGAACTGCACACAGTACTCCAGATGAGGCCTAACCAGTGCCAAGTAGAGAGGCACTATCACCTCCCATGTCTTGCACCTTCAGGAGCTGAATTAATGCTTCTATCGATGCAGCCCAAAACTGCATTGGCCTTTTGTGCAGCTGCATCACACTGGAGACTTATAGTGAGTCTGTGTTCTACCAAGACTCCCAAGTGCTTTTCCACAGAGTTGCCATCCATTTGTGTTTTGTGTTTGTGATTATTCCTCCCTACATGTAGCACCTTGCATTTGTCCATATTGAACCTCATCGTGTTAGTTTTAGCTCAACTTACCAGATCCTTCTGAACTGTATTTGCATCTTCCAGCATGTTCACAGTCCTTCCCAGTTTTTTCATCTGCAAACTTGCTCAGGAAGCTTCCTATGCCAGCATCCACATCATTAATAAACAGGTTGAACAGCTCTGGGCTCAGGACAGACCCCTGTGGGACTTCACTCAAAACCTCCTGCCATTCTGACATGGACCTGTTAATAATTACCTTTTGCTTACAGCTATTGAGCCACTTATCTATCCACCTTGTAGTAGTTTTATCCAGTCCACATCTCCCCAGTTTTTTTAAATTAAAAGTTCATGCAGGAGCTTGTCAAAAGCCTTGCTGAAGTCCTGATACACTATATCCACAGCATTTCCTTCATCCCCCCAAGTAGTTACTTTGTCAAAGAAGGTGATCAGGTTTGTTTGACACGCTTTGTTTTTCATAAATCCATGCTGGCTGCTTGCGATCAGCCTTTCCTTCTCCAGATGCTTGCAAATGTCCTTCCTTAGGATATGCTTCAGTAACTTCCTAAGAATAAATGTGAGGCTAACCAGTCTGTAGTTCCCTGAGTACTCCTTCTTGCCCTTTTTTAAAGAGATGCACTATGCTGGCCCTTTTCCAGTCCTCTGGTACCTGATCTGTCTCCTACAACTACATGAAGATCCTTGCCCAGGGTTCTGAGATCTCCTCTGCCAGTTCCTTCAGGACCCTGGGATGAAGCTTATCCAGCCCTGCTGACTGGAATTCATTCAGATCCAACAAAAGCTCTCTGACCATCCCTTTTGTTATCTCCTCCCTTATCTTGTCCCTTTCCTTATCCAAATAGTTCCTATTATGTGTCTGGCAGTTTAATTATTTTGTGAAGACTAAGACTAGTTTTTGAGTAGCTCCATCTTCTTTGTATCTTCCATTAGGAGTTCCCCCTAGTCCTTCTTCTCTGGCCAGCATTCTTATAGAATCGCTTCTTATTGTCCTTGACCTCCTTAGCCAGCTGTTGTAAATGGCAGAGAATGTGCTCCCTTATTTAACTCCCAAAACAAAAGTGAGGGAAGGTTTGGTTTCTAGGGTTCCCCAGGGCAGAGCTCTGGAATACTAGAATGTACTATCACCAGTGTGTACCTCTGCAGATGTGCATGCACATATGCCATTGTGTATTAGCAAGCCACAGTTCATCTGTACAAGCCTCCACCAAAAAAGTGTTGTGAGCCCAAGAAATGCAAAAAATCTAGAACTCTTGGTTCAAAAATGACACCTTGTATTAGACCAACTAGGAAATAGCAAAAAAATGTATCTTTTTCTGCTAGCTGTGCCAGCCAGTTAGCACACAAGCAGATTTAATGTATGTAAGACTGTGGTTTAGAGGAAGAGGAGAAAACAAGTAAACTTTCCTTGAAGTAGCCAGAATTGTATTCCTTAGACTTTCTTGATGCTAGGAAGTTTTGCTGCTTAAGCACACCATTACAGATAAGGAGCAACCTCCCTCCCATGCCCTCTCTACCCCAACTCCCCCCCATCCATTCGCCCAAGAATGGACAGAATTGTACCACTATGAAAAGGCTTGTATCAGTACACAATAATCCTGTATGTGTGGGAAACAACAAAACCTATATTGGTATAAAACAATTTTATATTGATCTAACTGCATCCATACTAGGGTAGTAGTAAAAACTATATTAATTAAACTAATTAATTTAAACTAGTAAAACTATATTGATTAAAATTACTCTCCTCACCAACACAATTAAGGCAGTATGCTTTTTTTAGTGTAAACCAGACCTTAAGTTATAAACGTTTGTTATGAACGGTGATTGAAACTTTACAAATCACTGTAATCCGCTGTAGTTCATACTGCTGCGTGCCCTGCTGATTTTAACATGATTTTAGTTTTAGTCAATATTCATGGGGTTTTTTAAGTACCACTCATGTCACACTGTTCTGTGTTTCTTTTTCCTTACAGGTTCAATGGATTAACTGGCTCTCATTCAGAGGGAACCTAACAGATCTATTACGCTTCCATTAAACTTCCCTGCTTTATGTCATAAAGATTTCTTGGGTCAAGAAGTGATGCTGAAAACAATTGAGCAACACAACAAAGTGAATCTGACATAAGACTTTAAACACTTGGAGAAATAATTTTCTGCTGTTCAGTTTGTATTTTAAACCCCTAACTGAAGCATGCATAATAGTTAAACTGATAGAAGAAAAAACTTTCTCATTTAAAAAGACTGCCACAACAACAGTAACCCGAATTTTCAAAATGAGTGCACCAGTGGTTCCAAACAAGGCATGCTACACCCAGGAACAGGACAACAGAATTGAGATAAAAAATAACAATGAACGCATAGTAAGTGTAGGAGATACCAATGCTAATCAGATTGTAACAAAAGTCAGAACCACAGAAGGCGAGGGCAGGAGATGTGGTTTGAGAGGTGAAACTGGAAGTGTGCACACTGATGGGTCAGAGAAGCTGACACAATTGGATGCGGAGCAGAATAAACTTCTTGTCTTTAAAGAATCTCAGATTTGTGACATTAACATACAAGAGCATAGGCAGCCTTCTGCTGTAAGTAAGAAATTAGATAAAGATCGTAAGATGGATGAAGCTAAGGTTACTTCAAGGCATCTCTGTATTAGCCGAGGACAAAGTCTGTCTAATTTGAAGAGCAGTGCAAATGATAGCAACACAGAGGTTCTTTCAAAAGGTGATGCTGAATTTACCCAGCATTTATCTAAGGGCAAAATGGTCAAGGCCGTTGAGGTTGAGGGAATAAAGAGGCTTTCTTTGGGAAGGCCAAGTAAATTTTCTGCTAAAACTGAAACTTTTGCAAAAGAATGTACTGGACGTGTGTCTCACAAACGTTTGCTTTCTGCATCACTGGATTCCATTGATACATCACACCATTTGATTGGTAATACTGAGAAATCACAGAAAACATCAGCAGATCATTTTCTAGGTATGGTTTTTCATCCACTTGACAATACCTCAGAGGAAAATATTGTGTTTTATTCTAAACCGTCTACCTCAGAAAACAAAAAATTAAATAAGCCAGAAATCCAAATGGATGCGGATAACATACCAAATGTGAACAGTGAAAACACACTGCAAGCTTTTGATGCAGCTCTAAATGTAACTGTTAAGCCCTGTGAAATTTCTAGTAAGCCAGAAGCACAATTAAGTCGGGGTGATAAAAGTAGAAAATTGGAGTTTAAAACAGCACCATTTTTACAGTCTAAAAATATTTGCCAGCAGAAAATTGAGAGAATTATGCTGGTAGAATTTCTAGGATGTCGAAAAAAAGAAAGTACATTAATGCAAGAAAAGAAAGAGCTTGGGGGTGAAGTGTCCAAGATGCAGGCTTCCCAGTTTCAAGACTTTTGTAGAGAGGCAGAGGATCCACACTTAAACCCGGTGATAGCCTACTCCAATGACAGACTTCTAACTGATCATATCACCTGCCGTCAGTTAAGAGGAGGAATGACTGCTAATGACAGTAGAGCAACTAATCAAGTCACTGAGGAGCACATAACAAACAAAGAAGTGGAAACTTTCTCTCTTCCTGATGACAGCAAACCCAGTGGTAAAGTCATGTCTGCAAAAAACAAAAGCATACATGAAGCTGACACAAGTTGCATTGGAACAGTTGGTGAGCATGTATCTTTTATACAAAATATTAATCTACCTGACAGCAAAACCATGAAAATTAATGAAAATAAACTGATGCTAGTCAAAGGAAACATTGACAACACCAGGCTGTCTGCTTCTGATCTCACAGATCAACACCGAGTGCTTAGTACAGAGAGAGTGTCAAATGAGCATCCTAACAACCAGGACAGTGATTTGGAAACTGTGAGCTTTTCAATTCAGAATAAAAAGACCATTATTGCAAAGAAACATCTTTCAGATGAAGCACCAGAGAGCTATAAAATTTCAGCAAAGGCTGATGCCTTTTTATGTGTTCCAACTCCCTTGCGCCCACTGGCAACTGTGCATATTAATAATCAGCCCACTATATCAAATAGTAATTTGAAGGATCTTTATGCACTTCATGGTGACAAACTGTCACCCTCCTCGGTCCTACCTCCCATTGATGATTCACAGTTGTTAAATATATCCCCTAAAGTGCCTATCAAGACTGATTGCAACAGTGGGATCCCCAAACCAATCCTGGTACATTCCAAGGGCTCCTTTACAGACAAGAATGATATAGAGAGTGACTGCATTGAAAAGCCTGAAGAAAATATTGAGATAACCCCTGCCATACCCAAGCCCAAACATGTGAGACCCAAAATTATCACTTACATCAGAAGAAACCCTCAGTCAATCGACCAGCTTGACCCTTCTTTTGCCCCAACCACCCTGTCATATAGTTCTCCGGCCTGCGGTGTGCCTATGCCAAAGGAACAGAAAACATCGACTGGTGGAGATATTAAACCGCCTAATATTTTGTATGACAAGTTTAAGCCTGACTTGCAGAAGCCAAGGATCTTTGGGTCAGGACTGGTGGTATCTGGCATTAGGCCCCCAGGGCATCATTTTGGCCCCATGAGTGAAAAGTTTTTACAAGAGGTAAGATGATGACAGCCAGTGGCTGTACAAAAGAGGTTGATAATATTGTTTGTTTATTTATTTATTTGTTCAAGAAACCTTGCAGAGATTACTGAACTCAAAATCATAATCACTAAATCAGGGTGTTTGTACTTGTTCTAAATAATTTTATTAACTACTCCTGGCAATGGTACTGTCATTGTCATGGTAAATTGTTGGTCACTTGGAAGATGTTAATCCTCCACCTGCCCAGTGTCTTTTACTCATCCCCAAAGTATCTTCTATTTGTTGGAAATAGAAGACTGGTCTAGGTGCAACTTTGGCCTGACCCAGGGTAGAAGCTCTTATGTTCTTATGTTGTTCTTAACATCATTGGACTGCTAAGATCTTTTCCATCAGTATACAAGTACTTGGTTGAGCACCACTGATACACAAGGGACTGGGGAAATAAAAAGACACACCTTAATATATATGGCTATGGTGCTTAATCTCTGGCCCATGGGCCAAATCTGGTTTACATGGCTGTGTAATCTGGCCCACAGGGCTCCCATGAGTCTGAAAATTTGGTGGTGGGAGAGCAGCAGCATTAATTACTGCAGCTTCCAGAGTCAGTCCATAACCACATTCAGTGTTGGGCCATGGTGTCAAGTGCATGCCGGATAGGGCCCGCAAACCAACCAACCTCATCTGGTTTATAAGGTCAGAAGTTTGAGCACCACTGATGTTAGGGGAACAGGAGAGCTTGTAGAAGGAACAGCTTTGGAAAATGGTCAGGAATTTTGCCTTAAATAGAAGCATTTTCTCCTTCAAAGAATTAACCAGAATATCCAACAGGAACTGGTGACATGCACTTGGGCTAGAAGACTTAGTTTGGATGAACACAAAAGCAGAGATGTTGATAGCTATTGATGTTCTCAGTTGCTGTAAGATGTTTTATACTGTTTAAGAAAATATTTATGTTTGGTTCATTCTGAAGTGGCTGTATTATGGTTATGTTCTTGAAGCTATATATATATATATATATATATATATATATATATAACTATTGTGTAATCATATAATTGAACACCATAATAATACATAAATAATAGGGGCTGACTTAAGGTTAGACCAGCAGCTATCATTCTGGCATTTCCTAATTTTTATGTCCCCAACTTTGTGACCATAGGGCCTTGCCACAAATTCAAATTACAGCTGGATATAAACCAACTCTAAAGTTGTTACACATTTTCAAGCACTAACTTTGTAGCTGGTTGGCTCCTCAGCTGGATGGATGTCTGTATGGTGTGATAATTACTTTGCATGTGTGGCCAGTCTAAAATTATTACAAAATTAACCAGTTCACTGCATAATATATGCAACATGTGATAGGGGCCTTAGTGACCTTCTCTTAATATTGGGTTTTATGTGTAATGTCCTAGTTGCTTTTTTAAGAAAGCAAATAGGAAGAAAAAAAAATCCATCACATGGCAGCATATTGACTCTTGCATGGTTCATCAGTGGGGTTGGAACCGTCAGGTCTAGCTGCAAATATATCTCAGCCACCTAAGCAATAGTAACAGATAGTCATAGTTTATGCGGATCAGTTACTCTAGAGGGATGTGACACTCTGCCCATCAGTATCATGGCTATTTGGTTCCATCCTGTGTTCTGGAGGCAAGGGTGCTCTAGCCCATGTTCTCTCTAACCACATCCTCTCCAGCCTGTCTCCATCCCCATCCTGCTTCTCTTCCACTTGCGTCGTCTGCACCCAAGCCAAGTCTCCCTCTGTGATCTTGTTATGTGAGGTAACCCTCCTACTAAATTTCAGGGTCCTGTTCCAAAAAAGTATGTATTTTTCCTAAATCTCATTCTCAATGAGCTAATGTACTTAAATTAGCATTGTCCCTCAATGCCAACCACATTATGCTTGTACCTCTGTCCTGAAGAGCAAATCATAAAAAGCCCATTGACAAATACCAAGTATTTTCACTTTGAAAATGGGCAATTTTCTTTAAAATTAAAAGTATATGCTATATTAGCTGAGAAATAATTATGTAATTATTGATTCCTTCAGTTCAAGGAAACATTTAATATTTATGATCATTTTTATATGTTTGTTTGTTTGTTTGTTTGTTTGTTTGTTGTCCTGCTGTATTACCTAGAGAGCACAGTCAATAAAAATAAATACTCTGAAACTGTGGGTAGACTAGCCCAGTTTATTAAAAATGCATGTCCTCTGTATTTGAATTATTCCTCTGTTGCTTGTGTTTAAGAGTCCATTATTGGTGTGTTCTCTGCCAGCTGCAAAGATGATGATGGGAAGTGTATAACAAAATCCGATTTGAATATGTTCACTGGGGAGAAGATAACCAAATCTTATTCATGAAAATAATTTCATATCCAAAAAATGCCTTAAAACTAGGACACTGATTAATTTTGAAAAATGAAGATAATTTACTTCAGTAAGTTCTTGCAAGTAGACCAGAAAGAATCAGATGTAAACAATAAAAAGATGGATCTTAAAATATGAAAAATAGGACACACATTAAATAAAAATAAAAACTGGCATTAAAGAGTTACTTCAGGAAAGCAGGCTTACATTTATAATGAAAAATAAAGAGCAAGAAAAAATGTTCAGTATCTAGAGTGTCTATCTTGCTATCCAAGTTTCAATGTAAAATATGAAAAAGCTTAAAAGATTCTAAACTCATTTCAGTAAATGTTTAAAGCCAATTTTATATCCCTTGCCCTATTAAAGATGTGCCAAATTAGGATTATAGCTGATGAACCTGCCAGGATCAAAGTTCCAATAGCCACTGTTCAAGTGCATTGTCTAAATGGTTATAATCGCTAAAAAGATATTGGCTTGACATACTAAATACACTGTAATTTATAGCAGAGTTAATTAATCAGCAGATGTGCTTCTGCATAGGTAGCCTATGGCACTTTTTTTATTAATGTTTTTAATAAATTCACTGATTTTTTTCAAGCCATCTTTTTCAAGACCTAAATGGGACACTATGGAAAACCTTAGATTCTGTAATAGAATTGTGATTTACAGTAGAAAGGAAAGTCTGTACTGAAGTTAGACTCAAACCCACAGTGTTAATCAAGAGTACAGAGTCGCAGTGTTGGAAGGGATCTCAAGGGTCATCTGGTCCAATCCCTTGCACCAAAACAAGAATGATGTTCCTAAATCATCCCTTTCTAATGTTTATCTAGTTTCCTTTTGAAAACCTCCAATAAAGAAGATTCCACATATTCCCCGGGCAGTCTATTTCAGTGTTCACTGTTCTATGTTGTATGTTCTATGTTCACTGTTATATTCACTGTTCTACCAGTAAGCCCACTGACAGACTTTCAGTTAAAGACACAACAGGATCTGATCCCCAATACTAACAATCGTGCCTCATGCTATGTCAAACATATATGGCAGGAGGCACAACTGTGGGGTCGGGGATCAGATTCCAATTGTGCCGTATTGCTGGTGCCATATGAAGCCAAGATCATGATCCCCACACTCCCCTGGACTAGCAAATCAGGTACCTGATGTGCCCAAGAGAACATAGGAGTGCACTGGAGCCCTTGAAGTTCAATAAGAAGAAGTGCAAAATCCGGCATTTAGGACAAGACAGTCCCATGCACCGATACAGACGGGACTGACTGGCTAAGCAGCAGGTCTGCAGAAAAGGACCTGGGGGTTACAGTGGACAGCAAGCTGAACCTGAGCCAACAGTGTGCCCTTGTTGCAAAGAAAGCTAATGGCATACTGGGCTGTATTAGCAGATTGAGGGAAGTGATTATTTCTCTCTGTTCAACAGTGGTGAGGCCACACCTGGAGTACTGTGTCCAGTTTTGGGCCCCTTACTACAGAAAGGATGTGGACATATTGGAGAGAGTCCAACAGAGGGCAACAAAAATGATTAGAGGACTGCGGCACTTGACTTCTGAGGAGAGGCTGAGGGAACTGGGTTTAGTTAGTCTGGAGAAGACTGAGTGGGGCATTTGATAGAAGCCTTCAGCTGCCTGGAGGGTGGTTCCAAAGAGGATGGAGCTAGACTTTCGTAGTGGTGGCAGATAAGAGACTGAGGAACAGTGCTCTTAAGTTGCAGCAAGGGAAATTTAGGTTAGATATTGGGGAAAAAACACTCACTAGGAGGGTAGTAAAACACTGGAACAAGTTACCCAGAGAGGGTGTGCAGTCTCTGTCCTTGGAGGTTTTTAAGACCCAGCTAGACAAAGCCTTGCCTGGGATGATCTAGTTGGGGATGGTCCTGCTTTGAGCAGAGGCTTGGACTAGATAACCTCCTGAGGTCCCTTCCAAACCTAATTTTCCATGATTCAATGATTCTAAGATTCTGATGCGCTTCTGTAGCTGGGAGCTCTGATCAGCTGACTAGCAGTCCCAGCTATGGGAGCACACCAGAGCCTTGATAAGCTTCGGTGCACTCGCAAGGCTGGGAGCACCAATCAGCTAATCAGCACTGGCCATGTGTTCAATTTAAGGCATCATAGGAACCAGACACTAAGTTATTGCATATATTTGTATAATAACTTTGTGGCTTATTCCCTATTTTATTGTGCCATTAATTGCATGAATATATGGCTGATTTACTACTTAAGACATGGTTAATTGGTTCATAGATTTCATAGACATTAGGGCTGGAAAGGACCTCACGAGATCATCGGGTCCAGCCCCCTGCCCAAGGGGCAGGAAGTCAGCTGGGGTCATATCACCTCAGCAAGATAAGCACCTACACATTTCTTAAAGGTATCCAGAGTAGGTGCTTGTACTACTTCTGGAGGGGGAGTCTATTCCAGACTCTGGAGTCTCAGGCAGTAAAGAAGTTTTTCTTTATGTCCAGTCTACAATGGTTCCAGCAAGTTGTTACCATTAGATCTTGTCTTCCCTTGTAGTGCCATGGTGAACAGACATTCTCCCAGTTCCCGCTGCACACCCCTTATATACTTAAAGGCTGCCACCAAGTCACCCCTGAGCCTTCGGCTCTCCAGGTTGAAGAGTCCCATGCCTCTCAGCCTCTCCTCAAAAGGCCTGGTCTCTTGACCTCTAATCATGAATAACTGGTGCCTCCCGCGACTAGGGGGGCATCATGGCGGCGAGCGGGAGCCACCCACAGCTGGCCCCTTTGGTGTTGTCAGCAGCAAGTGGGACCACTCAGAGCCATCACCAGCAGTGTCGGTGGCTGGGGGGGAGGGAGTAGCAAGCAGCAAGCAAGGTCGGGGGGGGAGGGCAGGTGCGGGCGCTGACCACCCGCAGAAACCAACAGCGGCTTCACTGGTGGCCAATTTCAGGGGGGCACATGCTACCTCTTGCCCCCCCATGAGTCACCTATGCCTCTAATAATGAACGTGGCTCTCCTCTGGACTCTCTCGAGCTTCTCCATATCCTTTCTAAAGTGTGGAGCCCAGAACTGGATTCAGTACTCCAGCTGTGGCCTTACCAAAGCCAAGTAAAGTGAGAGTCTGACTTCTTGGCTCTTGCTTGAGATGCATCAGTAGATCCTAGCCAGAGTTTTATTTGCTTGGTTTTTGTGGTGCATTGGTGGCTCATGTTCATCTTGTGGTCAATCATGACCCCGAAGTCTCTTTCGGTCATGGTGCTAGTGAGTGCAGCACTGCTAAGCCTGTAAGTATGATGTGGGTTTTTTCTCCCGAGGTGTAGCACCTTTTAATTTCTCTGTGTTGAATGTCATCAGGTTTTGATCCACCCATCTTGCGAGCCTGTCCAGGTCAGCCTGAACTGCCAGCCTATCCTCTAGCGTGACCGCACTTCCCCATAATTTGTGTCATCTGCAAACTTAACCTGTCCGCTTCTGACACCTGAATCCAAATAATGTATAAATATATTAAAAACTACTGGTCTGAGTACTGAGCCATGGGGGATGCCACTGGACACCATGCACCATGCTGACTTGGTTCCATTGACTATCACTCTCTGGGTCTGACCACGGAGCCAGTTCCCTGGCCGTTAACTGTAAGGTTGTCGAGGCTGCAGCTCCCCAATTTTCTTAAAGGTGTCCAGAGTAGGTGCTTGCAGGAAGACAGTACTTCCCAGGAAGACATCATAGGAGACCAAGTCAAAGACTTTTTTGAAATCTAAATATATGACATCAACCTCTTCTCCTTTGTCCAGGTGATGTGTCACCTGGTCATAGAAGGAAATGAGCTTGGTCAGGCAAGACCTACCCGCAAGAAGCCAAGTTGGCTATTTCTCAGAATGTTGCCTTCCATTAGCCTTTTGTTGACGATTTCTTTGATGATTTTTTTCCAAGATCTTTCCAGAGATTAAGGTCAAACTGATTGGCCTGTAGTTTCCTGTGTCTTCCTTCCCTCCTTGAAAATAGGCACCACATTGGCCCTCTTCCAATCTTCAGGAACCTCTCCCGAGCACCACAAGTTCTCAAAAATCCTTGCCATTGGTCGTGCTACTGATGTCAGCCAACTCACTTAGCACTCATGGGTGCATTCCATCTGGGCCAGCTGACTTGTGGATGTCCAGCCTCTCAAGCTGTTCCCTCACAAGATCTTCGTCAATTATAGGTGAATATCTTCCAGGGACCTAAGAACGGTTTTCCTGAAATCTGCTCTAAATCTACATTGCACAATTTAAGCCATTGCTTTATGTCCTGCCCTCTGCACCAAGGTAGCACAGTTGTTCTCCCACTTCTTTATGATAGCCTTTCAGATATTGAAAGCTGCTATCATGTCCACTATTAATCTCCTTTCCTCCAAACTAAGTATACCCAGTTCTCTCAACCTTTCCATGTAGGACATTGTTTCCAGGCCTTTTAACATTTTTGTCATCCGCTTCTGGATCCTGTCTAACTTCTCCTCATCCTTCTTAACACTTGGGGTCCAGAACTGCACACAGTACAAACTAGCAAGAAGTGAAAGCCCGTTGCTTTATTCTTTTCCCTGCAGTCGTGGAAAGCAGCATGTGGCCTGAGAGGTGGACTCATGTATGTAAAGCTAGCACTTATGTAGACCTTTGCAGATTCAGGTCCTTAATATGGAGAAATTGTGTTTGTGAGGACGTGCCATTTATCACTTGTGTGAATTCAGACAGTAGTTAGTTTATTTGAAAGTGGATCCTGAAAGTTTCATGAATTGAAATGTATCTTTGTCCAGAACTTTTCCCTGCTTTCAGAAATGTTAGTCATTCAGTCAGGGAGCAGAAGCAGTACCTTCTGGCTTAGATTACACATATTTATGATAAACATGGGTGGATTCTGGAGGAGGATGGGTCTTTGCAGCCAAACAACACTTCTGGCCAAGAGCCTGCACTGACAAGCCAGAGAACTCATTGCACGGGAGCAACTGCACCCCAACTCCGTTGGATTTTCCCCAGTAATAAATAACAAAACCAAACTGAACAATTTGGTATCAACCCACATGGTGAAGGTTTCCCACGCAAGAAATTTGGCAAATGTTTATGAATAAAAGATACGTTCCTAGAAGTCGAGATCCTTTTGTGAACAAATAAAGGTCAATTTTGTTTGATGTACTCACCGCTATGAGTAATTTGAATATGCTAGTCTCAGAGGAGACATTTTCTGATGAAATGGGATAAAAATTCTCAACTTGACTTTATATTTGTTTCGTTTATCATGGTTAAAAATTATGTTCTTCACATTTTTATAATAAAAGCTAACTTCTTTGCCCACAGAATTTTACTGGAGTATTTTTTTTCCTTCAAAAATAGATCCCTCCTTTATCGTCCAAGTAGGAATGCTTCATGTAATATTTCTTGACCCATTTGCCTTAAATAACCAAGGAGATTCACCTTTTAACTGTTAATAGTTTCATTCATTTTCATCCCTGGAGGGAGTTTTCAAAAGCAGAAGTCAGCTGCGGATGGGTATTTGGATGGGTTGCAAATGGATTTTATATTTCATGAATTCAGGCAGTCAGACTGTCATGTTTTGAAATCTCCAAATTGATCCTAGACCAGAAGCCAGGGAAAAGAAAACCTATGTAGCACAGCCCTCAGAAACAACTGAGTGTTCCCTGTTTCCTAAACATATGAATACATTGCAGTGATATCTGTTTTAATTATTTCTCCTCAGGTTGGGGAAAGGCCTGTGAAAGAAGAATTTTGTTCTCCACCATATGCTCATTATGAGGTGACACCAAGTTTTTATCGATCTGCCATGATACTTAAACCACAGTTAGGACTGGGTGCTGTTTCCAGGCTGCCCTCTACGAAAAGTAGGATTCTGATTGCAAATCAAAGGTCCTCAGGTAGCTGTCTTCATCAGCCAGGAGAAATAACCAATGTTCCCAGCCTTTACCATCCTGATACTTCAGGTAACCTATGAATGTTATGTTTTTTAACTATAATCAGGGCCATTACTTTTTTTCAGACAGGAATATCAGAAAATGAGCAATACCTTGGCATGATACGAAACAGCTCTAACACCACTCTTTGAGATGTGTTTATCTGTTCTGAAGTAAAGCTATGCTGACTAGGGAGCTTGGGACTTATCCAAAGGTTAGTTAATGGAGCCCTTGCCAAGAAGGAAAGATCATTTTCTGTGCCAGTCATTACAGTGCACTTGTTATCTTCCTCCCTGTAAGTGTCTGAAATATCTCCAGTAGCCTGGAGCTAGTTACCATCACGTGTATAGCAGGGAAGTTAATTGAATGTTTTTCTATCGCAGAATTCCACGCTTTCTGCCTGATTTTGCTCACTTCCCTAAACACTGGGTTCTCCTCTGACACTCCTTGCTTTCTTAAAATGTGCTGGTAGAGAAGTAAAATATATAAAATCCTGATCTTTTGAAGACTGACAGACCACATTAGAGATCAGGGTTTAATCAACTGTTACTTCGCCATGAGCTGCTGAACAAAGCCCAGAACCTAGAAGAGTAACAAGAGAGGAAAAACAGTACAAAGAAAGGGAGAGAAAAGTAGTGAACACCACAGGACAGAGAACATAAAGTTCTTCATCATCATCCCTTAAATTTACAATTTATATATTACAGCTTTCATTCTGGAGGATATAGTACAAGTGGGTGTATCTCCACATGCACTTAATTGTGCAGTAGACTACTGTGGTGTAAAGCATCACGGTCTATATGTACGACACTATTAGACCCCAGCAAACTTAATTTTCACCACCATAAGATAGTACTGTTGGGGACACTTCTATCTTATGGTGTTAAAAACAAGTGTGCCTAAAACACATGTGTAAAGGCTGACCTGAATGTAAATAGCACCTGGTCAACCCAGACAGCAGGGGCCTAGACCCCTGCCTGCCACCTTGCCAAATGGCTCTGCTTTTTCAGCACTCTTCTGCCCCAGCTAGCCCCTCTACTGCCTGACTACAACTTGGAGCCTAGGGCTGACCCCCTGAGCGTGCTGCCAGCCCAGAGCTGCTCCACTCCGGCTCAAACTGCTGCGGTCTTAGGCATACATGTAAATGTTACACCTAGGAGCAGCCAACTGTGGTGCAAACTGTGCTAGAGTTTATTAAGCTGATTTAATTGCAGACAGTGTGTAGGAATCTAAAATGCAGCCAATTCTGGAGTGGAACATGGCAGTTGCTTTAACAATGCACAACACACATTCAACGTAGGGAAAACAAAGCCTTATCTTAGAATCAAGTATCAGACAACTCCAGCTGGGAGCTGTAGAGAGTGGCAGTATGGGGAACCTGGCTGAGCTGGGGACAGCATCAGTAGTGCATAGGTTCCTTCTTACAGTGCCTTCTCCCTGCCCAGCTCCCCCACACCATCCATTTCAGTGGTGGGGAGCAGACACTGGAAAGAGGAATCTGCATACTGCTGTTCCTGCTGCTGCTGTCCCTGGTCATATTTTGGATTTGGATACCCATATCTTGGATTTGGGTAAATATGGTAGATATTTAGGACAAGAAGTGAAACTGCAGTTAAGAGCTTTGAAAGAGATAGAGGAGACATTACTTTACAGTTAGGGCTGCCAGGCTCTGGAATGGGCTCCAAGTGAGGTGCTCTCTCCTACCTTGGGGGTCTTCGAAAAGAGGTTGGACAGATATTTGGCTGGGGTGATATGATCCCGGCACCCGTTCCTGCCTGGGGCCAGGGGGTCAGACCTGATAATCTGTTTAGGTCACTTCTGACCCTAAGTACTATGATACTATGAAAGGTTGGTTAAGTAGAATTTGACCAGAATAGGAAGGCTTAATATCCATGGTCATGAGAGGAGGACCATTCAATAGTTAAAACCCACCAAAATTATTAGGATCCTGTTTTTTTATCTCCTCAGAAAGTCAATGTCCCCAGCAGCACTGGGCCATGTGACCTTGGTGCTTTATTTACTCAGCATCTGCAGCTTTTCTCCATGGAAACCATTTGCAAATATTGAGCTAGCCCAGCCCTGCATAAATTTTGAGAAATTACAAGATTGTAACATGGCGTAGTAAAGTTTGATTGATACAGGAATATGGGGTAATCCAGTGAAGGGCATTGAGGCCAGAGACTGTACTGAATGAGAGGAGATGAAGGTACCTGAAGGGAAGGAGGGTGAGACACACACACTATGGTAAAGCAGGGTAGTAAGAGGCAGGAGAATTCTGGGAATGAGCCAGTTAACATGGATACTTAAGTAATTATCAACATTACCCTCAGTGATTAACCCTTGTAATCCATGCATTTGCCAATTTGTTTGTTCAAGAGCATTGTGCTTTCATTAATAAACTACTGTGGTTTACTATGCTAAATGCCCTGATGAAATTCAAGCGGTTCCTGCCTGTTTCTTTGTGGTAATATCATCCTTAAAAATGCTAACTGATAAGATTTACCCCTTAAGAAATTCTGCTGGCTATTAGTATTCAAGTCATAATTGTCTAATTGCTTTGTGTCAGGGATCTTGCCTGCCAGGGAGGCCAGATATAGTTTCTTGGCTACCCATAGCTTCCTCCCTAAAGAATATTATGTTTGTACCTTCCCTGTCCATTGTTACCTTGCTGCCTTCAAAGGATACTATTAAAAAATAACTCATGTTGGACCACTAATGTCATCTGCCATTTCACTCAGCATCCTGAGGTGTAACCCATCTGGCCTTAGGGTTCTGTCTGTCTTTTATTGATTTTAAATTACATGAGATTTGTTCAGGAGTGATTGCTAATGCCTTTTGTTTTTCATTGTCTTCTCCCACACGTTTCCATTTTTGGCATCTTACTTACAGTTTCCCTGGTGAGCACTAAGATAAAGAACTTCTTTAATTTTTTTCTGCAATACCTGGTTCCTGTGGTGAATTCTTTCCACTGTGCTCTAGCAATTCATTGCCTTCCCTCATTGATCTGTTACTTTTAATATACTAAAAGATTCTTCTGTTGTTTCCCGGCACTACTGCTTGGCTAATATCTCTTTTGCTGTCAATATTTTTTCCTTTGTACCTATGCAGGATTAGTTAGCATTTTTCTTTATCACAGTTATACTCCATATCCTCATACATCTCAAACAAATCAAATTTTCCCTTGACAGTTTCTTGACTTCTTAAGTCAAGCTGTTTTTATCTTTTCTTTTAAATGGAAGGTACTTTTCATAAAAGGAAACAGTGACAGCAATCAAAGTAGAAGTCCTGTAATCACATAACAAGCCTGGCATGGCAGGGACACTGTGTGCTTACCCCAGCTTTCTAGCAATATGTTTCAACCTAGAACAAACTAAGAGTCTGTCTGCCATTCTCATCCAGCACAACCTTTGCTACTATGATTAAACTGCAATTGAAGGTGTCATATTGAAGGTGTCATATTGAAGGCTTCAACAATCAAGGACAATAAAAAATCCTTCTTCAGGTATATAGCGGGCAAAAGGAAAGCTCAGAGCAACATAGGGCCCCTGCAGGACAAATCAGGAAAGTTGGTGGTTGACACAGGGAAGAAAGCAGAGCTCTTCAATGAGCATTTTGCTTCAGTATTTCTAAGTACCGACCAAGCCAATTGCCCCACCTCAATCATTGACGGATGTCCACATGGCACCAGTCTCCCTATGGTTAGTTCTGAAATAGTTAAGGAGCTCCTGGAAGAGCTGGATGGATACAAGTCAGCAGGCCCGGATGACCTCCATCCACGGCTGCTGAAAGAATTGGCCAGTGTCATAGCTGAACTGCTAGCACAGCTGTTCAAGCACTCGTGGTGCTCCGGCCAGGTCCCTGAGGACTGGAGAAGGGCCAATGTGGTGCCCATTTTCAAGAAAGGGAGAAGGGATGAGCTGGGTAACTTTAGGTCAGTCAGTCTTACCTCTATTCCTAGGAAAATGCTAGGGAAAATAATCAAAGAACACGTTTGTGAAGGCCCAGCAGGGGAAACAATGCTGAGGGGAAACCAGCGCGGGTTTGTCACAGGTAGATCCTGCCTGACAAACCTTGTAGCCTTCTATGACCAGGTCACACACTGCCTGGACACGGGAGCTGAGGCTGTTGTCATCTTCCTGGACTTTAGGAAGGCCTTTGACACAATTTCGCACCCTATCCTCATTGGGAAGCTAGCAGACTGTGGAGTGGATGCCTACACGGTCAGGTGGGTGGCCAACTGGCTTAGGGACCGCACCCAGAGAGTGGTGGTGGATGGTTCCTTCTCGGCCTGGAGGGAGGTGGGCAGCGGGGTCCTGCAGGGTTCGGTCCTCGGACCGATATTATTTAATATCTTCATCAGCGATTTGGGCAAGGGCATGGAGAGCACCCTCTCCAAGTCCGCTGATGATACCAAGTTATGGGGCAGAGTTAGTACACCAGAGGGCAGGGAGCAGATTCAGGCTGAACTGGACAGGTTGAATCAATGGGCAGAGAGAAATAGGATGCAATTTAATAAAGATAAATGTAAGGTACTCCATCTGGGAAGGAGGAACCCCCAGCACACCTATAGGTTGGGGAGTGTCCTTCTCAGCAGCTTGGAGACAGAGAGGGATCTTGGAATCATAATTGACTCCAAGATGAACATGAGCTGGCAGTGTAACGAGGCCATCAACAAGGTCAATCGTACCTTGTCATGCATTAGCAGGTGCATGACTAATAGAACAAAGGAGGTGATGCTCCCCCTCTATGCGGCACTGGTCAGGCTGCAGTTGGAGTACTGTGTCCAGTTTTGGGCGCTGCACTTCAAGAGGGACGCAGGGAATCTTGATTGTCCAGAGGAGGGCCACTCGCATGATTAGTGGCCTTCGTGATAGACCCTACAGGGGAAGGTTGAGAGAGCTGAATCTCTTCAGCCTTCACAAGAGACGGCTGAGGGGAGATCTTGTGGCTGCCTATAAATTTACTAGGGGAGGTCAATGGGGAATAGGTGACACGCTGTTTACTAGTGCGCCCCAGGGAGTGACTAGGAATAATGGGTGTAAACTAATTGAGAGTGGATTTAGGTTAGATATTAACAAGAAATTTTTCACAGTAAGGGTGGTCAGGATCTGGAATGGGCTTCCAGGAGAGGTGGTGCTGTCACATAGCTTGGAGGTCTTCAAGAAGAGGCTAGATAGTCACCTGGCTGGGGTCACCTGTCTTCGGTCCTCTTTCCTGCCAGGGGCAGGGGGTCGGACGCAATGATCCATTGTGGTTCCTTCCGACTGTACAATCTATGAATCTATGAATATACAGAAGCACCCGCAATAATGTTTGTCTCTCTGTGACACCAGTTTGAAACCAGTATTTTGTTTCACTTTTACCTTGAGTAAAACTACAGTTTTATTTTGGTAGTCCCAGACATCACAGAAGCCGTGAATTTTGAAGAAGAACCTGTGACTATTGAGGTGCCGTGACACTTTCTCTGGGGGGAGACTGCATAGGATTTATAGGAGACAGAGATGTTGGCCTGTACAAAAGAATGGAAGCCTCCAAACTACAATTCCTACAAGGCAGTGTTCCAGAGAAGGGAAATGTATCTGAAAGTTATTGTTTAGCTGGTTTTTGTGGGTAAAAATGCTTTTTTCTCCTCTGTACCTCTGAAGTGAAATTTACTAAAACTTGTAGCATTAACCACGGACCACTGTATAATAAAAAGCTGTTTCAATTCACTTGATAGCTCAGCGGACAGGTGATTTAATATAGAACATTTACCCCTCAATTACTTCTGCAAAAGGAGGTGGGCTAGGATAAAATAGGTAGGAGTATCAACCTTACGCCTGGAAGTTCTGGAGCTTCCAGATCTGGGCTGGACTGCCCCACTAAGTCAAGCTTAAGGAGTTGCAACAGAGATAGTATGAGGCCAGGTGCAGACATTACACTTTTACTAGTATAAGTGATTGGAAACTGATCTATACCCATAACAGAACAGAAATTCAGCACACTTAGACTGGCTTAAAAGTGGTAGAGCCCTAAGATTTCCTCCTCCCCTCTACCAGAGGGTGAAAGTGTGTTCTGTTTGCTACCAATCTATAATACACCGCTTACAGAAAACTGTATAACTTACATTGTTTTCGCCTTGAGCTTTTGCTTGTCTGTACCTTGCCGGTGTGGCTTGAGAGTCAGCTTCAAGTCAATCCATTTATCAGTGCAGGCAATATGAAAACAGTTATTTTCTAATACTTATTGAACAATTTATTTGCAGAGAGTTACTAGACACAATACAGTTCCTACAATGGCCATTTGGGGATCTACTAAAGTAGAAGAGGAATTACTGTCCCAGCTTCAGGACAGGGTCAGGGCACATTGGTGATGCAGGGCAAGGAAGCTTGTAGTGTTGCTGCCTTAGCTATATGCCTGCTGTGGAAAAATAGAGGACATAATTTTCTAAGCCTGCCAACCTGGCTTTTTTTGCAGGTAATAAATTAACTGAAAACTGCTCTTCTCTTTAGATAAGCATTCGAGTTTAGGTGTTGCTTTTAAAAGCAAGGACTAGAATTCCATTTTCTAGGAGGTTTTTGAACCAGCAGCTTGTAATCTGAAGTGAAAGACTAATCTTGTATAACCCATGCCATGCCATGCCATTTAGAGAACTGAATATAACATACCCTGATATTAGTATATTGTATCAGACGCCTTTGTCTGTTTCACTGTTTTACAGCACGTAACAGGCCTATAATGGTACGTTTTTGAGTATTTGACAGCTCTTACCTGTTTTCTGTCAGCATATTCCCCTTAATCTGACAGGTTTTTGTGGTGTTACAGTAAATTTTCTTATATTTTCCTTATTTTTTTTTAATATGGTATTAGAACAACATGATTAAGTATAGCTTACATTACAATTATAAAGAGATGAAATGAGCAAACAGGACACTGACCTTAAGGAACTAGTTCTAGGGAGTCTTTTTGTGAGGTGTGGTTGATTACAGCCTAATCAGCCAGGATATAATACCGTTTTTTTCCTTGTTAGGCTACCATAACTGCTCCCAAGAACATTTATCAGCATCTGCTTGAAGCCTAATCCTGAGCTCTTAATCCAGCAAATATTTGATTGATTTCAGTCCTGCAGCATTAGGCTCTGAGGTGATCAAGATGGAAGGATCTAGCCAATTGCCCTGCAGTGACAGATAGACATACCACGAAGGCTTTTAAAAATGAATTTGACTTGCCTAGTATCTAGGGCACAACCAATGGCTTGTAATGAGGATTTTATTCTTCTCTGCTATCCCTTCCACAGCACAGCAACTCTTTTAAGCAGCACTGGTTGTACTGCACAGCATGGAATAGTTTGATTCATATATAATAATAGTATTGGTAGTTAGTAGTAGGAGGTGTATAATAAGGTAGAGGAAGACTACAATGCTGTTTCCAAAGTAGTTAAGAAATAAATGTCTTCACTCCTGCTCACAGGCAAGAGGCAGAACAATACATTAAGGGTTTTGTTCATTTCAAGCCATTTCAGTCTTCATTAAATGACTGCACTTGAGGAAGGTAGTGGAGTGGAGGGGAAACATGCTAATGTGTAGCACCAGTAAACATCAAGTAGACACTGTAAAGTGGCTAAAAATACAGTGCAAGTGATGACCTTTTTGCCTGTGTAATACATTCAGCTCGTGTTGGCATTTATTGTGGTTGCACTACAGTTTTCCTGTTTAGTGCTGCTATTTTTTAGAAACATTTAACACCGTGACCAACTCGAAGAGCTTGCAAAGTAGGTAGGCAAGTAATGTGAAAGTGTTTTTACTGTAGGCTGTAAGGGCTCAGTGTAATAGGACATGGTAATTCAGTAACTTGTGATGCATATAAAAGGACTTGAGTATCTCTTGTGCTATCTAGGAGTTTAACCTTCATTTATTTTTACATAAAGTCTCCCTATCCCTTCTGTAGAAGCGATCAAATTTTGAACAAATATTTAATGACATTTTATGCTGTGTCTGAAAGGCATATATTTTTAATATGTTTTTCTCTGTCATTCAGCCTTTTTGGAGCAAATGTGGTAATATGTATATGAATTGGGTCATTATTTTGATTGGGGTTATTGAATTTTGAAAAATAAAACAGAAAACCCATCTTTAAAATTGCATTAAATTCCTATTATATTTTTCACCAAATATGTATGAACACATTTTTTTTTTGTGAAGACTTTTTCTTTGTCATCTTTCAGTTTATTAAGCTTGCCATTTTAAGGGGACAATTTTGAACATTGTGTTTGAACAAATTCCACACAAATAAAATTGAATGAAAATTAAAGCTATTGCTAACAAAAGGAAGGTTCTGTACCCAAATTTGAGGAGAGCTTAGTTGCCCTTCTGAATGTTGTATAACATCACATATGAATAGTTGAGCACTCGTGGCACATGGACCAGGTCCTGGAGGACTGGAAAAGGGCCAATGTGGTCCCTATTTTCAAGAAGAGGAGAAAGGAGGATCCAGGCAACTATAGGCCAGTCAGTCTCACCTCCATCCTTGGCAAAGTCTTTGAAAAGATTATTAAGGCTCATATATGTGAGAGCCCAGCAGGAAAAATTATGCTGAGGGGAAACCAGCACGGGTTTGTAGCAGGTAGCTCATGCCCGACTAATGTAGTCTCTTTATGACCATGTTACAAAACACCTGGATGCAGAAGTAGGGGTAGACATCGTTTACTTAGACTTCAGGAAGGCCTGCAATACGGTATCCCACCCCATAATGGTGAACAAGTTAAGAGGCTGTGACTTGGATGACTACACAGTCCGGTGGGTGGCGAATTGGCTGGAGGGTCACACCCAGAGAGTCGTGGTGGATGGGTCGGTTTCGACCTGGAAGGGTGTGGGCAGTGGGGTCCCGCAGGGCTCGGTCCTTGGACTGATACTCTTTAATGTCTTCATCAGTGACTTGGACAAGGGAGTGAAGTGTACTCTGTCCAAGTTTGTGAATGATACAAAACTGTGGGGAGAAGTGGACACACTGGAGGGCAGGGAACAACTACAGGCAGACCTGCACAGGTAGGACAAATGGGCAGAAAACAGTAGAATGCAATTTAACAAGGAGAAATGCAAAGTGCTGCACCTAGGGAGGAAAAATGTCCAGCACACCTACTGCCTAGGAAATGTCCTGCTCGGTAGCACGGAAATGGAAAGGGATCTCGGAGTCGTAGTGGACTCCAAGATGAACATGAGTCGTCAGTGTGACGAAGCCATCAGAAAAGCTAACTGCACTTTATCATGCATCAGCAGATGCATGACAAACAGAATCAAGGAGGTGATACTTCCCCTCTATTGGGCACTGGTCAGACCGCAGTTGGAATACTGCGTCCAGTTTTGGGCACCACACTTCAAGAGGGATGTGGATAACCTGGAGAGAGTCCAGAGAAGGGCCACTTGTATGGTTAAGGGCTTGTAGGCCAAGCCGTACGAGCAGAGATTAGGGCATCTGGACCTCTTCAGCCTCCGCAAGAGAAAGTTGAGAGGTGACTTTGTGGCTGCCTATAAATTCATCATGGGGGTGCAGAAGGGAATTGGTGAGGCTCTACTCACCAAGGCGCCCCTGCGGGTCACAAGAAATAATGGCCACAAGCTAGCAGAGAGCAGATTTAGACTGGACATTAGGACGAACTTCTTCACAGTTAGAGTGGCCAAAATCTGGAATGGGCTCCCAAGGGAGGCAGTGCTCTCCCCTACCCTGGGGGTCTTCAAGAGGAGGTTAGATAAGCATCTAGCTGGGGTCATCTGAACCCAGCACTCTTTCCTGCCTATGCAGGGGGTCGGACTCGATGATCTATTGAGGTCCCTTCCGGCCCTAACATCTATGAATCACCTCTTGCTAGAAATGTTGTTTTATGAACAAGATAGAAACAGGACAGGAACTTTTAAATGCATGCATGGACACATACACATACATGCATATGTAGTTTATCACTAGTGCCCTTTCATCTGTGGCTTTCTCTTTCTGAACTTTCTACTTTGTTTTCATGTTGTCACTCAAGGCTACTGAACAACAAACAAGCAAATGAGATTTGAAGATGAGAAATGGACTTTGAAATTGCATCCTGTAATTTTGTATTCATGCCATTCAAGCTGCAAGTTTATTCACTTGTTTTGCAATCTGATAGGCCTCGATGTGGGAACATATTTGAACTGTTGAGTTTCTTTATTTGTCAGAGAGAGAGATAGCAAACTAAGAATTCAAGAAAGAAAATGTTCTGTAGTATCTTGCTGATCCAGTGTAGTGGATTTGAATTTGTATTACCTGTCTTATTAGGAGCAGAAAGATGATTTGTGTATATTTGTGGAGATAAAGTAGTCTTTTGATAATTCTGCAGAATTATGTTCTGCTCCACTGTGGTATGTTAAGACAATATTTGTTACCTTAAATATTAGCTCTACTCTTCTACACTTTCAACAGGTATTGTCTAAAGTAAACAGTTACATTTTAAATGGTGTGTTCTCTAGTTATCCTATACTACACTGTAATATTTCATATAGCATCAGACTGTCAATCGTAAAATATATTAAATATACTGTATCAATTGGTATTTTTGTCCATTTCAAGGAAAAAGCTTAAATGATTATTAAATTCTGTGTGCCTATATACTGCTTCTTTATTGCCCTACTGAAGAAAATCTGACAGGATGCCTTTCCACAGTGTATTAGGGAATAGAAGAAATTTAGCATAATCTCATAATTAGCGTGTAGAAGAAATGAAATGGAGAAGGAAAAAAAGGAAAGTGGATAGGAGAAAAAGAGAAATCAAGAGCAGGATGAGACACACATCAGTCGATGCAGACAAGATAGAGGAAGCCATTGGTTAAGAAGAAAGCAAGAAAACAGGGAGTAAAATAGGTTTTGCGGGAAGGGGGAACAGGGGGAAGTTGTCCATTGTGTGATATAACTGGGATGTGTCAATAGCCATTGTACAAGATAGGTTTGTCTTTCTGAAGATTTCCACACAATTAACTTCTAAGATTGTTTCTCATTGTTGGAGATCAGAGCAGCGTCGGCAGCTGCTTTCTGACCCCCCCCCCCCCCCCCCCCCGGAGCAGTTAGACTTTCACCTTGACAGGCGGGTAATTAATGGATGGAGTGGAATTAACCAGGCACAGACGCGTGTTGGTTACAGGAGATTGTTTACTTACGTCGCCCAGATAGTGACATGCGACGCAGGCTGAGCCTTTGTTCCTGTTATAGTTGCTTCGGTTACAGTTGAGCGAACAAGGTTGGGTTACAATATCAAGCGATGACGAACGAAGCACACCGAGAACGGACTATCGAGCCTGCAGGGCTTTATTACGTCAAAATTAACGATGACGGGGAGTGATTGACGGATGATCAGACCGTCAAGCTACTCTGGTGATGCACTTAGGTTTCTCCTCAGAGATTTTTCCAGGGTTCTCCAGCTTGGGCGGAAATTGCTAAACTATTTATAGACAGAGGTGTCTGACGGAGATACCCAATGATGAACCGTTATGTGGAATCTTTAAATTTTTGGCAAGCAGCAGTTCTTTGTGCTCTCAGATTGCTATCAGGTTACAAGGTAGTGGGTTAGGTTTCTAGTATGTTACATATGAGGTTACGATGAGGGGCTTACGCTTGTTTCTTGACCAATTATATACAGTTCTCCCTCCGGGTTTTATTGCAGGGATTTATGGCAGGGCTATCCCCTTTCACACTGACCAGTCTTAAGTTTTGTTTCTTGTTTGTGACGTGGGCATAAATTATATACAGCTCTCCGCCAGGATTTTGTTTCAGGAGTTTCTGGCAAGGATTTCTTTTAACCCTTAGTTTACTACTGTGTGCAAAATGAGGATGGTCTGAATGGTGTGTCTCTTCTAGTGGCATGGGCACTGATTAACTGGGTTGTGACACTCATAACACTTCATTTATTACCTCCACACTTCTAGACTCTAGAGCTGTGCAAAGCTTCGGGTGGTGATTCGATTCGGAGGAGATTTGGCCTGATTCAGTGGCTGAATCTCCAAATCTGAACTGAATCAGGGGACCAATAAAAAGGCCTGAATTGATTTAAAGCTCTGTGAATCTTTGGAAAAGATTCAGAGAGCTTCAGTGATTCGGGCAGTCCCTGCCCACTGCAGCAGGGAGCAGGAGCCAGACTCCATGCCGGTAAGTAGGGGGTGGGGGAGGGGGACTGGAGGAGGAGGGAGGGGACCATGGGAGGACCCCTGCCAGTCCCCATCCCCTGCCTGCTCCCCCAGCGCCCCACAACCCCCACCCGCTCTTCTGCCCCACATGGCTGCCCTGCCTGCCCCATCTCCTGGTGCTATAAAAAAAAAAGCCCCAACTCATTGGGTGCTGTCAGGTGGGGAGGAAATCCCCACTGCCCCATGCTGCATGAAGGGCTCTGCCACGAGCCCCCCTGGCCCCCTCCCACTTCCCCATTCCCCCCATGGCTGCCCTGCCCACCTGAGCTCCAGCCCTTTAAGAAAAAAAACCCAAAAGAAATCCCTGGACACACTGGCTCCTGCAGTGGCTTTGGGGGGCTCATGGAAGAGCCCCCCACATGGCGTGGGGCAACAGGGGGCACCATGGATTGCCCCCCGCTGGGCAGGAACTGGTGAGCCCGGGGAGGGGTTTCCTTAAAGGGCCGGAGCTGGGGCAGGCAGGGCAGCCATAGGGGAGGCTGGGATGGGGGGGTTGGGGGCTCATGTAGAGCCCCACCATGCAGCGTGGAACAGTGGGGGGCAGCGGGGCAAGCTGCCGGTGAGCCGAGCAGCTACTGAGCTACAGGGTTTCAAGTCCTTCTCTCTGCAGCTGTGGCACCCCCCCGGGGCTGCCAAAGTGAGCTGCTAGGTGTGCTGGTGGCCAGAGAAGGTGATGGGGACAGTGCGCAGGGTGCTAAAAACCTAGGTGGGCTTGGGGACACTTGGACTTGGCAGACTTTCAATGTCATATGCCATTTTCTCTGCCTGCCAGTACACCCGGCCCGCCCTCCTGCTGCCTCCCCCTTCTGCCCCAGGGGCAAGCCAGCCCGTTCCTGGGCAGTCCCAGGTGCCTGCTGAAGGCAGCAAGAGGTCCGATTCTAGGGCGGCGTTTTTGCGGAGGAGCCTGCCCACAGCTGGGGGGGTGAGCTGTCAGTGGGTGGACTATCCCCTGAGCTGTGGCGAGGCCCAGGTCCTTCCCTCTGCAGTGGTGGTGCCCCTTGGCATTGCCTGGGTGGGCAGCTAGTGGGCCAAGGGCTGCCCCAGCTCGGAGGCAGCACCCCGCCCTATCCAGCTCTTCCTCAGTCCTGCCCACTGGAAGCCAGCTGGGTGCTGCTCCCCAGGCGGGCTTGGGAAAGAGTTGGATTGGGCCGGGTGCTGTCTCTGAGCTGGAGGAGCCCCCGGCCCACTAGCCACCTGCCCATGCAGCCCTGGGGGCAGTGCTGCTGTGAAGGGGAGGACCGGGGCCCCCCACAGCTCAGGGGCCACTCTGCCCACCGACAGCCCGCCCCCTGGATGCAAGCAGGCTCCAGCTCTGACAAAGGAAAAAAAAGGGATCAGGTCCTCCCTGTAATGTGACAGAAACCTTGAAATTGTGGGTTTCAATTAAAAACCCACTGTTTCAATTTAGGGGGCATAAAATAAAACTTTGGGGATTAAATCCCACTTGTACAAGTGCCGTATTTGATCAGTCCCCTGTCTCCTGATATCCCTTTACTTACCTATCAGTTTTCTCACTGGGAGATCCAGAAATGACCAGATTTTGGGAACTGGGTGGCAGTCTTCTCTACTTTCACTCTTCCTGAGAGCTGGGTTTAGTGCCACTTGGGGAGCATGTGAGCAAGCAGAGACAGCTTTCTTCAGTTAGTGCTAAATAGGCAAAAGCAAGCAGGCTTCCTGGAGACTCCCAATGCCTACCTTACTGGTAACTGTGAACACAGTTCTACTCCACTCCTAAAGGTAGCCATCACGGAGCTCTCTCATATTAGGAAGTGGTGGTGGGGGCATGGGGTGGGCAGGAAGAAAAAGGAAAAATGAAAGGAGTACTAGCAGATAATTGCTAGAGAATATGTTTTTGTGCTGGTGATTCCAGCAAACTTTGTTTTATACAAACTTCAGTGCACTGCAAACATGGAAATTTGGTACGGATTTGCAGTTTATCAAAGTACAAAATTAAAAGCTTCTTTTGTTCACTGGAACATGCTAAATGGCTTTCTGGGCAGGATTATTCAGGAGATTGCAAGACAGCATTTGACTCTGGGCCATATAAATCTGAATAAGGATGATTAGAAAGTTTCTTACTATTTGAAGTTTGACCTATTTCAAATTAATTGGTGGCCCTTCAATGCCTATTGTTCTGATTTTGGAAGCTTAACAATCCCAGTCTTGAAAGCACTTGGATGGGAGACCAGCTGGGAATTTGGATTGCTGTAGGGAAACCACTGATGATATTGTTCATGTGCGAATTGGGTCTTATGGCCCAGTTCTGCCATTTTTACTCATATAAGATTCCTTGATTACAATAACAGGGAAACTACTAGAATAGTGACTGCAGAATTGTGTCCTTTATTGGGAGAATTGTTGGCAGTTTCTGAAGAGATTGAAAAGTGAATTTCCTTGTGTGTACATCTAAAAGCCAGGTGAAGTGCCACTAACTTAGTTTGTGACTTTGGCCAGGTAACAATTTTGTATTAGTTTCCCCTGTGTATAATGGGGTCTGTGATAGTTAAAGCACAATGCAAAGGAAGGTGAGAGAGCTCTGGATGAATAATGTTATTGAGCAATTAAGATTATGGAGGAAAGTGCTTAACAAAACACCAAAATATTCTGAGAAACTGAATCACCCTGAATTTCAGGGAGAGATTGAATTGTTGAGCTATAATTCCTTTTTATGTGTAGTTTGAATTTTCATTTTACCATTTGTCTTAACTGAATCATGCTTTGAATGTCACAGAGAAATGGTATGAAAGTTATTGTTTAATTATGTGTATGTAGGGAAATGTATTTTGTGTGCTGTATGAATGCATAAAAATGTTAGCTTGAAGATTTCCTTAAGGCTCCTAAACCATATCTGTTTTCTGTCAATCAACTGCTATCTAAAAAGACTCCCATGTTCCTAGATGGGAACAGCTGAAGTGTCATAGAAACTGACTCATGTAACCTACAGACAACAAGGCTAAATTCTATAATTAGCTATAGGCAGTCAAGCAGCTGGAAAGTTTTTGCCAGTTTTTGTAAGTTTATTTTGGCAGATGTTTAGGAAAAATGAAGCTGTTCATTAAAATACCTTTACTCTGAACTCTTACACCCTGTACATAGGAACATTGCTATGCTCATGACAAAAATATCAATACTGATCATAAAGTGTAAGTATTTAGAAACAAAAGTAGATATAAGTTGATGTTGCATATATTCTGATGCAAAGGGAGACACAACTATGAAACTGTGAACCTATGTATAGATATGGGTCGGAAGGATTTGAATGTCTCCCTAATAACTAGTGTCCTGCTCACAGGTATGCTTGTCACAGATGGCAGAGGAGTATTGGATTACATTCAAAGCAGATTTTAGAAAAATAGGTAAAGGATAATGATTATGAGATGACAAGTAGAGGTGCACTGATACATCAGTTCGATATTAGATATCAATATAAAGAAAATTGTCTGTATCAGAAATTGGCCTATAATGTGGCTGATAAATGCTCTGTGCATCTGCGCAGTTGCAGCGCAGCATGTAGGCAGCGAGGAGCACAGCCTGGCAGCTTGGAGAGCTGCATGCAGCTGGTAAGTTTGTTGTGGTGGAAGTGGGGGAGGGAGAGAAGGGGCATGGGGAGGGAGCAGACCAAGCCTCCCGTGGTGAGGGAGGGAGGGAGGGAGGGAGTGGGGCTAGGGCTATGGCTGGAGCAGGCATTGCCCAGCAAAGGCAGGGCAGGCGCAGAATAGAGGGGCGCAGGGGGTAATGGCTCCTGCCACTGTGCGCACCCCGGGTAGGCATGGGGAAATGTGTGTGCTCCAGATCTGTACTGGGCAGGGCAGGGTGGGCTGCAGCTCTGGGCTGAGGCCGGGGCTGCACAGGGCTCTTCCCAGCAGGGGCGGGGCGGCCAGCGGCGGCACTGGAAGTGGGGTGAGAGAGGCTACAGCAAATTTTGGGATGGCTGCAGGCCTCCTCCATAGCCCCCTCCTAGCGCTGCTGCCACTGCTGCCCAGTCCAAGCATAGCCTGGCCCAGCCCCTGCCAGGAAGAGCCCAATACAACCTCTGGCTCGAGCCCACAGCTGCAGCCCACCCCACTCAGTGCAGATCTGGAGGGGCACAGGCCCCACCTATGCCCTCCTGGGGTGTGTGCAGCAGTAGGAACCGCCCCCCCAACCCTCCACCCCTGTCCTTCCTGGACAAGCAATGGCTACATCCCAAGCCCTGCCCCGCCCCAGCAGGGCAGCGCCTGCCCCAGCCCCATCTTGGGCTTGATCTGCACCCCCACACCCCTTCCCTTCCTACTCCCCTTCCACCACAACAGACTTACCAACTGCTCTTCAAGCTACCAGGCTGCGTATTGGAAATTGGATCGGTCTCGGCTGATATGCCTCCTTAAAAATTGGCTGTCAGTATCAGCCCCAAATATCTCTAACAGTGCACCCCTAATGAAAAGACTAAACTAGGGTATCCAGCACCTATTTTGGGGGGGGAGGTGGGGGAAGAAGGAACTCTATGTTCAGACAGATTACAGTGGGAAGCAGGTCAGGGCTGCTTGGGAATTTTCCGGTGAAACAGGTCTTTTTTAGAAAATGCTAATTTATTGAAACTGACACAATTTAGCAAACCATTTCTGTTTCAGTGATCTTCTAACAAAGCACAGGCAGGGCTATGACAGGACTTTTCCTTGTTTCCTGTCAGCTAGCCTTCCAGACTGCTTGGAAGCCCAAGCACTCTAGGTTAGCAGGTGTCCCAGCTTGAATCTTCCCCAAGATTAGGGACAGCAGGGTTCTTAGACTTCTTCCTATTAGTAGGACTTCAGAGACCTAGCTCTAGTGAAGCTTGGCTTCCAGATCTCCAGCATGGAAACTGTAAAATCACCAGCAATAGCTAGGGACTTCTAGACTTCCAGACACCCTCTCTTAGATTTGGCAGCCTGGAAACCCTGGATGACCCAGGAGCCTCAGTACTTGCACTCCCAGGATCCATTTTATTTTTAAGTTTTTAAAAACAGTGTATTTCTACACAACACAAGTTTTCTTGTATCTCTGTTCTGAGGGCAATTTTGCCATTTAATTCAGAAAAAAAAATGCTTATTTTTCCCTCTACAAAACATTAGAAATCTCAGCTTTAGATTAGCTGTAATGAAGAACCATTTGTGCCTGTACAGAGGTGCACTGCCCGCAAGAGTCAGGGCTATGACTTCTGTCCTTCGCTACCTGCTAGGGCAATCCTTTTGCTCTGCTATGTGGTGCCCAGACTTGGAGCTACTGGAAAGTACCCAAATCCAGTGGACTCTATTCAGATTTTCCTCTTTCTTTACCTCAGCAAGATCCTCTAAATGCTGCTAAGTTGTCTCTGGTTTGGTTCTATCCCTTTTCTCCAGCCCCTACTCTACAAGTCAATGTGTAACTTTTACTAGAGTAAATTCTTCTGAAAGCTAGAAAATTGTCATTGTTTGAGTAGAGCCATGTGACACATTGTGAACAGAGCATGTTCATAGATTCACAGATTGTAAGGCTGAAAGGGACCTCAGAAGATCATTGGGTCCAGCCCCCTGCACCAAGCAGGAAAGATAACTGGGGGTCAGGTGACCCCAGCAAGGTGACTGTCCAGTCTCCTCTTGAAGATTTCCAGGGTAGGCGATTGCACTACCCCTGGAGGGAGCTTATTCCGCAGTCTGGACACTCTGACTGTGAAGAATTTTTGCCTAATGTTGATCCTGAATTGATCTTCCATGAGTTTGTGGCAATTACTCTAGTGCCTTGTAGACAGTTGCTCACTGAGCCCTTGATGTACTCCCCTAGTGTAGTGGTAAGCTGCTACGAAGTCCCCTCTCAGCCATCTTTTCCTCAGGCTGAAGAGTCCCAGATCCCTCTGCTTTTCTTTGTATGGCTTGCCTTTTAAGACTCTGATCATATGGGTGGCTCTTCTCTGGACTCTCTCAAGCTTGTCCACATCCTTGTTAAAGTGTGGTGCCCAGAACTGGACACAGTACTCCAGCTGCGGTCTCACCAGTGCTGAGTAGAACGGAAGAATCACCTCCTTGGTTTTGCTTCAGATGCATCAATTGATGCATGCCAGAATATTATTTGCCCTGCTAGCTACAGCATCACACTGATGGCTCATATTAATACTGTGGTCTATTACCCCCAGGTCCCTTTTATTTGTGGTGCTAGTCAGTTTCGTGCCACCAAGCCTGTTCTTTGCCTTTAAACCTGTGCTATAGCCCTTGCTTAGCTGAGCCTGTAGAAAACAAGCAGAATTAGTGTTAAGAGGTGTCTGTATGCCAAGAGGCATGCATAAGTTTGCCCTATCCAACACTTTTTTTAGGTATGTTTTGTCATTTGATACTTTGCCCTGTAATGCAGAAAACATCAGAATTTAATTTTGAAAGTTTCAGTGTCATTTATCTGTGAAGTGTGTTTAAAGTCCTGCCAGTAGCGTGAAAGAAGAACTCTAGCTTGATAATGTCTTACATTCATTTTGCACAAAACTAAATGATACCACCAGAAGTTGCAATATGTGGAGAACTGGGCCCAAAGAATTTAATGGTAATTAGTAGAAGTCTGAACTATTATCTGACTTCTAGGTATAGTATGTGAAAGGTCAAGGTCTTGGTACCATGGAGGAGCAGCAGAAGGAAGCTGGGGCCTCAGCATTTTAACTTTACAGTCCTCCTAGACATCCAGGATTGCAATTAGTCACAGCAGAAGCTAGTCGATGTATAACATAATTTGTGATGCATTTTGGTATAAGAATTCAGGGGCAAAATAGTGAGAAAGCAGAGCTTGTATAAAATACCTTTGTGAAAGAAAGAATGCAGAACAGCACTATCTGTACAAGCAACTATACATATCTGTTTTAGCTGTTGGTATAACTGCCTTGGCATCACTAGGGTCTTGATCTGTCACCTGACAATGTATGGGACACTAAACCTGCATAATGCCCATGTGAAGTCAGATTCAGAACTGGGACCTAAGCTAGTTGTCCATACTGAAGGTCAACTCATAAGTGAATTTCACCTTATAATACAGATTTTTCAAGCTTGTATTCTAATACATGGTTGCAGGCATTTGAGTCCAGTTTCCTGATTGAAATATATGTGCAAAATATATGTGCCTGTGCCTTGTTAAAGACACGGTTCAATTTACATCTTCACTGACTGCCTATCTTGTATGCATACCAGCCCAACCTCTGGCTTCTTTACTTTTCATTCCATCCAGGAAGAGCACGCACCAACTGCTGAAACTTCCTCAGCCTGACGAAGGGTTTTTAAACCCAAACGCTTGCTTCTTAAAAAAAAAATTTCCAACTGTTTAAGTTGGTCTAATAAAGATATCAGATTCACCCAAAGAACCTTGTCTGCCTATGTCCTTAGACCAACACAGCTATAACCTACACCCTTGTTAAAGACATTACACTTGAACACCTGCATTCCTAGATCTCAATACTTATGTGAAGCCATGAAAATTATTAGAAAAAATATTTAAAGGCAGATACAAAGGATTATCATGCAGGTCCCTTTGTTGGCATAGTGAATAATCTTTTTACTTTTTTGTCTATGGTATTTTAAAATGCACTTTTTTTAAACTGATAGTTTTTTGGGGTAGTATTTTGCATAGCTTCACATATATTTTACTTCAGAAATATTTTTAATAAAAATCTAGCTACCATAATGATGAGGTATACAAATATTTCTCAAAATTCCAATAACATATTTTTTTCTGCTCATACAGGAAGTTAATCTTGTTTTCTGTGAAGTCTCATCAAATGCTAATCCCTAATTAAATGTAATAAGGCTATGACCTACATAATTTACAAAGGATTTAAATAGTATGATAATATGGGTACTGTATTTATTTATTTTTACTGTGTGGTTAATTCCCATTCTTCCTTTAAAGTTATAAATTTACACTTCTTCATATGGAATATTCTTCTGTCTGATGTGTAAATTACTCACCCAAAGGCAGGGTACTTTGGGTGAGTTTGCTGCCAATGGGATAGCATAAGTTGGTAGCTTTAATTACTTTTAAGTGTCCCATTGCTCTCTTGACTATTTTCAAAGGCAGAAGAATAGTAGGAAGAAATGAACTGATTTGCAAAAATAAATAAAGTTCTTCCCTACATACAGAAAGTAAACCTTTGCATGTTTCTAGAACCAGACTTTTCAGAAGATTCTTAAAACTTTAGGTTCTCTTTTTTTCCTTTTGTTTTTTAACACTTCTAAATTGCAAAAGGAATAGGAATCTGAAACTAGGAGAGACAGTATTTACATTGTAAAAGGAAAAGGGAAATAGCAGGACATTTAGATTAAATATGTTCTGATCAATATTTTTGGATTAAAGAAGTTTCAGTAGTTCATATCAGCATCCAGACTTTTCACACAAACACTAACTCCAAACTTGTTAAAATTTCCCACCCCCTGCTGATGATATTTTAGGAGAAAGATCATTTGAAATGATATTCCTGAATTTTCTAGAAAAAATTTAAGTGGTAAGAGCAGAATACAAGTTAATGGAGTAGTCTCTCCTCCTCTGCAAATAAAAGCAGAAAGTGATCTAATATGAAAGAATAACGCTAGTTATAAATAAATCCTTGTATATGCATGAACTCCCTTACAGTGTTGAAATTTTGACTTCATACTTTAACATTTTTTATTGTATTTCACAGTCTATAATCTGTTGTGAACTGCAGTTGTTTTACATTACAGTATATTTGTCTGAAACAGTGATGCTTGACCTTCCAGCCCCATGGGCTAGATGAGTGGTGCAGGGCCTTCCTGCAGGCCAGATCCAGAGTGGGGTCTGTGCATGGGGTCTGTCCATGTGTGCGATTGGACATTGATCATGCAGGTGATCCAGTCATGAAGCAAGCCCACACTCTGGATTCCAGAGCCACTGCAGTTAACACTACCTTCCACTGCCAAATTTCCAGACTTTTGGGAAACCCTGCAGGCTGGATGACACAGTCCTGTGAGCTGGATTTGGACCTCAGGCTGGAGGCTGAGCATCAGTGGTCTGAGGCAAAACCATGACACTACTGCAGTTTGAGCAGCTTTTAAAACTCTGTATTCACTGTTGGCTGGCATTTCCTTTTTTTTTTTAAATATACTCTGATGTGTCCTGGTTTTGTAGCTTTAATATAAACTTTTTCTTCCCCCCCCCGCCTCTTCTTTCAGTTGATCTTAAAAAAGGCCCATGTCCAAACGCTGGAAAATCAAATCTTCCGAAGCCATGCCAATCTGGACTTCGTCCTCCTGGCTATTCACGCATGCCAGCAGCTAAGCTGGCAGCATTTGGTTTTGTCAGGAGTTCAAGTGTATCCTCTGTCTCAAGCAACCAGTCAAATGACAGCGTTCAGAGTGATCAAGGCAGAACAACCAACTGTAAGTCATAAAAAAATGCCCTATTTGGGGGATCTTAAAAAGAAATACTCAGAAAGATCCATGAAGGAGTATAGGTGCAAGGGTTAATTTAACCCATATGACATTTATTATAATGTGTTATATTCTCCCAGATGTGGGGATTTAGAATCTGATTTCCTGGTGTGAATATTTTTAATAAGTAATACTAGATGAATAATTATGAGGGGTAAATTGCATGGTTAGGTAACTGATCTCTGCATTGCGGAGAAAATTGCTGTAAAGAATTAATTTAAAGCATTTTGATTTTTGTTTTTATACTTCGGGAAAATTTTTCTTCAAAGGTGAAGTAAACAGACTGTGATGAGAATGTTGATCAGCATATTGCGGTCATGGGAGGAAGCAATTTAGGGGAATGACTGAGTGAAATGAGCAGGATTTTCTTTCTCATTTACTATTTTTCTGCGTGTTGTTTAATGTGTGGCATGGCAAACTTAATTTCAGAAGTTAATCAAATAATGCTAGAGAGATAAAATAGGATCAGAATCGGCAGCTTAGCCACTGTCTCTTCTCCATCCTTGGAAAGATGCCTTGGCTAAAATGTCATCTTAAATCCTATTTTCTGTAGCTAATGTTAATGTTATTAAGTACAAAATAATACACGCCAGACTGTGCACTCTGCATGAAATATACACATGGCCTGGGCTCAAAACACAACCAGGGATTGAGGATTTTTAATACCAGTTTCCCTTTGAAGACTGACTTCAGCCTGAACCGTGTCAATTTCAAAGCAACTATTATCAGTCATGAAGTGGCTCATGTTGAAGATGCCAGATTGTATAAATGCTGGAGGCTTTAGGATGCTGTAGGATCCCAGATCTTTCAGTGCATCTATTAATTTTAAATGAACAACAAGAAATAAAACATGATGATTTCTTCTCTGTGCTTCTTATTTATATAAAGTTATTGAAATGCAGGAGAGAGAAGCATTTAAGGGTTCTGTCCCCAGTAAAGACACTGAATGTATGTTCTAATCCTTGTTTTCTTTTTGGACTGCTTATTGTCTCTTACCTGTCTTATAATGAATGTTCTTTTGTTCTGAAGTTAATGGGTTTTTTTGCCTTTTGGGGGGTTTGATCTTACTTTTATCAAGCGTTATAAACATATGCATGCCCAGTTGTTTATGGCCTTTGTGCAGGGGGAAAAGAGTCTACTATTCCCTCCAATTAAATATAATTTATACATCCTTTCAAGAAACTTTGTGTCTCAGGATCTCAGGTATGAAAATGTGATAAAATTATAGGTAATACTGAGAATGATATAATTCTAAATATTTTTATTTAAAAAATTTAATAAAATGAAAATCTGGGGTCCATTCATTTCAATTCTTAAATTATAGAAGTTGCGCCCAGTAATTTGGAAGTCAGGCAGCTGCATCCATTCCTTTAGTTCGAATTAGGAGGTAATTTGGTCTGCATGTATGGATGGGTTCAGTCTCCAAAATCTGAATTTGTATTTCAGCCATCATGTTTGATACAACCAGTTAATTACATCTTAAAATGTAACCCAGCCTCATATTCGTGCAGGGGTTGGACCTGATGATCTAGGGAGTCAGACCTGATGATCTGTTTAGGTCCCTTCTGACCCTAAGTACTATGATTCTATGATATTCAGGAAAACAAGAACTATGCTGCAAAATTGTTACACAAAAATATATATAATCATTTTGTAGCTGGTTTCCATCATGCCTTACATGGAACACATCACAAGGTGGGCTGCACTGGGGTCTCCAAATGTGTGGTTCCTATCAGCCAACAATTAGCTAATCATCAGCAGAATCAGGATTGTGCCAGGACTTGAACTGGTACATGCTTGACAGCCAAAGATAAACTAATCGTCAACTGGCAGGAACCGCAGAGGGGCTGCCTGGTATGGTCCTTATTCAGGTAATGATCAGTTGATTGCCAGCAGGATCAAGACTTCACTGGGGCTCAAACCCAGTGGAGTCCCTGCCAACCAAAACTTATCTGTTCACTGGTCAGGAGGAACTGCACTGATCCAGTTCCAGCCCTAGTGTGCTCCTGATCCTGCAGATAATCAGCTGATCATTGGTGGGTTCCAGGGACCGCACCAGGACTCCACCAGCCCTGGTGGGTCACTAGAGCCAGATGGCAATATGCTGATTGTCAGGGGTGCAGGGAAAGCCTGGGATTGTGATCCTGGGCTCCCCCTGCTCTAGCAAACTGGGAGTGATTAAGATCTGATTTCCATCCCAAAATCACATTTGCTACCACAAATCTTGTTGGGATTGGGGTCGGATCCCATAACACCTTTAAATGAATGTCTGTCAGCAACCTTAGTCTCTAGGGGTGCCTGTGGATGTGCGGGGATGCTGCCTCAATGTACTGTAATTACGATATGTCAGAGCAGACTGGATTAACAGAGTCTGCTGGAGCATGCTAATTGGCACATTCCAGTAGCCTCTGCATCTCATGCATTCAGTGTCCCCATATTGCAAATGGTGGCAGGGCTGGTTTAACTAAAGCTTATCAAATGAGCTTTAGTTAAAGTGCCCTTGCTGCCATTTTGAAGTGCGGGATGCTGAATACACAAGATGCCGTGGGCGCTTCAGAGTGGCTTTTGGAGCCACTCTATTTAAATCATCCTCCCCCTCCCTCCCTGCCCCACACCTCTGGAGCATGTGTAAAGACACTCTAGACTACTAGACTACCATGAACAAAAGTAGATGCATTAATGTGTTTTCATGGTATAAAGTAAGTAGGGCAGGTTTGCACTTGGAGGCCTTACAGAATATTAATGCATCTGCTTTTGTCCCTCTTAGCTGTAAGGCTAAGTCACAGAACTGCTGAACAAATAGAAGAGTCACTGACTTCTGTTCATTTTTTGTTATTTGGAAACTTAGCTTGTGTGGAAAAGGATCACACTTTGGCACTTGAATGCCTAAGTACCAACTAGCAGTAATAGGTGGAACAGATTCGGGCCCTGTGTCTGCACACGAACTGTATAACTAGTGCATTTCTGACTTAGAGGGAAAAATTGTTTTGTCTTTTGATTCTATGCAATTAATGAGTAAAACTCCTCATCCCAACCTGTCATCTTGGTGAAGTAGATTTCTTCCTAATATATTATGAAACAATTTGCTTTCTTATTATAAACAATTCTAAGAAAGCTAATTTATTAAAACAGGGACGTCAAACTTGCTGCTCCTTGTGGGCCAGATCCGAATGTAGCAGTAGTGGCACAGTGAACAGGAATGGCAGCTAGGGAGCGAATGTATGTAGCCATCTCATGCCCCCTGCTGCTGACACACATCCTCAGTGGGGCTCCATACCCTAGATTTCTGTGATGAGCCCCAACCCATGTTCCTGCCCACTCTGGGAGCCCCATAGGTCAGAAGACATGGCTTTGAAGGCTGGATTTGCCATGTTTGACACTCGTGTATTAAAGTAAAATTCATCCAACTCCTCATGTTCCTACTTTACAGACCAAAGGAGGTTGACCCAGTTCTATTGACTTCTCTTCTCTTCTGTTTCAGCTAGGTTCATATTCTGCATGGATCACCACGGTGACTGACCATCAAACAAGTGTAACAAAAGAAACTTTCTTTAGAAATTTCTAAAGAATCTCAACATTGACAAATGACTTCTTTCCATTGCTGCCTAATGGAAGAATGGTTTTATTTAAAGTAAAAAAAAAAAAAAAATTAAAAAATTCTTTATCAACTAAAATGGCGTATACAATGGAACTAAATCAGACTCATTTGCCAAGCAGTAGGCAGGGCACATTTCAGATATTACTTTCCTGCCTCAGTGGGGAAGAAAGTGGTAAATGATATATCCTGATGAATCTTTAAAGATGTAAGATAATATGGTTTCCTATTTAAGTATTTCAACTGTGCATCAGGAAGACAGAATATGATCTAAAGTGAGAATATATCTGAATATTATTTAAAGTCTGAATTGAGAGGCATGCTAGTATTGATCAGTTGTCTATCTAAATAAAACCAAAGGTTTGTCTTGTGAACAAAAGGAAAGCATCTCCAAATAAGATACTTATAATTGGGCGAGAACATAAGCATAGGGGGAAGATATTTTGTGCAAAAGAATGGTAGTTGTTCTAGCTGATCTTTCCACTAAGCCTGTCTCTCTATCTCTGTCTCTTTTTTGGATGTTCTCTGCTAATAGCTTTTGTCATGATGTATGATTTTTTATGCTTCTTTTCCAAAGTGCCAACTCTTGTTTGGTTTTGGAAAATAATATGGAGTGACTAAATACCCACTATAGTTGGATCCAGTCCAAGGCCATGGGGGCTTTGGCAGTGTTTGGTGGCAGGCACTTTGCCTGTGCCATGGCAGGGAAAAGCGGTAGCAGTCCTGAGCTGGGTCATTCCAACTCACAGCCAAATATGGCTTAATAGAGATTCATTTTTTTCTAACTTAGGGAGAAAAGTAGTGTTCTTTTTTAGAAGTTTTTAATGGTGATGTGGTAAGGCAGCTTTGGCATTAGCCAGAATCGTCACTTGTTCTTGGTTTTTAACAAGGCAGTGAGCATATCCTAGTTTCCTTGGTAGATACTGGAAAGAGGCTTGCCACTGTTCAGCTAAGGCCAGCAAATGTTTTTAATGAAGGCAAGACACTTATTAAGAAGTGATCAGTAAGTGGGAAGTTTGATGAGCTGATGACATCATTCTGGCATGCACCATTGGTCAGTTCATAGTTCTCTTTGCCATGTCAACCACAGACACTCCCTCTTTAAATATGTATTACATTCTAGTATCCTTACTTCTCTTTTCCCTTGTCAGTGCAAATCGAACCTTTTTAATTATGTCTTTGCTTACCTATTATTTGCATTTTATTACAGATGTGTACTTGGTTTAAGGTGCTGTTAGCTGCTAAAGTAGGGGTGAGCAGTTATTTCAGCTGGGGGCCACTTAATGAGTTAGGGTGAGCTGTTGAAGGACACATACGTAAAATTAATGGGGAAAATATTTTAACAATTTATGGATAAAAAAACAAATCATATACTAAAAATCAAATATATACTATAAAATATTTTAATTTTATTAAAAATATATTTTTTGTCCTTGTTGTGTTTTTTTGAGTAGTGTATATAGAAACGATGGCATAATAGCTCAAAATAGTCTTACCCTTATATATTAAAGATTAGGTTAAAGAAAAGTGAAGAAACTCACTCAATGGGAAGAATGATGACCTCATTTCCACCTCAGGCTCTGGACATTTGGGGCGGCCTTCTTCTGAGTGCCCTTGGCACTGCCACGGGCTCCTGAACTGCAGGCAGGCAGGGTGCTGCCAGCTGAGCCCAAGCAGGGGGTCCAGGGCCTGAATGTGGCTTGCCCAGGACCTGCCACTCAAAGCTGAGTGGGTGAGGCTGCTTCCACCCAGCAGTCTCCCATGGCGTCAGCAGAGGCAAGAGCTAGAGCCTCTGGGGCTTGAGCACAGCTCACCCAGGATCTGCCATGTGGTGGGTAGGCAAGTCTGCTTCCTCCAAGCATCCCTTGCAGTGCAAGCAGAGGCCAGACCTGGAGCTGCTGCCTGCCTGCAGGCTGGATAGAATGAATTGGTGGACCAGATACAGCCTGTGAACCATATTTTACCTACCCCTGTGTTAGAGCTATTAGGTCAGGGGCGGGAAAAATATGGCCTGCAGGCTGAATCCGGCCCACCAGGCCATTCTATTTGGCCCACAGGGCCCCTAAAAATTTAGAAAACTAATATTTATCTGCTCCTGGCTGCCTGTGAAAGGTGACAGGAGCCAGGGGCAGTAGGACCCAAGAGGAGCCAGCAGCAGCCACCCAGCCCCACCCCACCCCACCCCACCCCCCAGCCATTTCCCTGCTTCCCTGCCCCCACACTGCTCCAGCACCATGTGGCTCCCAGCTGCACCAGACCAGGGAGCATGGGGCCCATGCCGGTATCTGGGGTGTGTGTGTAGAGGGAGTCCTACATGCACACCCCACCATACACATGCACCCGCACCCTCCCACACTGCCATACATGCAGACCTCCCATACCCCTCACACACATCCCCCCACAAACTCCATACCCACCCACACCCCACATATCCACACACCCACATACTCTCTCACCCCCCCCGCCCCCACACCTATCCACACCACATACCGACACACCCAAAGCCCCCCCACAAACCTATCACCCCACACAATATACAAGAGTAAGACTTCATTTTACCTTTATGTACACTACACAAACATATATAAATCAGGACAAAAATATGTTTTGAAATCAAATTAATGAATGATGTAGATGTTCACTTTTTAGAATATAATTTGGCAAAACCCCTTGCTGAAAGGAATACTTCTGGGGGCAAGGGGAGGGGCTTCTGGTGGCAAAGGTCAGGGTTTAGGAGGTGGGACTTCCAGTCATAAGATGGCAACCAGGGGGTGGGGCACTTGTCAAGGGTCAGGGCTATGCATGCAGCCCTTGACAGCTTGGCAAAACTCAGTAAGCGGCCCTCCAGGCAAAATGCCCCTGTATTAGGTCATGGCAGGCTGTGTTAGCTGGATACATCTTCATTCCCAACAGTTAACAATCTCTTTATGTCAATGGTTAAGATGATGTGTGCTTGCTAATTCTATCTTAACAGGTTTGCATACAAGTGTCTGTTCTTTCTTTCTGGAGACAATCCAACAAGCTGTTCAATGACTGATAATTTGCTACAAGGCCTTTTTTGTGCAGGGTACCAATGTATTCTCTTATCTCTTCTATCCAAAGTGCCACTGAGGCTGCCATAGGGGATGGTCTGAGAGCTTGGGTTTTATTGCCATCAGTAGCCAATAAAATTATTTCAATGTAGCTGATAGAGCTCGGGGGGGACTGCCCAGGTTTTACCAGCGGAGGATCGGGCATAATGGAAATCTGCTCCCACTATGTCCATGCCCAATTTGCGCTATGAACCTAGGAGTAAGTGGCACCACAGGTGTTTAGAGCTGGTTGAGGTACCTCCGCTGGCAGGTAGCTTCCTTGCATAATAAAATTCTGTACTGGCTCTTTTTGTCCATTTGCAATCTGCTTTTTGTTGCAAGTAATGAAAAGTGAACTAGGCATGATGGCGAATCTGGCTCTGTAACTCTGTTTAACCAGGTGTGGATAGAACTGAATAGAGATTCACCTTTCCCAGAGGCAGGCTGTGACTGAGGCGTGGATGGGGACTAGCTATCTGAAATGCATTCGGGTAAGACTGATTGGAAGCTGGGACAGATGCAGCAGGTTTTCTTGTTCTACTGTAAGGATATTGATCTGATATCCAATGGTCCCTGCCATCTTGAATAGTGGAGCTTGGCACTGAAGGTAGATTAGGAAAAATGAGCAGATATCAAGCTCTGATTAGAAGGTTTGAATATAAATGGTTGAATTGTTAAATACAAGTTCCCTGTCCCTACAGCTGATGTGTTGGGATAAACAACCAAAAGAATGCATCCAGAGATACAAGAGTTTTATATTTATGTCAGTGCTCCTGCTCGGACCAAAGCCAGAGGATCCTGGCTAGAGGTTCTTGCCCTTCCACTCAGGGTCAGACTGATCACCATATTTGGGATCAGATTGGTACAGGGTATGGGGGGGTTTTGCTTTCCTCTGTAGCAGGGGATGTGGCCCTCTACTTCAGATCTCTTGAGAGTATATTAATAACCGTTTATAGAAGGCAGACATTGGCTGACGTGGCTCCCCTGTTGTGTCAGGTTTGACTGCAGTTTTATGAAGAGTTTAGATTATGGTTTGTATAGGCTGGTTTGGATAGGGATTGATTCCGTGTCAGGCAGGGGCTTGGACTAGATGACCTCTGAGGGTGCCTTCTAGCCCTACTTCTTTATGAATCTATTATATTTTAGGGGAAAGGCTATTTTTTGTTACTCAGTTGTTCTGTGGTATCCTGCTGAATGCCTGCCCGTACCTTCTAAGGAGGTTGCAATCTTCCTTGCCAGATACAGACTTCCCACCCTAGGATTGTCCAACTAAAGGAGAAGTAGGCAGCTATCATCAGAGGCTTTTGATGGAACAGAAAATGGTTGCCTTCTTAGGTCTTGGTACACTGTAGTGAGATTCCTATGAGCAGACTCATTAAATCAGTGGGTCTTCTTGCAATTACAGAATTTTGTCTGTCAGAGATGCTTTCAGCATCAGGATCCATATTAGCATTTCACACACAAGACCCATTGCCCTTCTGCTACCTAGTCTGCAAGGGTTTTAAATTCATTTCTGGATACAAAGCAAGATGTTCTTCATCTGTGAGGCCTGCAAGGGCTTGAGTACTGAATGAAGGCAGGGTAGATCAGTCCTGCATGTCTTTGAGACCTCTCTTTGTTTTCAGTCTGCTCTGAATGAACAAACAAAGACACTAAAATAATTTAGAATACTCAACCTGACACCCAACACTTTTAGGCTAAGTTGCTAAGTACAGACAGTCAAAAAGCCTGAGGCTGAATCAATTCAGTCTGCAGGTTAGTCTAAACTACAGACATTAAATTGAGAAATATCTGGACAGATATTCACTTTTGACTCAGGAAATGCAGCCGCATACGTGCAGTGGTTCCGGCCAGAGCCTGGGAGTGCTAAATCACAGCTCTCTGACACATAGCCAGTATGGACTATGTTCACTTCCTTTTCTCGCTGCCCCAAAGGTGTATGGGATTTACAGTCTAGAATTATAGCAGCAGGACTCTGCAGGGTTGCTTATCACTTCCTCTTCCTCCTTCCAGGTGCCTCTGGGATTTGTAGTTCACATGCAGCCAGCAGTAAGTTTTTAGCAGAGCAGAGCAGGGCAGCTTTGAACTCGGGGGAAGGGAAGCTTAACTCCCCTCCCTGGCCCCAGACCCCAACTAAAGTTTACCTGGGGAAGTCCCTGCCTCCCCACAACCCTTTTCTGCTGGAGCAGATAGAAGGGGCGATGCATAGGTGGTGCACGCAGGTGCATATGCAGCCCCTGAACATGGCAGTACACCCCTACAAAAAGGTGCTGCTGACACTGTCAGTGGCACCTGTGGGCAGTTGCTGCTTGCCACCCTGCAGTCCACATGGCGGCATCTGTGGGCACTCGCCCCCCCTGCCGCCAGCACCACTGGCGGCGTCTGCGAGAGCTCCCCGGTCACTGCTGCCATACTCCCACCACCATGCTCCTGCCGCTGCCAGCACAGATGTGCTCCCGGAGCTGCCGAGGGCATGCACCATTCATGGCAGACAGCCCAGCCCAGGGCTGGAAAGCATGCCGGGATGCTGGGAGACCATAATTTATCTTGTACCAGGAAGGGGTCTGGTACAGAAGTTTCATCAACCGGTTTGACCCAAAGCAGTTAAGTCTGATACTGCATCCAACCAGGTTTATCTTAAACCAGTTTTGGCCATTTTGAAACTGATTTATGTGCACTGAACTTCTGTTACAGGTTTAAACCAGTTTCTAATGACTTACACTGGTTTATGTGTAACTTCTGTCCCTAGCTTTATTTCTATAATCTGGTAAAGCTGTTTGGTGAAATCACTGATGCATTCCTTCCTTCATCCCGGTGGGTGGTGAAGTGGCTAGAGGGTCTCACCCAGAGAGTCATAGTGGATGGGTCAGTATTGACCTGGAAGGGTGTGGGCAGTGGAGTCCCGCAGGGCTCGGTCCTTGGACCGATACTCTTCCATATCTTCATCAGCGACTTGGACGAGGGAGTGAAGTGTACTCTGTCCAAGTTTGCGGATGACACAAAGCTATGGGGAGAAGTGGACACGCTGGAGGGCAGGGAACAACTACAAGCAGACCTGGACAGGTTGGACATATGGGCAGAAAACAACAGAATGCAACTCAACAAGGAGAAATGCAAAGTGCTGCACCTAGGGAGGAAAAATGTCCAGCATACCTACTGCCTAGGAAATGACCTGCTGGGTTGCATGGAAGTGGAAAGGGATCTTGGAGTCCTAGTGGACTCCAAGATGAACATGAGTCGTCAGTGTGACGAAGCCATCGGAAAAGCTAATGGCACTTTATCGTGCATCAGCAGATGCATAACGAACAGATCCAAGGAGGTGATACTTCCCCTCTATCCAGCACTGGTCAGACTGCAGTTGGAATACTGCGTGCAGTTTTGGGCACCGCACTTCAAGAGGAATGGGGATAACCTGGAGAGGGTCCAGAGAAGGGCCACACGTATGGTTAAGGGCTTGCAGGCCAAGCCCTATGAGGAGAGACTGGGGCACCTGGACCTCTTCAGCCTCCGCAAGAGAAGGTTGAGAGGCGACCTTGTGGCTGCCTATAAGTTCATCACGGGGGCACAGAAGGGAATTGGTGAGTTTTTATTCACCAAGGCGCCCCCGGGGGTTACAAGTAATAATGGCCATAAGCTAGCAGAGAGCAGATTTAGACTGGACATTAGGAAGAACTTCTTCACAGTTGGAGTGGCCAAAGTCTGGAATGGGCTCCCAAGGGAGGTGGTGCTCTCCCCTACCCTTGGGGTCTTTAAGAGGAGGTTAGATAAGCATCTAGCTGGGGTCATCTGAACCCAGCACTCTTTCCTGCCTATGCAGGGGGTCAGACTCGATGATCTATTGAGGTCCCTTCCAACCCTAGCATCTATGAATCTATAACTGGGTTTGTTGGCCTTCCAGGAATGGTGTAAGATCAGACTGTGCTTACTTTATTTAAGGAGTTGCATTGTTAAGGGAGGGCAAGCAGTTGTTTTAGGGCTGTTTTTTCTTAAATCATGGTGTCAGTCTGGGTTATTGCTGTTGTACTGCATACTGTATAATTCCTCCATTTTTCTCCCCTTTTCAACTTGAGGGGCTAAAATACCAAATAAGCTGAAGTAAGAATATTGTTTTTATTTATGAGGAAACAGAAAATGTGGCATATTTATCTGTCTTTCAATACATGGTGCAAATTTGGCTCAGACATTAAAACTTACTACAATATCCTAATTTACTACAATATCCCACATTTTATTTAGTGTGAAAAAATTGAGTCAGTGCATGAAATTCCTGTATTAAAAAGTAGCATTTGCTTGGAGGCAGTGGGCACTAAATATCAATAATACTATCCTTTAGTTTGCAGTAAAAATATTTAAGTTTATTATAGTGAAAATTATATTTTACTACTTGTTTTCACCTAATAATTGCAATATTAAATATTTTTGGCAATTTGTGTTTAACTATAATTAATTGTACAATGAATTGCAAAACCTAAATCTTTCTCATGGGTACTTGTGAAAAAGAAAGGGGGGAAATCTTTCCTTTTTGTGGTAGTAGCAGAATGTTTTAAAAGAAGCTATTATTTTTCATAAACATTATTAAAAAACAATTGATAGTAAATTCTAGGTATATACAGTAGAACTTTGCAAACTTACAGTTAGGGATTTGTGACACTTAGGGATTTATGACACATTACACTGTGAGCTACTCAAATATTGATTGGTGTTAGTGCTAGCTCAAGTCTGCAGCAGTTGCATGTTCAGGGCAGCAGGGGCCTGGGGGCCTGAAAGGTAAGAATCCCTTCTGTCTCCACGGGACCCTCCCTCCCCCTTGGAGTTCCCCCTGCTTACTTGTGGCCACTGCCCAGCTGCTGCTCTTCTCCTAGCTTGCCTGGCCCAGAGAGCAGCAGCAGTGGCATGGCAGGAAAGTTAACTCTTCCCTGCCTGTTCCCTTGGGACAGACAATGAAGGCAGTCACAAGTAACAAGGGGTGGGGTGGAGGGGCAGTGAGTGGGGACTGGGGTGCTGAGGAGGTGGGGGCAGTAGGCCCACTCCAGGCCAGCAGGAGAGGGGGTAGGCGGGGTGTTTATACTAACAGCCTAAAGTGGCTACGTGTTAGTGTAACATGACCTTGGTAACATGGATCAGAGATAAACATAGGCTGGAGTGGTGTAACGTTTAAGCCACATAAAGAGTGCTTAAAACTAGTATCAGGTGTTAATGGGCGAAGAGCTCCAGGTGCCACCTGAAATAAATGTGTAACAAGGCCTTTACTTGGAAAACTATTTTTTCTATATTCATTATACTAGACAGCAGCAGACAGTTTCAAAGAAAAACTTAACACCGTACGGGACGCAAGACCTTTTCTGCCTCAGGCAGGCGGTTGGACTCAATGACCTCTTCAGATCCTTTCCAGCCCTACCTCTCTATGACTTCTATGATACTTATAGAAGAGGAAGAAATGATTCTCTAGGAGATTGATTAAAAAAAAGCAAGCTGTTGCTCTGATTTTGCCCTCAGAGTCATAAAGAGATGAATTAGTAGGCAGGAGGGCAGGTAAAATAGTCAGAGGTCCACGTTTTACTCTTTAATCAAGTATTTCTGCAATTTACCATAGTGTCCCACAATTTATCACCTCTGATTGTATGATACAGTGTGTAAAGAAAGAAAGAAAGAAAGACTTTGACTTTTAAGAGACCTTTATTCCCCGGAGGGTGATAACTCGGAGCCAGTAAAGAGCATGTACAAGGACGCCCGAAGCTCTGGGCCTCGTGGACAAGGCCTGGGCTCGTGGCCTGCAAGGCCTGCCCGTACACTCTAGACAAAAAAAAAAACAACCAACACAACGAAACATAAGGACTATTTACAGTATTTACAGTTCTGCCAGCAGGGACACCCATGGAGGCCTCCGGGGTCGACCCGCACGAGCAAAAGTCCAGGGCCTCGGCCCGCTTGACGCGTCTCTGCGGCTTGAGCAGCCGATGGCATCACAGAACGAGGATCAGGCGTCCCGCCTCGACCCGGCACAGCACCCCCTCGAGGGCCCAGCGCTCCTCAAAGGCGGGCACCGTCCGCCGGAGGACAGCGTGCTCAAACTCGAGCGAGAGGCGGGCCCGCACCAGCAGGCGGAAGAGCTGCAGGGCGTCGACCATCCCGGTGCCGCTGAGCTGGTTTCGCCGGCTCTTCAGGGTGGCCATCTTGGCCTGGCCCAGCAGGAAGTTGGCCAGGCTGACCGTGGCCCGCTCGGCCGCCCGGTACGGAAAGGAGTGGACGTAAGCGTCTTCGGAGAGGTCTCGGCCCAGTACCCGAAGCAGTGCGCCCAGGGCGGCAAAGAGAGGCTGCAGCCGGGGGCAGTCGAGGAAGGCGTGGAAAATGTCCTCGTCCAGCACCCCCGGGCAGAAGGGGCAGGCCGCCGAGGCCGCTGGGTCCAAGTGACGCACAAAGGTGCCGGTGGCCAGGATGCCGTGCACGAGCCGCCACTGCAGGTCGCCGGTCTTCTTGGCGATGGGCGCCTTATACAGCGTGCGCCACGCCGGGGTCCCGGGCCGCGCCAGGCGCCGCCGCCACGCGGTGTCAGGGCGGCCGGCGAGCACCTGGGCGTGCCGGGTGCGCACCACCCACATGTAGAGGCCCTTGCGGGGCAGGGTGCCAAAAGGGCAGCCCGTATTGCTGCTGGGGGGCACCGGGAGCCTGAGCAGCGTGTTGGGCCGCTCGGCCAGCTCGCCGGGTACCGCTGGGATGACGGGTAGCGGTGGGAAGGCGTCTTCTGCGGCGTCTGCGGCGGGGAGGGGCCGGCGAGTCTGGAGATGGGCTTCCAGGGCGGTCGCTGCCTCCGTCGGGAGGGCGGCCCTAACGGCCCGCAGAAGCCGCCCCGCGGTGCGGACGGAGCGCATCGCCAGCCGGGCAGCCAGGGCCTCGGGTGACAGCCAGTCCGACCGAGCGGGGTCCAGGAGGTGCTCCAGGCGGGTGGAGCGCGCCTCGACGAGAGCTGCCGTGAGGTTGGCGGAGGCCAGGCTCGGCACGACACGGTGCAGGGCCGGGTTGTGGACCAAGGGCTCTCGAAGGAGCTGCGGGAACCGCAGGTGCCTGGCCTGGGGACAGAGATGGAAGGCCGCCCGCCAGGCCCGCACCACGCTGCGGTAGAACGGGGGAAGGACCGCCCCGTTCAGGAAGGTGAGGTCCAGTTGAAACAGCTCCCGGTCAAAGCCGAGGCCCCCCACTCGCCGCAGGAATCGGCACGCCAGCTGTCGCCACGGGAGGTGGCCCTCGGTGTACAGGAGCCGCTGGAGGGCCTGCAGCCGATAGGCGGCCACCCTGCTGGCCAGATCGATCAGGCCCTGGCCCCCCTCGCCGGTGGGCAGGTAGAGGGCAGCTCGTGGGAGCCAGTGGCGTCCGTCCCACAGGAAATCGACCAGGAGCCGCTGCAGTCTCTCCAGTAGCTCCGGCGGAGGGTCCAGCACCGCGCAGCGGTGCCACAGGGTGGCCGCCGCCAGGTTATTGATGACGAGGACGCGCCCCCGGTAGGAAAGGCTGGGCAGGCGCCAGCGCCACCGCTGCAGGCGGGCCTCCACTCCCTCCTCGAGGCCGTCCCAGTTGCGCGCCATGAAGGTCGTCGGCCCCAGGAACACGCCCAAGACCTTGAGGCCCTCGCGGCGCCAGGCGAGGCCCCCCGGCAAGTCCGGCGGAGGCCTGCCAGTCCATGCGCCAAGCAGCAGAGTGTCACTCTTGCCCCAGTTGATGCGGGCGGAGGAGGCGCGCTCGTAGGCCCGCTGGCAATCTGCCAGAGCCCGCACGTCTTCCTGGGTGGCGAGGAAGACGGTGACGTCGTCCGCATAGGCCGACAGCCGGAGACGAGGGCCAGCGGACGGGCCCGTGGCCGATGGCAGGGCCACCCCACTCAGGCGGCGGCGCAGCGCGTGTAACAGCGGCTCAATGGCCAGGGTGTAGAGCATGCCCGACAGCAGACAGCCCGGGCGAATGCCCCTACGCGCGAAAGAAAGAAAGAAAGAAAGAAAGAAAGAAAGAAAGACTTTGACTTTTAAGAGACCTTTATTCCCCGGAGGGTGATGACTCGGAGCCAGTCAAAAGCATGTACAAGGACGCCCAAAGCTCTGGGCCTCGTGGACAAGGCCTGGGCTCATGGCCTGCAAGGCCTGCCCGTACACGCTAGACAAAAAAAAAAAAACAACCAACACAACGAACATAAGGACTATTTACAGTATTTACAGTTCTGCCAGCAGGGACACCCATGGAGGCCTCCGGGGTCGACCCGCACGAGCAAAAGTCCAGGGCCTCGGCCCGCTTGACGCGTCTCTGCGGCTTGAGCAGCCGGTGGCATCACAGAACGAGGATCAGGCGTCCCGCCTCGACCCGGCACAGCACCCCCTCGAGGGCCCAGCGCTCCTCAAAGGCGGGCACCGTCCGCCGGAGGACAGCGTGCTCAAACTCGAGCGAGAGGCGGGCCCGCACCAGCAGGCGGAAGAGCTGCAGGGCGTCGACCATCCCGGTGCCGCTGAGCTGGTTTCGCCGGCTCTTCAGGGTGGCCATCTTGGCCTGGCCCAGCAGGAAGTTGGCCAGGCTGACCGTGGCCCGCTCGGCCGCCCGGTACGGAAAGGAGTGGACGTAAGCGTCTTCGGAGAGGTCTCGGCCCAGTACCCGAAGCAGTGCGCCCAGGGCGGCAAAGAGAGGCTGCAGCCGGGGGCAGTCGAGGAAGGCGTGGAAAATGTCCTCGTCCAGCACCCCCGGGCAGAAGGGGCAGGCCGCCGAGGCCGCTGGGTCCAAGTGACGCACAAAGGTGCCGGTGGCCAGGATGCCGTGCACGAGCCGCCACTGCAGGTCGCCGGTCTTCTTGGCGATGGGCGCCTTATACAGCGTGCGCCACGCCGGGGTCCCGGGCCGCGCCAGGCGCCGCCGCCACGCGGTGTCCGGGCGGCCGGCGAGCACCTGGGCGTGCCGGGTGCGCACCACCCACATGTAGAGGCCCTTGCGGGGCAGGGTGCCAAAAGGGCAGCCCGTATTGCTGCTGGGGGGCAGCGGGAGCCTGAGCAGCGTGTTGGGCCGCTCGGCCAGCTCGCCGGGTACCGCTGGGATGACGGGTAGCGGTGGGAAGGCGTCTTCTGCGGCGTCTGCGGCGGGGAGGGGCCGGCGAGTCTGGAGATGGGCTTCCAGGGCGGTCGCTGCCTCCGTCGGGAGGGCGGCCCTAACGGCCCGCAGAAGCCGCCCCGCGGTGCGGACGGAGCGCATGGCCAGCCGGGCAGCCAGGGCCTCGGGTGACAGCCAGTCCGACCGAGCGGGGTCCAGGAGGTGCTCCAGGCGGGTGGAGCGCGCCTCGACGAGAGCTGCCGTGAGGCTGGCGGAGGCCAGGCTCGGCACGACACGGTGCAGGGCCGGGTTGTGGACCAAGGGCTCTCGAAGGAGCTGCGGGAACCGCAGGTGCCTGGCCTGGGAACAGAGATGGAAGGCCGCCCGCCAGGCCCGCACCACGCTGCGGTAGAACGGGGGAAGGACCGCCCCGTTCAGGAAGGTGAGGTCCAGTTGAAACAGCTCCCGGTCAAAGCCGAGGCCCCCCACTCGCCGCAGGAATCGGCACGCCAGCTGTCGCCACGGGAGGTGGCCTTCGGTGTACAGGAGCCGCTGGAGGGCCTGCAGCCGATAGGCGGCCACCCTGCTGGCCAGATCGATCAGGCCCTGGCCCCCCTCGCCGGTGGGCAGGTAGAGGGCAGCTCGTGGGAGCCAGTGGCGTCCGTCCCACAGGAAATCGACCAGGAGCCGCTGCAGTCGCTCCAGTAGCTCCGGCGGAGGGTCCAGCACCGCGCAGCGGTGCCACAGGGTGGCCGCCGCCAGGTTATTGATGACGAGGACGCGCCCCCGGTAGGAAAGGCTGGGCAGGCGCCAGCGCCACCGCTGCAGGCGGGCCTCCACTCCCTCCTCGAGGCCGTCCCAGTTGCGCGCCATGAAGGTCGTCGGCCCCAGGAACACGCCCAAGACCTTGAGGCCCTCGCGGCGCCAGGCGAGGCCCCCCGGCAAGTCCGGCGGAGGCCTGCCAGTCCATGCGCCAAGCAGCAGAGTGTCACTCTTGCCCCAGTTGATGCGGGCGGAGGAGGCGCGCTCGTAGGCCCGCTGGCAATCTGCCAGAGCCCGCACGTCTTCCTGGGTGGCGAGGAAGACGGTGACGTCGTCCGCATAGGCCGACAGCCGGAGACGAGGGCCAGCGGACGGGCCCGTGGCCGATGGCAGGGCCACCCCACTCAGGCGGCGGCGCAGCGCGTGTAACAGCGGCTCGATGGCCAGGGTGTAGAGCATGCCCGACAGCAGACAGCCCGGGCGAATGCCCCTACGCGCGAAAGAAAGAAAGAAAGAAAGAAAGAAAGAAAGAAAGAAAGAAAGAAAGCAAGCAAGCAAGCAAGCAAGCAAGCAAGCTTCACGAATTTGCGTGTCATCCTTTCGCAGGGGCCATGCTAATCTTCTCTGTATCGTTCCAATTTTAGTATATGAAAGAAAGAAAGAAAGAAAGACTTTGACTTTTAAGAGACCTTTATTCCCGGGAGGGTGACAAATCAGGGTCAGTAGAGAGTGGCTAATTTCTTCTGAAAGGATAGAAGAATCAGAAACATAACTTGGGTTGTGATATGCATGCTTATTTAAAATATGCAGTTATGAAAATCTAGAATTTTTTTTATTAAAAGAATATCCTCCTTTTTAATTTTCTTGGTATGTTTAGCCATTAACTGAATTCAGAGACTGGGAAAATTTGTTCTCTCTTCCTCTTGTCTTTTCTTTTCATTCTATATGTCCCACACACATTTGCTGTAGTGGTAGCATAACTATTTTAAATCACCCAGTGTATTTGTCTTAAAACAAGCAACAAAATCAAGGCAAGATTTATCTCCGCTCTGTGTTGAAGAAAAAACAAGATAAAAAGTGAGACATTAAGATTTCATTGAAATTATATAGTCAGTATCTGCTGTCAAAGACAGAAGCTTTTGAATTTGTCAGACAGGGGTATACAGTATTTCATTTCTTACTGGCAATAACTACGGAAAAAAGCCAAAATTAGAAGTGCTGTGTATATTACTTGTGAAACCTTCTTTTATTCTGGTCTCAGAAATAAGACTTGTTTCCTTTCACTGCATGCAAAACCATTTAATTAAATCTCATGCCTTCGCAAAATGTAGTATTAATGATGACAACAAATACATGGGAATTTGCAAATTGTATATCTACTGTCTTATCTTTTTGGGAAGGAGAACAACTAACGAGTTTTGGGGAACTCTGCTAACTTAGTGCAGGTACATGTTAATGAGGGAGCAAAGCTGAGCAAACTTCAAAGCAATTCTGTTCTTTGATCTGATTATGATTGCCAGTAGTAGACTTGTGAATTCTAAGTTAGTAAATGCCAGAAGAACAAGAATCTATTTATCCAGAACATACTTTCTGCATGACAGGGTAGTTTACAATCTTACAAATGAAGTTTTTTTTTCTCTGTGTTTAATAAGTCCAAACAGCATAAAATTAATGTCAGTCCTGCAGACTTTCAAGATGTACTTGAGGATAGCTCTGGTAAAATAAGAAATTGCAGCTTTTGGTATTACTAGAGGTCTTTTGGTTGTGATCTCACAACTGGGAAATTGTAGCTTAAACACAATTTCTCCATTCAGTTTGTTTTTCAGCAGTCGCTAGAGGCTTATCTAAGCCTATGAGAGGTGGTAAACACCTACCAGTTTGACAGTTCTCTGCACTGTAAGGTACTGGACCACAGGCTTTCAATTTTTGGTTTCCAAAGCTAAGTTAGGTATTAATAGGAAACTGGCTGAGGTATTTTCTTGCATGCAGTATGTCCTGGAATATATATATTGCACCTTATTTTTGAAAGAATGAGGAAAGATTTTTTCCAGTTATAGCTGCATTGAGCTGACTCACCCTCCCCTTCCTGCTTGACTAAAACTGATACCCTGGTTCCTACTGAAGACTGGTCTGCATGGGTGGATCTGTGATTTTGAAAAGAGCTAAAGATTTTCTAGGGCTATGAAATAAGGAGAGAGAGACCAGGAGCAGCTAGCTGGCCACACAATTGTCCTAAGAAAGGTTAGCTTGATTAGTGGAACATTGAGACCATTAAAAAGGAGGGATGGTTGTTAACACCTGTGGAGTGAAAAACCATAAGCCTTCAAATCAATTGACTCCCTCATCTGCCTGAATAGTAATTCAACAGATGCTGGCCTGTGGAGCAGGAATCAAAGTGGGGTCCTTCTGTCTTGAGCAGAAAATCAGCTTCCCCATTTTAAGAAACACACCCCAATTTGGATGGGCTCATTTTTGGAAAAAAGGTGTGTGATATATGTGAGAACATACAGTAAATCAAAACAGCAGTACTGGAAAAGTGACAAAGTGGCACACTCCAACAAAGAACAATAAAACTGAATAAAATGAAAGTAATTGCACATTATTTTGCTCTTGGGTAGTAGTTACCAGGAAATTAAGGTAATTGACACACTAGATCTCTTCAGTGCAACTATTAGCTGCAAATAACCATTTACTCTCTTCTCTTGGACAGGAGACTTAAATGGTGACAGGCTTCTTGCATAGCAAACTTTAAGGTGTGTCTGTGGTTTTAGCAAGATGGGAAGAGATGTCTGCTCCTCTTAGATTTGACTGTAAGTTGCAAACAAGTCTCCATTTTGTGTATCTCATAGCAATGAGCCAATTAACCTGAATTACACAGAATAAGTAGAAATATCTTTTAAGTTTTGATTTATACAATAAAACATATCAGAAGTTGTTAATTATTATCATCATTGCTCAAAAATGAAAACTGTGTTTTTGGAAATCTTTGTACAAAATCTGACTACCAAGTATAGGTATATAAGCACCTCCTAGCAGAGCTACAAACTGGGATTCTCAGCCCCACAGATCCTAGGCACGTGGTATGCTAGCTAATGCCGAGAGGTGTCTGTGTGTGTCTCTCCAATTTCACTGGGTCAAGCAGACAGAACAGTGACCGCTTAGGACTTCTTGGAGCTGATCTACAGGTCAGCTGGTAAGCTATTTAAGAAGAGTTTGAACTAATGGAGAGACGCTATTGTTTTGCTGATGGGGTGATAAATACTGTTATCAGCTCCTTGCTGACTTGCTTGCTTGTCACTTTGCTACAGACACCATAAAGAAGCAGGGAGAGGCTAGACTGAAAAGCTTTGTATCATCAACAGATGCATGCACTGCACACCCACCCTTGCTTCAGAGTGCTAGCAGGGGGCTGGGGCTGGCAACACTTCTGCCTCTTGAGCAACCAGCAGGGAAAAGCTTGGGATGGTGCAGGCAGACCATCGTAATCAGAGGTCCTGCCCGGGCTTGGTGACACACCCCTCCCCACCTCAACTCAGCACTCTGGAAGTGAAGGGAGGGCTGCTCTAGTGCCTCCTGGCTTCTAGCCTAAGCCCCTGCAGGTATATGCCTGAATTTCCTCAGTGCAGAGAGAATGTCTGTCTGTTTACAGACCAGTTCAGCCTAGCTAGGTTAGACTGACCTGCAAAGATTGAATCAATTCAGGCTCAGGCTTTTTGTATGTCTATTCCTAGCCCAGCTGTTCAGTCAGTTTAGTTTAGAACAGGGGTAGCCTGCAGGGCTAGTACAAGAGCTGCAGCTTTAGGAGTGGGGGCAGGGCCCGTTGACAAATTCCAGGGCACGGAACCCTGTTGTAGTGTGTTGGTAGCACAGGGCAAGTGACAATAACTGCCATCCCCACATCCAGATCTGTCCTGCAAGGAGTCGTGTAGCCTGGATCTAGCTCAGTAGGTGGGTGAGTTTGACACCCCTAATTTAGAAGAGTGTTTCCCCTTTTCTTGCCATATAACTGAATTAGGGATTTGTCCCAAAAGTTCCTCCTGTTGTTATCAGGGAGTATGTTTTATACAATGTAGTATTATAACATTGATACAGCATTTGAGTCTTCTATCCATACCCTGTGAACATGGGTTATGAGTGTTTGGCTATGTGTACAAATCTACACAGTGGGTGCATCTACACAAGACATTTGCTGCAGAGTTACATAATATGAGATAGGTGCATGGGTTTCTGGGAAACTGCACCTCAAACTGCTGACAAGGAAAACTCAGGACATAAGTGACACTGTGTGTGTGTTAAGATTCATAGATTCATAGACGTTAGGGTGGGAAGGGACCTCAATAGATCATCGAGTCTGACCCCCTGCATAGGCAGGAAAGAGTGCTGGGTCTAGATGACCCCAGCTAGATGCATATCCAACCTCCTCTTGAAGACCCCCAGGGTAGGGGAGAGCACCACCTCCCTTGGGAGCCCGTTCCAGACCTTGGCCACTCGAACTGTGAAGAAGTTCTTCCTAATGTCCAATCTAAATCTGCTCTCTGCTAGCTTGTGGCCATTATTTCTTGTAACCCCCAGGGGCACTTTGGTGAGTAAAGCCTCACCAATTCCCTTCTGTGCCCCCGTGATGAACTTAAAGGCAGCCACAAGGTCGCCTCTCAACCTTCTCTTGCGGAGGCTGAAAAGGTCCAGTTTCTCTAGTCTCTCCTCGTAGGACTTGGCCTGCAAGCCCTTAACCATACGAATGGCCCTTCTCTGGACCCTCTCCAGGTTATCCACATCCCTCTTGAAGCGCGGTGCCCAAAATTGCACGCAGTACTCCAATTGCGGTCTGACCAGCGCCTGATAGAGGGGAAGTATCACCTCCTTGGACCTATTCGTCATGCATCTGCTGATGCACGATAAAGTGCCATTAGCTTTTCTGATGGCTTCGTCACACTGCCGACTCATGTTCATCTTGGAGTCCACTAGGACTCCAAGATCCCTTTCCACTTCCGTGCCACCCAGCAGGTCATTCCCTAGGCTGTAGGTGTGCTGGACATTTTTCCTCCCTAGGTGCAGCACTTTGCATTTCTCCTTGTTGAATTGCATTCTGTTGTTTTCTGCCCACTTGTCCAACCTGTCCAGGTCTGCTTGCAGCTGTTTCCTGCCCTCCAGTGTGTCCACTTCTCCCCACAGTTTTGTGTCATCCGCAAACTTGGACAGAGTACACTTCACTCCCTCGTCCAAGTTGCTGATGAAGACATTAAAGAGTATCGGTCCAAGGACCGAGCCCTGCGGGACCCCACTGCCCACACCCTTCCAGATCGAAACCGACCCATCCACCACGACTCTCTGGGTGCGACCCTCTAGCCAATTTGCCACCCACCGGACTGTGCAGTCATCCACATCACAGCCTCTTAACTTGTTCACCAGTATGGGGTGGGATACCATATCGAAGGCCTTCCTGAAGTCTAAGTATACGACATCCACCCCTCCTCCTGTGTCCAGGCGTTTCGTAACCTGGTCATAAAAAGAGACTAGATTAGTCAGGCATGATCTGCCTGCTACGAACCCGTGCTGGTTTCCCCTCAGCATAATTTGTCCTGCTGGGCTCTCGCAAATGTGAGCCTTGATAATTTTTTCAAAGATTTTGCCTTGGATGGAGGTGAGACTGACTGGCCTATAGTTGCCCGGGTCCTCCTTCCTCCCCTTCTTGAAAATGGGGACCACATTGGCCCTTTTCCAGTCCTCTGGGACTTGGCCCGTGTGCCACGAGCATTTGAATATTCCTGCCAGTGGCTCTGCAATGATGCCGGCCAGTGCCTTCAGCACCCTCGGATGGAGCTTATCCGGGCCTGCTGACGTAAAGGCATCCAGTTCCTCCAAGTGACTCTGCACCATCTCAGGGTCTTCGCATGGTAGTCTGGTGTCTTGCTGCTGCCTCTCTACCATCCCAGTGAGAGACTTAAGTCACAGGGGGATGAAAACTGCAGGTCTGCTAGGCCCTGCTGCAGCCACAAAGCCTGCCAGCTGTCAAGGAGATAGATGAAGGGGGAGTCTGGGTTTTGGGGCCCTGCACCTCTGGCTGCTAACAGACAAAACTCGTGACATGGGTGCTTGTGCAACTGTGTCTCTTAGGGTGTGGGGTGGGGTGGTGAAAAAGCTACTGCAGGCCTGCTAGGGCCTGCTGTGGCCACAAAGCCTGCTAGCTGTCAAGGAGATAGATGCAGGTGGAGTCTGGGTTCTGGGGCCCTGCACCTCTGTCTGCAGGCAGGCAAAACTCGTGACATGGGTGGGTGACACTGTATGTGTGTTCAGGTGCACCCTTCCTGGCTCTGGGGCCTCTGCACAACACGGCAGCATGCCTCAGTGAGGTCTCCTCCTCCCCTACAGCCTGGCTCCGGTCCACCACTGTAAACAGCAGCAGGTAAAAATAATGTAGGTGGCTCAGCACCAATAGTACCAGCAACGTCTAAGGTAGCCAAACTGAACGGTCACAGAGCCTTTCTTTTTATAAAGAAATTGACAGCAAAAAGTAAAGATGTTGTGTTGAATATATGTTACACATGGTGTCTGACAGCTTATCTTGTGTTTTTATATCTATATGTTTATTATGAAAAAAAACAGAATAGTTAGAGTAATATATCTTAGGAAGATTTTGGGTTGAAAAACCCTTTGTCAGGTTGAGGAAGTACCTACAGTTGGTGTGTCTCCTGGTCCTGGATGGAAGGAATAGTAAAGAAGCCAGAGGCTGGCCTGGCATGCAATGCAGGCAAGAAAGCCAGTCAGTGAAAATGGAAATGGAGGCGTCAGGAAGTGAGGGACAGGCCAGGGATGTGGGAGGAAGGGGGATGCAGCAGTTCAGGTAAAAGTGCAGAGGTACCTGGGGAGTCAGATGTTTGGCAGGTTGCAGTGTGTCAGAATTCCACTGTGTATATTGAGTCCATGTGTTTCTGTACCTACTACCTAGGAGGCTGATGAAGTACAGTTCATAGGCCCAAATCTGAAAAGTGGTTTGTACAGTCAAATAAGCACCTAACCTCATCACCAGAACTGAAGCCAACTTCCTATAGCTCAAAACACAAAACCTGCCAACTATCTCCAGTACCCCCACAAACTGCACACCAGAATCTATTAAAGACAACAATACCGAACTACCTGTGGGGACACATTCCTCACCAAAAAAACACTCTGCCTCCAGTCTCTCAGGCCTGATCCTGAGAGGGGACAAATTACAAACCACTTTTCACAGCCAGGCCTATGAACTTCACTTCATCAGCCTCCTAGGTACAGAAACTCATGGACTCAATATAGATTAGACAGTGGAATTCTGACACATCTGACTCCACAGGTACCTCTCCAGGTACCTCTGCACTTTTACCTGTGCTGCTACATCCCCCTTTCTCCACCCCCTCCCCACCCCAGCCTTTCCCTCATCCTCTGATGCCTCCATTTCCATTTTCCCTGACTGGCTTTCTTGCCTGCATTGCATGCCAGGCCAGCCTCTGGCTTCTTTACTATTCCTTCCATCCAGGACCAGGAGACACACCAACTGCACGTACTTCCTCCACCTGACAAAGGGCTTTTCAGTGCAAAAGCTGGCATCCCAGGCAGCTAAGCTGAGCTCACCGGGAGCCTCACAACTGCACTGCAACCAGCAAGCCTCAGGCCTGTCAAAGACACAATGGGGCTGGGCTTTCCGCAGCCAGGACTGTGTGCGTGCGTGTGGTGGCTGGAGGTTATGGCACCTCCTACCCGCTTTTCACCAAGGGGATCCTTGGTCCTGGCATTTCCTGGGGCTACCGTGCTGCCAGCAGTCCCACCAGGCCTCCCCAACCCTGTTAGAGTGCAGTTTTAGTGGTCATGCCAAGGACCTGTGGCCTCCTCCTTCCCCATAGCCCCAGTCCATACCTCCAAGTTCATCCTGGCACAGAAGCTCAGCAGGGACATGTTCTTCCCCTGGTGACTGGTGATGCAGTGAGTGCCTGCTCCAGCTCTGACAGTGGGGCATTAAATGGCTTTTAAAAAATGAAAAAAGGAAATAGGTGCAGACCGAGTGAGGAGGGTGGCATTCACTCCATCTGCACCTGGAGCTTGGGGAACCCCAGCAGCAGGAGGTTCACCTTGGGGAACACCAGCTGCTCCACCAAACTAGGATCCAAGCAGGTGTGGTGTCATAACATCCCCAGCAATGCTAAATACCCTCTCACTTGGAACACTGGTTGGTGGACAGGACAGGTATTGCTGGGCAACTGTGGCCAGACCCTGCCATGTCTGGCTGCGGCTTGCCCAGTAGGCCAAGGGGTCTCAGTCCAGTGGCTCCACATCCTCGGTGAGATCAGTAGCTACCGAAGCCTTGTTGCTACCTGCCTGAGGCTGGGGTCTGATGCATCTGGACCCCAGCATTGAAGCTATGCCCTTGGTCCACTTTGGCAGTGGCTGGCATGGAGGAGACTGGCTGGTGCTGGTGCCGGTGGTGGTCCTGGTGCTGGGAGTGCTGGCACGGGAAAGTGGATCCCCTTGTTCCACATCCTTTTGCCTCTGCTCTTTGGCCTTCCTGACTTTGTTGATCAGCACCTGCGTCCAGTGATTGAGGGTTTTGGTGCTGCCAGTGCACATGCTCCCCTTCACTCTTGGGTCGCACATGCCCACCAGCATGTGGACCATACTGGACCAGAAGGGATCCAGCCTGCTCCTGATGCCCTCCTTCAGCTGCCTCACCAGTGTCTGCACGTCTGGTGACAGTGGCCTGCCCCAGCCAGGAAAATTGATCTCCTGGAAACTCTTTGTTAGGTTCTCAAGTTCCCTCACTATGAAGATTACCTGGCTAAGGAGAGCATCACCAGCTCTCAGGGTCTTGGTGGCCTTAAGGAAGGGCTTGAGGACCACCAAGATCTGGGAGATGGTACCCCACTCAGCTCTGTTCAGGAGGCTGCTGATCCCGATATCCCCAATCTAGGCCCTCTTATGAATGGCCTTCTGTTTCTCAACCAGCCTTTCGAGCATCAGGTATGTGGAGTCCCACCGAGTCTCCACATCCTATATGATTTTGTGCTGTGGGATGTTCAGCTCTGCCTGTTTCTCCCACAGCATCTTGCCCCCCTTTGCCCCCCTCCAGATGCTGTGGTGGAAGTAGCCCACCACCTTCCTGCACTTTGAAATCAGCTGGCTTGTAGCGGTAGTGGTGGCTTCGCCATCCCCAGCAGCCCTGTCCCCCTCCAGGGCATTCCTGACTATGAGGTGCAGCCTGTGTGCTACACAGTGGATGCCAACAAAGTTGGCATCATGGACAGCCTTGACCATATTGGCCCCGTTGTTGGTGACCATGAACCTGTGGGTGAGCTCGGCATGCCCAACGAGCCCCCCCTGCACCATGCAGTTCATGGCCATCATGATGTCCCTTGTCATGTGGGACTCATCCAACACCTTGGCTTGGAGGAGAGCCCACCAATGGCCTGACTGATTGCACCAGTGCCCTGTCAGGGAAAGGTAGGCGTGATTGCTACCCTGGCTGCTCCAGATGTCTGAGGTGAAGTGCAAGTCTACCTGTGGCCCTGCCTTGCGCAGTTCCTCCCTTAAGTACTACCTGCATGCCTCATACAGGGAGGGCACCACTGTTCTGCTAAAGGTGGTACATGTGGGCACTTGGTAAGATGGGGCCACAAGCTCCTGAGCCGCCTGAACCCTGGCTACTCAACTAGGAAGAAGGGCTGGCTATCCAGAGCAAGCATCTCCCCAGTGGCCTGGGTGATCTCACTTGCCTTGGGAATGCACTCCCCTCTGTCTGCAGCTTTCCCCCACCACTCTATGGTGACCTGCCTCTGCTTTGTGGGGATGGGGGATTTGGAGCGAGCGGGAGACTTCCCTTTGGGCACACTCACATTGGTGCCAGGCTGAGTAGGAAGAAGGGCAAGGGGGTGCTGCCTCCTGAGATGCAGCAGCATCGCTGTGGCAGCGAAGTGTTTCACCTCCTTGCCCCAGCTGATCTGCCTTTGGCAGTGCTGCCAGATAGCAAATCTGGGATCATCTGCCAGCTCAAAATGCTCCCACACTACGCTACTCATCTGCTTCCTGGTTGAGGGTGGGGATGGTACCTTATCCCCCTCCTCAGCAGGCTGAGGCTCAACAGCAGGAGGAGCTGCCTCAGTTTAGCCACTTGCCTGAGCCTTCACAACCTCAACCTCCTCCGAGGTGCTGCTTTCTGGAGAAGGAGACCTGGGTTTAGGGGAACTTTGAGAGGTGTGGAGCACACATTCTGATTCTCCCTCAGTCCCCAGAATTGCTTCAGCCAGGGCACTTGAGTCCCTTCATTCCAGCTCTTCCTCTGGCAGTGGGAGGCTCATGCTGGGAGATGACATGGGGGTGGAGGAGACAGTGATTCTGCTGCTGGTGCCTATTTCTGGAGTTAGGGGAGGTGGTGCAGGTGCAGGGACCTCAGGTACTGCATCTACCTCCCTGATTCTACTGGCAGCAGAAGCCTCAGGGCTGCTTGGGAAGATGATGCATCTATGTTTTGAGAGGGGGGACTTGCAGCTCTCGGTCTCCCCCTAGCCCCTCTCCCTCCCCTGCTAGAAGACCTGGCACCTGCCTTTCCAGCACGCTTCATATTAATGTTTCCTGTGCTGGAAAAGGTACGTGTGTGTTGTGTTCTTCTTCTATCTGGTCTTGTTCTGAATCCGAATATGTGGCAGGCTGTCAGTGGCAAGTTCTTCTGTTCATGAGTGCTGTGTGATTTGTTGACTGGTCTGATTGATTATTGATTATTAATACCTATTGATATATATGTGGTGCATTTGTGTTACTGTTGTGTGATCCTTTTTTTCTGTAGACCTCTCCCATGGCCAGGGGGAGGTTTAGTTTGACCAGATGTAGCTTACTATGCAACAATGCAAAGTCATTTAAAACCCCCCAGACTCTTGAACGTGTACAGTGTGTTGCCATTAAGCCACACAAAGTGACTTTTTCATCACGTGTACAAGCTAATGGCATCATGTGTACATGTGCCCTAGGAACATCTTAGTGCTTAAGGGTCTCCCCTGGGAGGGAGGAGGTCTGTCAGCCATTGGTTAAACAGCACTCACAAACCCTGACAGAAGGGGCCGGAACTCAGTGTAATCCCTCCCAGAGTAGTGCTACAAGCATTAGACATATTAGGCAGATTCCATCTTGGTTGCTTATGGTTATGGCCCTCCCCTCAGACAGGAGGAAGAGAAAAGGGGCAGGGGTGGGGGTTCTGGCCCTTGCTGGCAGGTCAGCTTTTTATCTGATTACTTTCTAACATGAAATGCACAAACAGGCCTGACAGCATGGACCAGCATCAAGTCTCTCTGATCCTAGAAGACAGCCATTCTTACTGAGCCTGAAGGTCACTGGCAAAATATTTCACCTCAACTACTCCAGAAAATAGAGATCATAGAAACATAGTTAGCCACACTAGTCTGAAGTCAACCAAAAGGCAGGGTAGATTTTCACCTTACAGGGCATATTTACACGTGCTTTTATACGTGCCTAAACTTAATGTGCATTTGCCTAATTTAGGCATGCCTCTACGTGTGCATGTGCTAAGTTGCATTAACTCAGTGTGCGAACCAACTTGGTGTACACATGCATTAAGGTGTGAATAGCCTAAAATTACCATTTTTAATGCACATTAAGGGTGTGCACATGTAGATCCGCAGCCTTAATGCACCTTAAAAATGGCTAATGCACTTGTGTAGATGCACCCATAGAGTAACTAAATTAGAGACATATAGGTTAAGGACAGAAATTATACATAAACTGGTATAAGTGATAAGAAACTGGTTCAGATCTGTAACACAACAGAAGTTTAGCGCACAGAACCCCTTTCAAAATGGCCAAAACCGGTTTAAGATAAACCTGGATGGATGTAGGGCACTTACAGACATGTGGGGAGCAGACTTGATTAATCAAGCCTGTTGGAGCACTATGTGCTTTGGCAGGCTCGCACATCACATGTACCAGTGGCATAGCACACCTCTTCGCTGAGAAAATGATGATGGTGAGCTTTGAACTAAAACATATTCAATGTGCTTTATTTCAAAGCTTGCCACTCATTTTCTCAGCGCAGAGATGTGGAGCACTGCAGATACATGTGATGTGTGGGTTCTTTTAATTAAAAGTGCATGGCGCCACATCAGGAACATACATAAAAATACCCTTAGTATCAGACTTAGTTCTTTTAGGTTACATCAGTTTATTGAACTTCCACCCCAGACCCCTTCCAGATTCAAGTTAACTCAGTCCCCAAGCAGCCCAGGATGTTTTGCATGTCCCCTGCAAACCCTGCTCTCAGGGTGAGCTAGCCTTGACCCAAGCTGTCTGCTCAATGTGAGCAAGGAGGCATGCTCTAGCACCCCCCAGCTTCTGGCCTCAGCCACTGCAGGACTGTGGCTGCATTTCTGGAATCAAAAGTGAATGTCTGTTCACTTGCTTATTGGTTTAATCTACGTAGCTTAGACTAACCTGTGAAGACTGAATCGATTCAGCCTTGGGCTTTTTGACTGTCTGTACTTAGCCTTATAGCACCAACTTTTGTGAGCTAGAGCACGCTTCATCAGATGCTGTGAAAGGATGTGCTCACACCAGCATATAAAACGAGGAGACTGGTAAGTTATTCATATTTCTTCTCTTAATTATGGAGTGTTTTCTGAGACATACGTTCAGCATTAGCTCAGCTGCATAGGGTAAACCCACGTGCTAGCTTATCTAAAGAAAATTCTAAATATTATTTAAGTGATTTAGACATCATTGAACTTGCTCTGGCACAAGTTTGCACATTCTTATTGAGCTAAACTGCATCTCTCCTTTCTTCCTCCTACATGATACTGACATAGTTTAGCTTTGATTTTTTTTAAAACCAAGAATCTTTTTTATACAGCATTTAGTACAGTGGAGATCAACAAGCATATTTGCTCATAGATAATTGTTTAACCTGTCAAGTGCCAAAACAATTCCAGTTTAAGTATGCAATGGCAGTATAGCTTTGCGAACAGGCGCTATTCATGTCAGTGTGCTGATAAAAAAAGTCCTCCCCTGGGTATACAGGAGGCATATCTTCAAAGGATTATTAATATGAGCCATTGGCCCCATTTTTACACATACTTCAGAACTTCCTAATTGGCTTGAATACATTTGGGGAAACTTATTTTAAATTCAAGAATAGCCAAAGCCGTGCAAAGAAAAGGTGAGGATTTCTGCTTCATTTTAAAGATGGCCAGTTTGTAAGTTAGAACAATTAAGGAGGTATTTTAACTGAAAAACATCTCAGCATTTAAAATCCTTCAAGACCTATGCAGTCTGCTGCTGAATCTTTTAAATCTGCATGTACGGGGAGTTTGTTTTCAAGACTTGGGGGAGTTCAGTGGCTCAATTTGACTCTGTGCTGATGTGTAGGAATTGGGTTTTATTTAGAACTATTTATTATTTTTTAACTCTATAACGTTTCTGGTGTTTTGCAAATATGAAGTAACAATCTCTGTTTCAATCTAGTTAACAAACTAAGGCCCCAATCCTATTAAGTCTTATACACAAGGTGAACATTACGCACTGAAGATAAGTTTACTTTTAGCGTGTATGGTAAAGCACATACACAAATCTTTGCAGGTTGCTGTCTAAAACTTCTGTTTTGCAAACTGTTCTCCACAAGCAGACTCCTGTACCAATTACAGTGTAATTGATTTCAGTTGGCTCTACAGGCACTAGAAGCAGGCTGTGTGAAGAACCATTAGAGTGGGTGAATGGGGCCCCCTGGTCCGGGCACAGATTTACAAAAGTCACCAGAATGGGGGGCTTTGAGGAGCCTGTACTGTAGGGGTTGCTGAAGCTTTTGTGTCAGAAGTCTGCACTGGAACATCAACAGGTTGAACCTGCTGTTGGCTACAAAGCACCAACTCACAGGATCATCATAAAATTCTAGTTTATTGGACGGATACAAAAGTCAGACCATAAAACTTGGTGCTGATCCCCTCAAACACATACATTCACACACACACACATACACAGTAGCTAGCTATGAACACTAAGCACCGGTGTCAAGATATACCTGTCCCCAAGCGCTGGAGTCCACCGTCGATGGCCAGTAGAAGCTTCTTTCAGTGTGATGTTGTTTCAGAAGGGGGTCGCCGGTTGGTCCTTCTGGCTGGACAGGCAGGGTGCTGGTCAGGTAGAAGAGGGCGCCATTGGGGGTCATTCTTCACTGCCTTTTATCCCTCTCTGGCAGACTTTGGTGACTCCCCAATTCTCAGGCTTACCCAATCCAGGGGTTGTTGACCTCGAGGGATGTCCCTCTTGATAGCTGCTGGATGGCAGCTGTCAGCCCCAGGGGTCATGTCCACACGTACGTGCAGTCTCAGGAGTCCATTGATGAATTTTGATTTATTCAGTGCCGTGATGAATAGAGCTCTGGAAGTGGTTGATCAGGGGGTATTTCAGCCCCAAGGGTCTGTTTCCAGCATTGATTAGTTCAAACTGGGGCTTCCGCACCTTTAACAGTGAAGTTTCAGGGAGTCCCTGGCTCTGTATTAATTCTTTCCTCTTCTTGGTCTGTAGTTTTGTAGATGTTAATTGCTGCTCGTTAACTTGTTTATCCAGACTAGCTACTGTGTTACACAATCAACCATGATTCATTCAGGAACCTGCTCCATACAGAGATTCCTGCCCTTGCTAACACTGTTACATGGTACAACTTACTTTTAAACTTAAAGTACTGTATTTTAGCACATATATCCCGTGGGTTATACACGATTTTACAAAAAAAACGGACGGGTGTGGGCTATGCATGGACTATTTTTCGAAAGGGGGCCGGGTCGGGGGGCGGCAGCATGGGCGGGCTGGGGGGCCGCAGCAGGGCCTGCTGGGCCCGGGCGGGCTGGGCTGCACCGCTGCTGCTGCACGGGCTGGAGCGGGCTGGTCTGTGCCTCTGCTGCCGTGGGGGTCGGGGCAGGCTGGGCTGTGCTGCCGCCGCCGCGGGGGCCAGGTGCCACCACCACCTGCCGGGGCATGTCAGGGTCGGGGTAGGGAGCGGCAGCGCGGGCAGGCTGTGGGGCCACGGCAGGGCCTGCTGGGCCCAGGCAGGTCGGGCTGCACTGCCGCCGCCGTGGGGGCCGGGGCGGGCCGGGCTGCACCACCGTGGGTGGGGGGGTGGCAGCGCAGGCGGGCTGGGGGGCCGTGTCTCCTCCTCGCCTGGGGGTGAGGGGAATACATGGGTGTGGGCTATGCACGGAAAATTTTGTGAAAATGCAATTTTCTGTGGGTTATGCATGGGTCCGGGCTATAGCTGTGTGCGGGCTATATGCGCGAAAATACAGTACATTTGTAAAAGCATCTACAAGCTCTATTTTCACTACAAGTACACCTTATATAAAAATAATAATAATATAATAAAAGAAAAAGATAAAGGACGAAAGAAAAGGTAGAAAAGAGAAAGCATCCCCCAAAGGGTACAAATACTGCAAAAGGGGCTTTTGCCATATGGAGGAGCTTCACATTTGAGGGTGGGGGCAGGCAAAAATGTTTCTTGCTACACTGCTGTTGCACCAGCAGGCCCAGGCTCCTGCTCCAGCAGAGGGTGTGGAGACCCTGCATTGTAACAGTAGTAGGTGAGGTCTTTCTGCAAGTGAGGAAAGAATCAATCAGACCCCTCTTCATCTGCCCCTCCCTTTGTAAAACATCCCTTTCTTCCCCCCTTACCATTTTCCCCCTCCATTCTGCTCAGGGTGCTGAAATAGTTAGTTGCACCTCTGCAGAGATCCTGAAAGGATTGGCATCCAAGTTATATGTTTCTTTCGGTCTCATGTTAGCCAGGTTCAGAAACGTTATGGGGCAGCACTACTGATCTATCTTACCCTCCATCCTGGAGACCTCAAGCAGTGAGTATGGCAGAAAGCAACTCAACACACATCCCTCCACACCTAAATAACATCAACATAAGAGCACAGAATAATTGAGGCATCAGTACTGTTAAAAACTTATAAAATAGCGTAACCTCTGGTTTTATAAAATGGCAAATACATGTTAGATGGGGATATAAGGCTTATGCTATGGCCTAGAAAGCATGGCATATCTGCAGTCTCTTCTCTTGAAAAGAAGACAGCCAACAGACTAGAAAGCCCAAGCTCTTAGACTTGTAGGTAACTGACACATATAACAACAGTCCAGCCTCTGTTCTTTTCCTTTCTCATACAACCATTGTTCAAAGAGGGAAGCAAATATGTTTCATGCCCTAATAGCCCCTCCCTGACTTTTACTCCTCAGTGATGGAAGAGATGTGGAAGGTGAGCCATTGTTTTCTCCAAAAAAAAATTCCTGAATCTGGGGTTACAGGATAGAGTCTCCCTTCTTGTAAGAATTTCACCCGTGGAGGTGTTGGCATGAATCTAGTTTGGCAACCTGGTCGAACAAAGTCATTACAGACATTTCTGCACAGTCATTTAGTACTTGTTTAAACAACTAATGAATGACTGAGCTGTAACTGGAGTTACTGCACAGTCACACCAAGGAACAGTTTTTTCATGACACTGACTGCTCAGTAGCTTGTGACTACTGAGCAGTAGCATCATGTCATGCTTCCTGCCATATGATGCTACTGTACAGTAGTCAGGGGCTACTGTGCAGTCAGCATCTCAGGTAGATGTGGCCACAGTGGACTAAAACCATGCAACAAAAGATTACATAAACATATGTACCAGAAGTCCAGAGGTAGAAGTCCTGTGTAAAGCCAGATCCATAAATAGGTTTGATGTTAATCAGACCATGAAGAGTATAAGATGGGCTGCGCTAAGCAGGTATATTTACATTCTGTTTTGCCCTTTTTTGAGCAAAGCAGAATGTATATTAATTAGTTGACCCAAACAAGGTCTCAAATTATAGAGTATGCGTAGTAGTAAAAGATTTTAATTTTATTAGAAGCCTTAAGTGCAGGGGACTGCAGTGATATTACAGGTATTCTGACAAAGAAACCAGTTGGGTATTGCCTGAAAGATCTAAACTCAAGTACATGTTGTTTTTAAAATCTAAATCTTCCTTATAATAAAAAATGAAGCGAACAATATTTTGGAGTTATGACTGTAATCTTATACTGAATTAAATCCCATCTCAAAGTAACTGGAATCTATTTGTGCTTTATCTTGTGAAACCAGCTAGCCAAGGAAGACGCCATTTTATGATCCAGTATTATTCTTAGCAATGAATCATTTTTATTTCAAGGAGACAGGAGGTATTATAGTGAAAAACTGAAAAAATATTATTCTTATCTCTTAAAAGAAGTTGACAATTGCTGCACTTGTCCTTAGTAGTATGAATGTACCCATATTTGCTATTTTGAAAACATACCTTATTAAGCTATTAGTAATTATCTTACTAGATAATGTATTTATTAGTAGATGTTAGCTATCTTGAACTACTAGGCTAGGGACAGGAATTATACATAAACCAGTATAAGGGACTGGAAACTGGTTCAGTGTTGTAACACTACAGAAGTTTAGTGCACATAAACTGCATTCAAAATGGCCCAAACCAGTTTAAGATAAACCTGGATAGATGTAATATCAGACTTAACTGATTTAGGTTAAATCAGTTTATTGAACTTTTGTCCCAGTTCCCTTCCAGATTCAAGTTAACTCACAGTCCCCCAGCATCCCAGCCTTGCAGGGTAGACAGGCAAGTCTTGGCCAATGCTGTCAGCTCTAGCCGATCAGGGAGGCATGCTATAGCACTCCTTGGCTTCTGATCTTGGCCTCTGCAGGCATGTGGCTGTATTTCTGGAATCAAAAATGAATGCCTTCTGACTTGCTTATTGGTTTAATCTATGCAGTTTAGGCTAACCTGCGAAGATGGAATCGATTCCAGCCCTTAATTTCTATGATTTCTATGATTCATCCTCAAGCTTTTTAACTGTTTGTACTTAGCTTTAAGGTTCTCATTGCTGGTAACTGTTTATGACAGAATAGCTGTTTAGAGGGTGCCTATTAAATTAAAATTGATACTAGGAAAATACAAAAAAAAAATCTTTTCTGCATTCCAAGTAATATCTCAATGTTTTAAAACTCAACAACACTCAGGAATATCAAATGGACTGTCAAATAACTTGTTTAGTATGTGCAATCAATAAGTGACACCATAGCATGGGACAGAGTATCTTGCACCCACTGAAAAGGGTGGTGCTGTCATGGGTTGTATGACCACAAATGAGCAACCCCCACTCTCCATAACTGGTCTGTCAGTTTGAGTAGCTAGTGGGCATGTCTACACATTCATTAATGCTCAGTGGTTACTGTGCATTTAGTTTACTACTTGTATAATCAAGTACTAAATAAATGCACAGAAACCAGAGTTACTGCGCAGTAGCACCGTTGAACATCCTTTTAGTGATGCTACTATGCAGTATTACTACCCAGTGCTCACTGTGCTGTGATGTGCTGCTGCACAGTCTTATTAGGCTACTGTGCATGTTAGTGTCTCATGTAGACATGCCCACTGAGTCCCAATCCTGAGACCTGTTGCATGAAATTGCACCACATCCTGGGAACTTAACATACCCCTGTAATCACTGGACAGTAATTAGTACCCCATTTACTACACATTAGGATGCTCCTTTACTCATGGCTCACTGTGCTCTGTGTTAGCCTTCTGTTAAGAAACCGTGGTAGATATTCCTGCCCTCTAAAAAAAAGAAAGAAATCAGGTAATTATCTGGAATTATCTGGAAGTATAATTAAAGTTTTTAAAAGAAACCCATGCTTTTGGTCTAAATAATTTCTGTTTAGTATTCTCCGCAATTTTTGTGAGATTATTTTGTCTTGAAAAACTGACTTGAAATGCATTAACCATAAAGGAAGGACCACCTCCTTGGCATTCAAAGGTGGGGATTCCATTCTAAAGGAAGAGATAAGAGAGTTTGTCAATCCTTCTCTCCCCTGTTCTGTCATTGCTTCTGAAAGAAACCCACTGGAGAATACACCAAGCTTGGTGCTAAAGGTACTCTTTCAGAAAGTGGGGGATGTGGGTTCAACAAGGATTTGAACTGAGAACTCTTGCATCCTCTAGGAGTGCCCCACCTGCTGGATGTCTGGGGCACCACCGCAAACTTCTCTTTGTGGCTTCTATAAATTATCCCAAATTTTATCTCAGTGATTTTTAACTGAGGTGCAAGGACATGTGGAGTTGTTGCTAGATCCTTTGCAGGGTGCCCCAGTAGGAAATAAGCCAGGTGTGAGGAGAAGCAAATAAGTGCAAGCTCAGGCTCTTCCCTACCTAACCACTGGCTGGCCTTTTTAAAGAAGTAGCACTATAATAAACAAGTTGATTTTTTAAAATAGGGTTCTTTTCAAGCTTTCAGGTGGAATCACCCTTCTTCAGGCATAGGGAATCTCTGCTGTTCTGAGACTCCAAGGAATGAAAGAAGCTGAAAAGTGTGACAGGATGTCATTGAGAATGTAAATAGGTGAAAATTAGGAAAACGAAAGGTAGGGAAGGGAGGGGGAGAAACAAGTGGGGGGAAAGCCAAAGGTAAGTAAGCGAGACTCTACTGTAGTAATTTTCTAAAGTAGAAAAGTGGCTGTCTGTGAAAAAGTAAATAGCTGGAAATTAGGAAGACAAAGGATAGAAAAGGAGGCAAGGGGAGGAAGGGGGGAAAGAAAAGTGTAAAAGTGCAAAGAACTTTTTTTCCAACTACTCAGTTGGTCTAATAAAACATATCACATCTACCTAAAGAACCTACCTATGTCCTTAGACCAGGGGCAGACAATTATTTAGGGTGGAGGGCTGCTTACCAAGTTTTGGTGAGCTGTGGAGGGCCTCATGGGTAGCGCTGCTCCTTGACAGTCTCCCTGCCCCTGGTCACCATATTGGAACTAGAAGTCCTGCCCCCTTACCCCTGACCTTTGCCCCAGAAGTTACTCCCCTTGCCTGAAAGTACTCCTTTTGGGAGGGAAGGAGGGAGCTGCAATCTTGAAACTAGAAAAAAAAACCCCAAATCATATACAAAAAATAAAACTTCTACTATAACTTATTTTCATTTTATTTTAAAATATTTTGTACGGATTTATTTTTGCAAAGTGTATCTAGAGGTAACTGAGTAACAGCTCAAAATACAGTCCTACTGTATATTTTGCGGGGGCATTAACGGGGTGTATGTGGTGGGGTGTGGTTGTGGAGTCGAGGTGTGTGTGTGTGGTGAGGTGTGGGTATGGTGGGCAGGTGTAATGGGTGTGGGGTATGTGGTTGGGGTGGGGATTGTGAGAGTGTGTGGGGTTATAGTGACTGGGGTGGGAGGGAGAGAGAGAGAGATGGGTCGAGCCACTGGCTCCATCTCATACAGCTCTCGCTGACTGTGTGCAAGCCTTATGCAATGAAGCCACGCAGACCCCGCGTCCAGGCTTCATGCTCCTGCCACTCTACCCTGGGTCCCCGCCAGCCCTGGGGCACTGGCATAGGCTCCACACTCCTGCCTACTGTCACAACTCTGCCGCCATTTCCCTACTTCCCTTCCCGCATGCCCACCCACCACTGCTTCCCAGACACCACTGCCACTGCTCCCCCTGCTGCCACCACTCCCTACCACTTTCCTTTCCACGGCTCCCTCACCAGTTCCCCTGTCACTGCCACTTCCCATGGCCCTCCCAGTGTTCCCTGCTGCTGCCCCTGCTGCTCACTGCACTGTTCCTTCCACCACTACCACTTCCCGTGGGCCCTCCTGCCACTCCCCACACTTCTGCCACTTCCTACAGCCCCCTGGTGCTCCCTCTGCAGCCCCCCCCACCACTCCCCATACTGCCGTTGCTTCCTATGCCTCCCCCCTCACTGCTTCCCATGCTACTGCCGCTTCTTGCAGCCCTCCTGTCATTCCCCATGCCGCCACTGCTTCCAGTGGCCACCTCAACACTCCCCACATTGTCACCACTTCCCTCTGCCCCCCCCCCCCGCCCCCTGCTGCCTGCTCTGGCTCCACCCCAGCCTGGCCAGCACCACACAGTTCCCTGCTGCTGGGCAGATCACAGTGGTTCCCCCCCTCCTTCCATCTGTTCTTATCTGAATTTCCAGTTGGATAGAGGGAGGCAGGGAATAGCCCCAGGGTTGCCAGGCCAGAAGCTGCAGAGGCTTCCAGTTGGTGGGTGGGGGCTGAGTGGAGCTGGGCAGGCCTTGCTGCTCAGCTGCTAGATCCTGCTGCTGGCTCCCCCTGGGTCCTGCCATCTTTGACAGGCAGCCAGGGGCAGAAAACAATTAATTTTATAAAATGTTTAGGGGCCCCATGGGCCAAATAGAATGGGTTTCTGGGTATTTTGCCTGCCCCTGCCTTAAACCAACATGGCTACAACCAAAAACCCAGCTTTTAAATAGGGTGCCATTCAATTCACAAATGTTATGGAGGGGAAACTTGAGTCTATCACAGGGTGCTCAAATCTGAAAAGACTGAGAACCACTGGTAGAGAACCCTTCACTTGCACTTTTTTTTAATCAAAATTCCTGAAATAGAAACAAAACATTCTGTTTTGGATCCAACAAAATGTTTTGTGAGGCTCAAAATGATTGTGTCCATTTCCCCCGCCCCCCCTTTCCTGCCTCTTCCATCCAAATTTTAATTTTCTCCTGTTTTTTGTTTTAGGCAGGGAGGATAGGAGAGGGCTGGGGCGGGGCGAGGCTACTAATCTGAAAATCAGTCCTTTGCCACATTTTAGCAATGTCCTTTAAGATCAAAAGCAGTTAATCTAATTGACTGTGCATGGAGAAAGATTTAAAATTGAAATAAATTTAAGTAGTTTAATCCCCCTCAAAATTCTAAGATTGAAAGTCTCAGCAACAGTGAGTTGCTATGAGGCATATTTGTTACTGGCTGATGGTAATCTAAGGTAATAACCTAGTACACTTGGTCCTTAATCACCAAGCAACTTGTATTATGTTTGGATTATGCTGTGCATTTTAATACTTTATAATGACAGAATCCTTGTAATGGCATTGAAGAGCTCTAAATCAATGGCACTAAGGACTTTTACTTATAGGGACTGTGTCAGTAGAGGACTTCTTTTGAGTGCATTGTTGGAAAAGTAACAAGGTATTAGTGACATATAAGATTTTGAATCCAAAATGAGAAGAATGTGGGATGTTGCTTTGATGATATTATTAACAGTTCTACTAAATAATTTTAGGAAAATAAATTACTTGTTCCAGTTACAAGAATTAAATTATCTTGATTTTTTACTACACAAACCACTATATCTAACCTGTTTTATCTATCTGTATACTTGCCATTGTTGCAATAGGTGTGTGCCTAAGAATGTTCTCACTTTTCTGTACATGCCAAAGCACCATTGGTTTCCTATTGTATCCCTGCTTTTCTCTCTTTAATGTATAGTTGAGGTAGTCTTAGATCTCTTATTGGTTCCTAACCAAGGTTTGCTTGTGTAGTTACCTTTCTTTTCTTCTTGTGCAATATGTTTGTTGGTTGCTAAGCAGATTACTTCCTAGTTGCATATTTAATGAGGATGAAAATGGTAATGTAGAGTTAGGTGGTGCCAGATAGCAGCATGATATTTTTTTAAGTTAGGAAACTATAATGTTAGCTACTACTACTGGCTGGAATGGATTTTTTATGCATGAAATGCTTGGGATTCTGATGTTTACTATTTTTTATGTTGTGTCTTCATTTTCATTAACACTTGAAAATGTTTGCAGAGAGAGCAGGAACTTTCAATTGAGGAAATGTAAGTGTTGTCTATGCATATTTATTACAAAATAGATGTTTATGGAAGTTTTAATATTTGTTTCCAATTTGTTTTCTTTAAAATCATGTCTGCCAGGATTCAAACAAGGTCAAATTTAACTCCATCACATGAACTTTTCCTTAATTAGTCCTTATTTTTTCACTACTGGGCATGGACACTTTACTGGCAAGTTGTGTTGTGTTCAACAGCTAGTGAAACACAATCATTGTATACACATTAAATTAATTTCAATATGAAATTATATGAAGAGGTTCTTGATTTGATTATACTGATCTTTCTAGTCTAAGAAATTTATGCAGGATGTATATTGTGATGCAAGAGAAAATGTCCCAACTGCTGCCACCAGGGACACTAACAAGGGGCTACAGGATGCCACTGCTGGGGCCACTATCACCCTCCTGGGCCTCCAGTCCCACTGCCTCTGGACCCTGTGTGCCAGCAAGCACTGGTGGCAACACCTTGTGCAGCATATCTGAGATGACAAGCAGTGGCTGGATGCCTTTCCACCCACTTTTGGGGACCTGCTCCACCAGCTGCAGTAACACCACCTGCCCCACCTCAAGTGGCAGGACACCAACCTGCAGCCACTGCTCCCTGCCAACACTCATCCGGTCCTGGTGCTTTTCAAGCCAGCCACACCTGCCAGCCTCCAGTATATGGGACACTTGTTTGGTGTGGGCAAGGCCACCACGAGGGAGGCTGTCCTGGAGGTGTGTGGTGCCCTCCAGGACGTGCTGGCAGACACCATCTTCCATGTCCATGACCCCCTAGGTGGTGGTGGCATGGTTGCATGCATTGCAGTTCCTCCAGTATATAGGGGCCCTGGACAGGACTCGCATCCTGGTCACCTGCCTGCCCCATAGAGACTGCCCCTATTATAGCTGCAGGTGTTTCCACTCTGTGGTCCTCAGGCTGTTGTAGATCACTGGGGCACATTCATGCACGTAAGTGCTGGCTGGGTGGGCAGCGTGCATGACACCCGTGTGTTTCGAAACTTTGGACTAGCCGCACTGGTGGAGAGCAGGTGCTTTGTGTTGGGGGTGGTGGACCTGCAGCTGCGTGCCATCATCATCCCACTCCTGCTCATTGGGGACCCTACATACCTGCTGCTGCCCTGGTTGATGAAGACCTCCACCAGGCCCACTTCAATCATTGTCTGGGCCAGACCTGCACCCTGGTCGAGTGCGTCAGCGGTCACCTCAAGGGCATTGTTGCTCCCTCACTGCTCATCACAAAGTTGCCAAGGACAACCTCCCCCGGGTCATCATCACAGCCCGTGAGCTGTAAAGTATCTGTGAGGCCCAGGGAGAGTTGTTTGGCAAAGCCTAGGCACAGGAGACATGGTGTATGGAGGCAGCTTGGCAATGGGAGCATCAGCTGCGGAGGCAGCAACAGTGGCAGGTCCCCCTTGCTGGGGCCCCAGGAAAGCCGCACACCCACCAGCAGGGGCCAGTGCACTGGATGGACCACCTTATGGAGCACTTCCTTCCCTAGCTGCCCACCCCTAGCACCACTCTCATGTCAGGCATGGATCCAAAGAACACATCTTTATTTCCCTCACGGTTCAGAGAGCCCCCTTCCCTCTCAACAAACAGAGCCCCTGCACCACCCTCCCCACCCACCAATGATAAAAAACCCTCTTCCCAGTTTGAAAACTATATACGAAGTGGGTTTTTTGGTGTCCTGGCATAGGGGGTAATGGGGTGGGGACACGTAGGGGGCAGAGCCTGGGGGCAGGTAGCCAGCACCCTGGCCTCAGGCTTTTCCCCTGTGGGTCTGGGGGCCTTGGTGACCATGGCGGGTGGGGGGCTTGTCCAGAGGCAATGGCAGCTGGTGCTCCTGTGGTGCAGGGGGCTTCCCCTCTGGCTGGTGGTATCCAGGCCCAGCAGGGCCAGTGTCCAGTTTTAGTGCCACTCCAGGCACCTCTGGTTCCATGCAGGTGTGGAACCAGGGCAAGTGGTGGGGCTTGGCCCAGACATGTGGCAGTGTACCCTGGGGTTGGGGCTGACCCAGGGGCTGCAGGTGGCAGGAGGCATTGGAGGACTTCCTCCAAGGTCCAGGCAGGGGCCTGCTGTGGGGCAGTGGGCAGCTGCCAAGGGGCCTGTGGGGCTAGGGATGGGGGCTGGGCAGTAGGCAGCATGCACAAGACCACCAGGCCCAGAACGGTGTCCAGGGTCTGACGGTCATTGTCCCTGGCCTTCATTGCCTGGGCCAGGATGGCATTTTGGTCCTGCAGGACCTGGACCTGCTCTTGCTCCGGGGCCTGGAGCTCAGCCCAAAATGCCAGGTCCTTTGCCTGCCACCTGTTCTCCCAGGTTAGGTCCTCCACCAGCAGGCCTGAGCACGTTCCCCCTGCTCCTCAGCCACCACCACCAGCTACTGGAGGAAGAGGGTTCTGTCCATGGCACGCCTCTGGCACAGCCACTGCATCTGGAGGGCCTTGGCAGTGGGAGACAGTGACCTAGAGCCAGCATCCTAGCTAGTTGCTGCAGCGTCTTCCCCTTGTCCAGATGCTAGGCCTGGAAAGCCAGGAGACAGAACCTGTTTGTGAGAGTTTGCAACATTGCAGAGATAATGCACCAGGGGCCATGCACTGCCCAGCCTCAGATCAGGGTTCAGCTGTGCACGGGTGCTCAGGGACCGTAGTAAATTGGGTGGGCAGGCCTGGTTCCAGGTGGATGCTGTCTAAGCCACCCATCTCTACTTGCTCCCCCAGGGCTGGTGGCCCACTGGGTGTTGGCTGCAGGCAGCCTGCCTCCCCTGCCTCCTTACCAGGTTGGAACAGGCCAGGCTGCTGGCAGCACCTGGTGCTGAAGCTCCAGACCCCGCTCCCTCCCTCTGTCCCTGTAAGGCACCCACCCTGCTGTGCTACGGCCCAGCCCACAGCACCAAGGCTTGGGATGTGTGGGGTTCTCAGACAACTGAGACAGGAAGCTGGCTGTGCCCCTACCCTCTCTGCAGGGGTCTTCTCCGAGGAGGTGCCCCCGGGCCAGCTGCCCCATGCTGCTGCTGCACCCCTCTTGTACATGCCCCACCTGGTGCACGATGAACTGCTTGTGCAGGCTGAGGGGTGCCCAACCCACTACGCTCTTCTGATGATGATCCTTCTAATATGCCCTAGGTGAACCTGAGCACCTGGTATAGGACCCTGAGTTACAATGGTGTGGGTGGCAAGCCTGGGCTGCCCTGCAACTTCCGCCACCATCTGGAGGGCTACTTGTGGCAGTGCTACATATCCCTGCCCCACACTGCTGTGAACAACATCGCTGCTGCCATTGACACCTTTCTTGGGGTGTGAGAGGCCCATGCCAACCCAGCTGTGGGGTCACGGGATGCTCAATAAAGTTTTGTACTGTCTCCCACCTCTCTGCATGCTGTGGTGGGGGACTCAGGGCCAGGGGAGGGGAGGTAGGAAAAGGAGCAAGGGCTGGGACAGGGATGGCCCTCCCCACAGTGCAGGGCTTACCATGTGTCCTGGGCTGGTGAGGCTGGTAGCTCAGCACAGTCCTCCCCATTGACAATGGTGTCTGCCTGCACCCAGTGTCCTTAGTCCATGGGGTGCGTCATGCAGGAGCCTGGCCAGGCATCCCCTCTGGGGAAGAGTTGGCACTGCTGATGGCTGGCGGTGTCATGGCTGGCCGTTCCTCATGGTGGGGTCTGAGCTAACTGGCAAGGCAGCCTCTGGCTAGGGCTTCCCAAGCTGCTAGTGGACTGAGTAGAAGGGGAGCTGGCCAGTGCAGGGTGCTGAATACTGGAGGGGTCAGGGCGGGGTGGGAGTGCAGGGAGGCCACCCATGCTGGTGTAAACTGCACAGCTGTGGCATGTGTCCTAGGGTGCCAAAATACGGGTCAGCTGCTGAATAGGGCATGGTCTTGCGGACACAATCAGACCTATGATTGTGGATGGTTATGACTACCCACAGTGCCCTCAAGGCCTTGACATCAATGCAGCACTGCTGCGCTGACCGGGAGTGCTCTGCACTCCCATATCCCACCTGATAAGGTCTCATAAATGTGGACGTTCATGAACACCACGTGCCCCCAGAGACGGGGGGGGAGGGCACGGTGACTGCAGCAGTGGTGGGGGTGTGGCGGCGGCGAGTGGGGAGTTCCCGCAGGCGGCCGTGGCAGTGTTGGTGGCAGGGTGGGAGGTGGTGGTGAGCACCAACTAACAGTCGTCAACCGCCCGCAGATGATACCGGCTGCTGGCAGTGGTGGTGGTGGCCAGTGGCAATCAGGCACCACCTGCAGACACCGCCAGTGGTGTCAGCGATGAGGAAGGGCAGGGGGATGGCGAGCGGTGATCGCCCACAGGCACTGTGGGCCGTGTCAGCGGTGCTTTTTGCAGGGGGTGCACTGCCAACTCAGGAGGTGCATGTGCACCCATGTACACTCCCTACACGTCGCCAGTGTGGAAGTTAGAGTGCCCACTCCATTCAAATTGCCTGTGCACCTCAGCATAGTCCCAGAGTGCCACAAAGTCACCAACCTCCTCCTGGCTCCAGCTGGGGTGCCGGGTGGAAGGCACAGGCATGTGCACACGGTGGGGGGGTGGTAAATCTGGACAGGGAGGACAAGGCCATGCTGCCGGGCCCTGCACCAGCTCTCTGAACCCCTTTGTAGCTGTTCCTCTGTTCCCAGCCCTGGGCAGCTGCCAGTAGTGCCCAGCAGAGAAAAATGGTGAGGGACTGGGAGCTGCATGGCTGAGGCTATGCCCCACAGCTGCTGGGGGTATGCACCAGGGAGGTGGTGGTGGTTCTGCTGCATTCGGCTAGCTGCAGGTGGCCCTGAGGGGTGGTAAGCCTGAACAGAGGCTGCAGCAAGGTACAGCAGGCAGCAAAAGGATGCAGCCAGCAGCAACAGGCTCAGCAGCAGTTCTGGAGTGTCAGCAGGCAGGCACAGCAGAACTGTGGCCTGTCCAGGGGGACTACAGGTCCTGCAGTGCTCTCAGGCTGCCTGTGATGGGTGCCTGTGGCAGAGCATAGGGTGCTCCTGCCACTTTAAGGGCCTGGAGCTGGCAGCCTCCAGGTGCCTGATTGCGGCAGCCATTTTGAGGCTTATATAAACCAGGCAGTTGGGCTGCAGGAGGTCAGGCAGTAACATTGCCTGGTCAAAGGGCTGTTGGGTGAATGACCTGGAGGTAAGGGGGAGCTGCAAGGGGATGGTAGGAGGCTCCCAGTCCTGGGCATGACCTGAAACTGCACCCTGCTGGGAGTGGGTGGTCTGGTGGGGCTCTCAGTGGCGCGGGAGCCCCCAGGAAATGCCAGGCCAGTGATCACCCCGGTGAAAGGCGGGTCGGGGTACCTTAACCCCTAGCTCCCACCACCACTGGGTGGGTGACCCCTGAGTTGGATGAGGGCCGAGAGGGCCAGTGTTTGTGAGGGGCCCAGAGAGGGCGGACCCCAAGAGTGGGAGTGATGTGGGCAAGGTGCTGCGGTTGCTCCTAGGAGGAAGGGAGTAGTGGCACGGTGAGGCCCAGTGTTAGTGAGTGGCTAGAGAGACCCAGCCCGAAGGGGAGAGTCCCCTCAACTGGCCCATGCAGGGGCCAGGACCAGTGAGGGTCAAAAGGGCCGGGGGCCCACTGCGAGGGACGCCCAAGAGCCGGGGGCCTGGGGTCCCGACTGGCCTTGAGGTGGGCCAGGGCTAGGTAGCCGAAGGTTCTGGGGGAACCACACCAGAGAGGGGAACAAGGCTTTGGGGGGGGTAAAGTAGCTCAGATGACGGTGGAGTGGCCGCCTGTGTAGAGAAGACCATAGTGGGGTCTTGCATAGAAGATTCTGGGGCACAGTGCGGGGGCCGGTGAGGAAGAACACCGTGATGCCATCTGCGAGGCTTGGACTGTGGTATTAGGGGAGGTCGGAGCTGCAGAGCGCCCCTTGGCATCAGAGCATTACAATGGGCAGCCTCCCGCTTAATTATCATCATAATGGAACTAATTATCATCAAAGGCGTGGCGGGCGAGATGAGCGGGCGGTTGCCCAGAGACAGGTGGGCGGGCCATGAAGAGCTCGGCCCTGAGTAGGCCTGCTGTCACGGTGACAGGTGGGCGGGCCACAGAGTTCGGCCCCAGGAGGCCCCCTGTCACAGTGCCCTAGGGCACAAAATGGCTTCAGGCTTTTATAGTCTGCAGCTAAGGCCTGCCACAGACGCAGCCCAGCCCTGGGCCAGGAGAGGCTCCATGGGGCTGGCCTCAAGCCGGCCCCCCTAGTGGCAGGGCAGACCTATCAGCAAATTTGCTGCCAGGTGTCATCTACATGTGTGTTACTTCGTAGTAACTAATCATGATTAAATTTGAAGTTAGCCATTTTTATTGTGCAGTAAGGGCATGCATGTGTAGATGCTCACCCATACTGAGCAGCAAATTAGGCAACCACACCGTAACGCATCTTGTGTAGACACGCCCAGTGTCCCAGACTTCTGAGTTTTATATACAACAAATCTATGCTAAAGGACCCTAACAAATCTTCCCACTTGTTTTATTTCTTACTTATGCCTTGTCTTTCAGTTGTAAGGTTTTGGGGCAGGAACTGTTGTTCTCCAGCCCAACAAGACCCCAAACTTGTTGTGAACTCTGGTGCTGCCACAGTTTGTAAATGTTATGTCATTGTTTAAAATAACCTGGATAGTTTGGATTAAATCAATCCTTTTATAATAGATGAAAAATGTCTAGCTTGCATAGCACTGCTTTTGAAAAAGATGCACAGCCCACTATTCCATAGGGGGTGGATGTGGATAGGTGTAACCTACACTATATTTGGGATGGCACATCCATCTCTTTCCCAGGGAGTCCAGTCTGCATCATGGGCCACCATTGAAGGGTAGAATTCTTTCCTTCTTGCTTGCTTTCATTTGGGGTGATAATAATCTTAGTGCATAGGTGATTGAGAGCTTTGAGCTGCATTCTCCACTGCCTTTCCCACACATAATCCCCCTCCCCACGTAAGTGTAGTCACAGTCTGGCCCACTTCATTCCCTAGTACTGTATGTGTATAGCTGAGCATGGTTACATGATTTTGTCTGTCAAGCATTTCTTTATATGCAACTAAAAATGAATGCCTAATACCCAGAAAGTGAGTGCGTTTTCTCTTGCTAGTTAAATTACTCCTAGCTAACCTGGAAAAATATGCTTCATTTAGTGGAAAATCAGACAAGAATAGTATGCAAATTGTTTTTTCTTTTTTCTAGTGAGATTTGGGACTATGCATCAGTAGGTCTTTTACATATACCAATAGAAATATCCATAACATACCTCAAATATACTACTACACATCTAACAGTATGATCATAACATGTTTTAATTTAGTGACATCAGAGGCCAAATCAAAAAAGTTGTTCCTTATATGCAGGTCAGACAATCTCAACATTACAGGTTTCCCTCGGTTTATGCAGTGGATGTGTTCCCGCAAAACTGTCCATAAATCAAATTTGCATAAAGGGAACCCAGTTTATAATGTAACAAATAGGGATATGTTCCCATGGTGGGGAGGGAGGGAGTGAGGCTGGGGCTAGTGAAGTGGTGGGGAGAAGGGCACAGTGCAGTGCAGCGGCTGCAAGCAGGTGGCGTTGACCACTTCTGGGGCTGCAGCAGGGGTGGCACCAGGCTTTTCCTGACACTTAAGGTGGGCGGCAGCCTGCAGCAGGACAAGAGCAGGCTGGGGCTGGCAGCGGCACTGGATTCTTCCCAGCACTTGGGGCAGGCTGTGGCGATGTGAGGGGGACTGCTGCCACCCCAAAATTCACTGTAAACCCTCACCCCACCTGCCCTCCCAGCACTGCCACCAAGCTCTGGGAAGAGCCCAGTGCTGCCGCCGGCCCCAGCCTGCTGTCATCCTGCCACAGGCTGCCACCAGCCCTGAGCACTAGGAAGAACCTGGTGCCACTGCTGGCCCCAGCCAGCAACGGCAGCTTGTTCTCATCCTGCGTGCAGAGCCTGGCGCAGCCCCCAAGCCCGTAGCCCTCCTGGGGTGCATGTAGCAGCAAGATCCGTGCCTGCCCCCCCCCCCCCCCCCCGCACCACCCCCTCACAGTTTCCTCTGCTTTGCTCCCTGCTGCGGCCCTGGGAGCAGCTGATAGGCTTCACTGCGCCCCTCCCCCAGCCCCTTCCCCTACAGACTTACCTCACTGCACCCTGGGCCTCCACTTCTCCCCACTCACCCCAGCCCCTGGTGCAGCGGCCCCAGGAACAGCCAACACCACCTGCCTGCAGCACGGCACGACACAGCCCAGGGGCTGGGGTGAGTGGGGACAAGCGGAGCCCCAAAGCCGATCGCGTAAGAGTGAGTTTACCTTGCATATAATGAATTTGGGGTATAAAAAGGGTCATTGCATAAGAGCAAATTCGCATATATAGAACCCGCATAAATCGAGGGAAACCTGTATGAAGAAATACTGTGAATGCAGCAGCAGTAACCTCCCTCACCAAAGAGACATGGTCAGTAGCTACTATGACCTGCCCATGTTTTGGCTGCTTAATAGGCTGTTTGGACTACCTATGAAGAGAGAAACTTTTTCACCTGAGTTCGGAATAACCTTGTTGCCATTCAGAGGTGGATCTGGGGAGAGGGGGGAGCAATGGTGCAGTTGTATCCCCTCTGCCTGTGTGCATCTGAGGTCTCCATTGCCAAGAGCTATGGCATCTGCTGCTGGTCGCACCTCCTGTGCTAGTAAGTTCTTCATGACATCCCACTTCTCAAAATCCTAGACCTGCTCTTGTTGCCTTCTGTTAATGCTTTATTTACTGCAACTTAACAGATTTTTGTTTCGCATATATTTGAGAAAAAAGGCTGTTTATATTAACTTTTGTGTATTTACAGGGTTTTCATTGTTTGCCCTGAATCATAAACACTAAAGCAAGCCAGCTATCAGACTTTAGAAAAGAGCCAAATAAATATTAAATCTTAAAAAGAAAAGTCTAAACATTTTTCAGTGATCTCTGTTAATCATGGTTTGGGGAAGGGTAGACATCGTTGAAGTAATCTCTTGCTCTTCTCCCTAAAATGTGCTGTCTAATCAATGAGTATAAAAAGTTGGACAGTTTCTGTTAGTAAAGCATTGCCTTATACTCACCTTCAATAAAATTTATCTGCCATAATTTTGCCCAGTTACCCACTTTGATTAGATTCTTCTGGAATTCATCACAATCCTCGGTAGGTTTTTCTAACCTAAATAATTGTGTGCCTTCAGCAAACAGCATTACCTTTTTCACTGCCTCATCCTCAGGTTATTATTAAATTCATTAAGCAGCACCGATTTTTAGAAGCACCCAAGTATTCACCCTGACAAAATAACCTTTGGTTCCCAGGATAATTTCTCTTTCAATTTTTAATCCACAGGATTCTGCATTTCTCTGTATAATTACAACGTTTCATTAATATCCTCTTGTGCATGCTCTTTTTAGCAGTTTTATGTTAATCCAAATAAAGTGGCTCTTCTAAGTAATACTTTTTCCTCATAAGGTGTTCTGGTAGGTTTTTGAGGGACAAGCTACTGTGACAGAAATATTTAGAAAACCAGTTTATTAATATGTTTTTGATGTTCCTTGCATATAGATCATCAGTTCAATTTTCTACCTCCGAGCAGTAACAAAAAGAATGTGCCAAAACAGAGAACAGATTCACAAATGCACCATAGGTTGAATGCACTGAAAATAGAAAACTCTAATGACAATCCTCACTATTATTTTGTGACGTGCATAATACATATCAGAACATCATTTGTAATTAAATTAGTTTACAGCTATTATATTCTCAGTTGTAAAAGTACTTTGTATCTTTGTTCCCTTCTAAGCGTATTTTCAGATTGTCTTTGGTTAGTGTACATTTGATAAGTACAGAGTCAGTTTATGTGCTGCAAAAGAAAACTATATAAAAAAGAAGCTGTGTGAGGGTGTACAACAATGGTTGGTTATAATGTTCTCCCTACAGCAAAAATCATTGTATAAGATGTATATGCAGATTAGGCCTAGACAGTTAATGCTTCTTCTACCTTTGTTTGGGTGGTGTTCACTTTGGGTACAACATGGAAGAAAACATAGATGGATATTTTAATTACATCAAAGGACAAGCTAATGTGAATATGACCTCTTTCTGCTTTAAAAGCTGCATCCTGTACTGCCAGTGCAATTGGACTCCCTTGTAGTAGATTAAGGGTACATTTTTGATCTTCAGATGTCAGAATAAAGAAAAGCAATGACACTGTCCAAAAGATGGATCTTCTTGCAAAAGATCACTGAACATATCAAACTTTTCCATGACATATTAAAATCTCTAAAAATAAAATTAAAATAAAAATAAATTAAAATTAAAAAAAACATTAAAAGAACCTCCCTCCAAACTATATGTATAAGTATGGAACAAGATCCTGTATTCTAGTGCATTGGGACCTAGGTTTCTAGAAGTGAAAAGTTAGCAAACTAATCTGTTTTGTTACCTAGCTTATATATTGTTCTTGACTGAAGCATTAAGGCCCAAGTAAAATACTGCATCCTTTAGCAGTCCTTTGAAATGCAACGTTTGGTTCAGCTCAGAAGCCATTACAGTGTGAACATATGGGAAGTCTCACCTAGTGGTCTTTTGCTGTTATTGTGGTTAGTGAACACCAGAGTACAGTGTTCATTATTCTGTACATTCATCTTTTTAAGGAAACCAGTTCTTGAGATTACAAGCATTTAAGTAAACATGAAGGAGTTAGTCAAAGCTAATTGTGCACCACTTTTGGAATCGGTGTCAAATCTGAAATACCATTTATACTGGTTCTTGTCCCTGCTGCCAGGACTGTTCAGGAGTGTCACATTAGACATTCCTTGATTAAAAAACAGAAATAGAAGGTGGCAGCTGCCACTATTCCCATAGCTATTTTTGGCCCTATGGTTGTTGTGCTCTTGGCAGAACTTCAATAGGAGGGTTAAAGGGTAGCCCCATCCACCCCATTCTATAGGTTGGTGATTAGGGCACTCTTCTGGGCTATGAGAGATGTGGATTTGAATCCCTTCGGACCAAGACAGGCCTAGATGCCAGGTCTTCCACTTCCTGGGAGAGCAGATTATTGGGCAAAATAATCACCACTGGTTTTAGCTAATCACAGTCTTCCCAATGTAAGTTGGTGTGTCCTGAGCATGTCTAACAGCTGGTGTCTGTCTTGGAATTGAGGCATTGTTTAGGTGCCTCTCAGCACTAATTTGAATGTCAGCTTATGTCTGCAAACTGTGGCAGCAGAGTTCTAAGTCATGCCATGAGGAATGAGCCATGCTCACCTGCTCTGTTTCCCCATCCATCAACTCTGAGAATGAAATAGTGAGGGAGTACTTCTACACATGCACATTTCCTGTGCAGTAACTGAAATTACTGCAGAGTATGCATGTGCATCTACATGTGCATGCCCATACTGCACAGTAAATATGGTGACTTCTGCCAACTTGAGCGTAAATTTGATATCTGCATCATGCAGGTATCAAATTAATGCCTGATTAGTTATTGTACAGTAATGCACATGTAGATTTCTTACTGTGCAGTAACACTGTGTTGTTACCAAATTTGCCCATTACTTTGGGGTGTGCTCATTTATTAGGGATAGTTTCTAGGGTCTTGGTGATTCTGTCAATGTGCTGCTTGTGTTACTATATGGAGCTGTATTTCTCCCTTCTGCAAGTCCTCACCTCCAGTGGAGCTATCTTGCAGGACTCAATCTCAATGGGACTGGGTTCCTCCAGTCACCAAATCAGTCATACACACAAACACACACAAATTAACGTGACACGCCTGACCTGGCTGGGCTGATCAGCATGGACAGGCTGACACCCTCATATGCCAAGAATCAGTTCATAAGAGCAACAATAAAATGCAGTCAGACACAAGCACACAGGTAAACAGAATCCCTCTGAATCCGGCTGGGTGTCCAGCTGACACCCTCATGGGCCATCATTCAGTTCATAAGGGCACGTCTGAGTCAAACTGGGTCAATCAGCCTGTACAAGCTGATCCCCTTATGTGTTTCAAACTCAGCACATCCCAATCTTTGGCCTCTTGATGAGCAGACCCCACAATAACTTGGGCTTCACAGGGATCTTTAGCATAGGTAAAAGAAGCGTTGCTGCAGAGCACGGGAGGAAAAAGAAGCAGAGAAGGAAAAATATACCCAATTACTACCAGTTTGACTATAAAAGTTATTTATTGCTAAGCATATGAAATATATAATAGTACTAGTAGTAATAGACATGCAAAAGAAAAACAAACACAAACAATGACAATACTACCCTGGTTTCACTAAGTATTTGGGGAAACTTAGCTCAAGCTTAACTAATACAGTTCAGGTTCAGAAGTTTATGCCTGGAGAGAAGAGAGAGAGAGTGTTGGGATCTCACCTAGTCCACGGTACTCAGGCTGCAAAGCTGACAGGCACAGTCCGTAGCACAATCCTTGAAGAGAGAGATGATCTGTTCTTCCAGCGTCCCAAGAACGACAGGGGATGGTGTCAGCACAGGGGTTTTCTTCTTCTTTCTTCTTCTTCTTTCCTCCTGCTTCTACTTCTTTTTTTTGCAGCACACACACTTACAGATTTTTATACCCTCAGTTCAGCTGCTTCGAAGCACCCTCAGTAGTGTAAATCATGGTCTTTTCTATTGACAAGGGGTTATCTGGTTTGGACCATCTCAGGAAACTGATTGATAATCAGGAAACACTTAAGATTAGGGAGTAACCCAAATACTTGGGAGCCAGCTTGAAATTCCTATGGATGGCAGATATACTGATGGGATATCTCATGGTTTCTTCAGGAACAATAGATAGCTTGCAGCATCAGGATTTTGGATTTTTACTTGTGCACAAGCCTCAGCTTAGCATGACTTTTCCAGATCTTACTATAGTCTTTTAACAGACTTAAGACAATTATTGGGGTGCTCATAACCTTTTGTGGAGAGGACTCCCACCAGTTGTCTCGGGAAAGATATGACAACACCTGGGATTAGGGCTCCAGCAGGCTGGATGCTGTGATGAACCCTTAACCATTGTTCAAATGTTGCCCATACCCCCTCTGACTCGGTCTCTTGCCTCAGCATTCCCTAACCTGGCAACCGAGTTTTAGTCAATCAAGTTTAAATAGGCCTCCCATAGTGGGACCGGGGAATGTACGACCCGAGATGCCTATTAAACTTAGAGCTCTGTGTGTGTGTCTGGGGGGGGAAGTCCTTAGCAAATCCAGATTAGAACTGTCTGATAAATGCTGAGCCGGGTGTGTGTGAACATGGGTTGATTAACATTTGAAGCACAGATTCCCCATCATGCAGTGCTCCCCTGCTTCTCTGGTCCCAGAATTCACTGCAGTCTCTGCTTCAGGCTTTCTGTTCTCCATCTCTCATGTAAATGAATGGTCATCTGGTTCCATCTCGGATGTAAATGAGACCTAGGGCAGTTGTTCACTCTTGTCACCCTTATCTGGAGAGTTTTAGGTGTGTATCTCACTGCATCTTAATCAGTTTCGTTTAGGTAGAGGAGGGGAGGGAGGGGGGGGGCGAGTCCTTTGTGAGTCAGACAGACTGCATCCTGTGCCAGGGTTGCCCAAGAACACACAGCTGAGACGTAACAGTGTGTCTGGACCGACTTGGAACTAACTTTAGTCCCAAATCAGTCCACACACAACATAAATGCGCTTTAAATGCCTGTATGTGTTATTCCGTTTTACTGCACAGTAATTTACTGCACAGTAAATTTAAGCTGGCATAAATGCATGTGTAGACATGCCCAGGATGTCCTAAGGGTATTTCCTTCGTACCATACTCAAGACCTGGATTTATACCATGTTCAAAACTGGTGGCTTGGAGTGCTCCCAGTGTCTCCTGACTGCTGTATGTCCAGGGCTGATGGGGTTCTGCCCTCAGAGTCCTCCCTCCCCAACCCAACTTAGTTACACAACTGGAGTCATGTATTTTTTTTTTTTTATTTGCCATGGAAAATTCCAGTCATGATTCTTACACAGGCCTAGCTCTTTTGGAAAAGAGACTTCTGGTTTGGAGTTGTGACCAAAAGATAAGCTCAGTGATTAAAAGCAACTTCGTAAAAACTAAGTATAATGTAATTATCCATATAAGTATAGCCATGGACAGATCTAGAATTTTGAATAGAGGGGTGTAGATGATGAGATGCATCGCCCCATATAAAACTACACACGTTTTTCTCCAGTTAAACATAAACTAGAAGCTTTCCTGATATGCCAAGATTCTAGGTCTGGATTATTCAGTTTGATTGAAGCAAAAACAGATATAACTTAATTGGAATGAGTTAAAAACAAATCTTCAGGGCTGTGAAATGCAAGCTTCATTACCAGATGCAGCTAACAGATAGCAGAATTGCAGAACAAAGGATATGGTGGAACATAAAGACCATTCAAAAGAAGAGATGGTCATTAATGCCTATGGAATGAAGTATTTAGAAGGGATCAGATAGATTATAATGATCCATTAAGTCAGTTGACTCCTTCAGCACTGCTAGACTAAAAATGCTGCTGCCACTGCCAGGCTGTTGGTTTTGAACTTTGGATGGAGCAGGAATCAAAGCGGGGTGAAAATGTACCAGAGCACCCCCTGGATCCACCCCTGAGCATAGCAGTCCATGAGAAATGAGTTAGAAAAACAACAGACCTACACGTCTTATCTAAGTAAGTCAAGCATATTTTGTGTGCCCCCGATTCTGAGTCAGTGGACCAGTCTGTACCTTGCAGCAGGTATGTACCACACCACCCTTTGTTTCATGAAGTGAATCTTTTCAAAACAAGCTGAACCCAAACTCTTTTGGCAAGCCCAGCAGAAAGTGGAGGTAAATCATCCATGAGAAGTGTTCAAATGCTGTCTCGTAAGTGTTGGTGGATGCCTGACTATCTGGAGCCAAGTGTACTCCTTTCCTGTGGGTGTGTAATTCCAGCACAGGACTTCCTTGTCTCTGTAGGGCAGACCACACTCCACTAACACGATGAAGAGGTAAACATAATTTGATATCTCTTCACAGTTCCTATGTTTGCAGGGAATCTGTAAACCTGCCTAGAAACCTTTTATGGGTTCTCATTCGTGCCCAAACAGTTTGTAAGGCAGAACAGATTCAGTGTTCTTAACAGAACTGTCTGGGAAGGTGACATCTGAAGTTTATTATCAGAACAAGGCAAATACTGCAAGGTGTTTTCCACTAATTCTCCTCTCTATCAGCAAATACCCCTGGTTGTGGATGTGCTCTGTATGTGCTCACTTTCTGAATCTGTTCTACTGCAAGACTTTCAGTTGTCCTTCACTTTGTAGGATTATGTGCTGTCTGATTTGGTCAGCCATTTGTCATACTCCTAGGTGTAAATTAAGGGCGCTGTTAGAGAGTACAGCACTCAGTATGATTGCTTACATATAGAGAATTCCATCATAAAAATGTACTATGAAAGTAAAATCAGAAACACTTCCAAAATGGATAAACCATATTTACTCACATACTACATATGCCTTTTCCCCAAAAATTAGCCCTCGAAAATTAGGGTGCGTTTTAAGCAGGGAAGCTGATTTCCGTACTGGAGTAGACCTGTGGAAGTGCTGTAATGACTACTTCTCTCCCTTCTCTTCAGTAAGCATTCAGCAGGGGTGGAGTCCAGCTTTAATCCTGTCACAGCCACTGCCAAATACGCAGCAGGTTTTAGCTGAGTGGTCGGCTGCTCCTAGTTCAGCAGTGGCTTTGACAGGGTTAAAGCTTGAGCTTCTGCCTGAAGCAGTCTTATTGGAGGTGTGTGGTATGTGAAAAAATATAGTAAATAACTTTTCAGTTCCTGTGACATGTAATAATAAAAGCAACCCTGTTAGTTGTTGAAAGAACACTTGAAGTGACTTGGCTTTGTTAAGATACTTTCATCCAGCTCTCAGGCAGGTAGTGGCATAATAGAGGAACTGTGATGATGTGGCAAATGTGGGAATCTGCTATTTTTCATTAACTGTACATGTGATATACTTTGCCCTTTGGATAGGGCTAAGCACTTAAGAGCAGAGCTCCTTGAAGGAGTGAATGGAAGCCCTGACAACTGAGTATTAACTTCGGGAAAAACTGTGAAGAAAATGTTTTTTTAAATGTTATTGTGGCCTGGCACAAACACATTGGATCTTCAAGCCTATGCAGCAAACTGTATCCAAGGCTGAAGGAGAAATGGTGGGGCCTCTTTGCTTAATCCCTAGTGGAGCTTGTACATGTAATGGGGGTTTAGTCCTCAATGTTTTATTCTATGCTCTCTAAATTGAAATGATGGGTTTTTAATTGAAACCCGCTGTTTCAGTTTAAGGGTTTCTGTCACTGTCATGGCAAGGGGCCCGATCCCTTCCCTCCCACTACAGAGCCTGCCTGCCTGCCTCCGCTGCAGCCAGGAGGTGAGCTGCCAGCAGGCCAGGTCAGCTGCAGGGGGCCCCGGTCCTTCCCACTGCAGTGGTGGCGGTGCCCTCAGGGTGGGCTGCTAGTGGGCTGGGTGCTGCCCCAGCTCACAGGCAGCACCCAGCCAGATCCAACTCTTCTCCAAGCCTGTCAGGGCTACCAGCAGGCCATTCACTGTCCCCGCTGCCTTCCTGCTGCTTGGGACTGACCAGGAATGGGCTGGTTTACTCCTGGGGCAGCACAGGGAGGCAGAAGGAGGTCAGCTGGGTGTGCTGGCAGCCAGAGAAGGCAGTGGGGATGGTATTTGGGAGCTGGAAGTCTGCCAAGCCTGAGCTTCCCTAACACCGCAGAGCTTCCAGTGCCCCATGCACTGTCTCTGCCACCTTCTTCAGCTGCCAGCACACCCAGCTACCTTTCTGCTGCCTCCTCGCACTGCCCCAGGGGCAAGCTGGGTATGCTGATGTCCAGAGAAGGTGACAGAGATGGTCCATGGGGAGCTGGAAGCCTAGGTAGGATCGGGGAAGCATTGGATTGGGTACCTCTGAGCTGGGGCAGCATGCGGCCAGCCTGGGTGGTCCTGTGCCCCATGCACCATCCCCGCCACCTTCTCCAGCTGCCAGAACACCCAGCCACCCTCCTTCCACTTCCCCTCGCTGCCCCAGGGGCAAGTCAGCCCATTCCCAGGTGGTCCCAGGTGACAGAGACAGTGCACAGGGTGCTGGAAGCCCTGGTGGGCTCAGGGAAGAGTTGAATCCAGCCAGGTGCTGCCTCCAAGCTGGGGCAGCACCTGGTGTGCTAGCAGCCAAGGGTAGCCCCACAGTGTGCTGCTGCCACAGAGGGAAGGACTGGGGCCCCCCCACAGCTTGGGCTGCTTGGTCCACCGGCAGCTCATCCCCTGGCCATGGTAGATGCAGGCAGGCTCCGCGGGGGGAAAAGGGGGATTGGGCCCCTTGCTGCTTCTGCCTTCAGCAGGTGCTTGCAGCCACCAGGCACCTACTGAAGGGAGAAGCAGCGAAGGGCCTGATCCTTTTTTTTGGTGATGTTGGCTCACCTCTCATGTGGCCAGGGGTCACAATATCAGATTAAAGGCTGCAATGTTACAAGAAGCAACACTGTGAACTAAACTACATGGAGATGTGGTTTAGTTTGCAATGTTGCAAACTCATTTGAAACCCCCAAACCTTGTTCACATGTAGTATGTGATGCTCTTAAGGCACCCACAGGAAACTTTAGTCATGTGTACATGGCAACGATCATCATGTGTACTAGTGCCCTAGGGGTTTTGAATTTATAGTGCATCAGCTACTGTGGGGTTACCTTCCACATGCATTCTCTTACTGTGAGGTAAATTTAAAGCATCTTACCTTACTTTTTCACTGAGGGCTAAGCTGCCTTGCATTTACCATGAGTTAACAGTACACATGGGCAGTTACCCTGCAGTAGCTGATGCACTGCAAGTTCACACCCTACTTTACCTCAAAGTAATTTGTTTGTGTGACAGTCCTTCAAGTTACCTCACTTCAGAGCATGAAGGCAGCAGGTTCCCTGCGTGCCTCCCCAACATTGTTCGTAGACAGAGGCAATTAAAAAGTTAAAGCTTGAGGTTGAAAAAGAGCAAAGTAGGATTTTGTCTGTAATGTGTTACTTGCTCTAATTGTTGCCCGTGTGTCTCTGGGGGTTAGGGATCACTGCACTGCATTTTTCCGCAACACAGTGCAGGCCCAGAAGGACAGAGACAAGAGAATGTAGTATGTTAGATTATTTAATCCTTGTTCTATGTACTCTATCCTAAACACAGTTAGTCAGTGTTTAATCTGAGGATTCTGCATGCTCTTATTCCTGGTGACTAATAAGTGTTATCTTGTTTTGGAAAGATTCTCTCTGCAGCCACAGTTTTCTTTTGTTTGCATTTTTCCTTTTTAAAAGTAAGTATCCAGAAGGAATATGAGCTCATTTGGGTTTGCTGGAGAAGCCTCGGGAGTGCTGAAGCACAAAATCAGTTTTAGGATTGAAGGCAGCCTAAGGACCAAAAGGGGAGCACATAAAAAGTGGAAACAGGGTGAGATCACTAAAGATGAATATACCTCCTCTGCTCGTGCTTGTAGGGAGGCAGTTAGGCGGGCCAAAGCTACCATGGAGCTGAGGATGGCAACCCAAGTAAAAGACAACAAGAAATTGTTTTTTAGATATATTGGGAGTAAAAGGAAGGCCCAGGGAGGAATAGGACCACTGCTAAATGGGCAGAAACAATTGGTGACAGATAGGGGGGACAAGGCTGAACTCCTCAATGAGTTCTTTGCCTCAGTGTTCCTAAGTGAGGGGCACGACAAGTCTCTCACTGGGGTTGCAAAGAGGCAGCAGCAAGGTGCCAGACTTCCATACGTAGATCCTGAGGTGGTGCAGAGTCATTTGGAAGAACTGGATGCCTTTAAATCGGCAGGCCCGGATGAGCTCCATCCGAGGGTGCTGAAGGCACTGGCCGACGTCATTGCAGAGCCGCTGCCGGGAATATTCGAACGCTCGTGGCGCACGGGCCAAGTCCCGGAGGACTGGAAAAGGGCTAACGTGGTCCCCATTTTCAAAAGGAAGGAGGACCCGGGCAACTATAGGCCAGTCAGTCTCACCTCCATCCTTGGTAAAGTCTTTGAAAAAATTATCAAGGCTCACATTTGTGAGAGCCCGGCAGGGCAAATTATGCTGAGGGGAAACCAGCAAGGGTTTGTGGCGGGCAGATCGTGCCTGACCAACCTAGTCTCTTTCTATGACCAGGTTACGAAACGCCTGGACACAGGAGGAGGGGTGGATGTCGTATACTTAGACTTCAGGAAGGCCTTCGATACGGTATCCCACCCCATACTGGTGAACAAATTAAGAGGCTGTGATGTGGATGACTGCACAGTCCGGTGGGTGGCGAATTGGCTAGAGGGTCGCACCCAAAGAGTCGTGGTAGATGGGTCGGTCTCGACCTGGAAGGGTGTGGACAGTGGGGTCCCGCAGGGCTCGGTCCTTGGACCGATACTCTTTAATGTCTTCATCAGCGACTTGGACGAGGGAGTCAAATGTACTCTGTCCAAGTTTGCAGATGACACAAAGCTATGGGGAGAAGTGGACACGCCGGAGGGCAGGGAACAGCTGCAGGCAGACCTGGATAGGTTGGACAAGTGAGCAGAAAACAACAGGATGCAGTTCAACAAGGAGAAATGCAAAGTGCTGCACCTAGGGAGGAAAAATGTCCAGCACACCTACAGCCTAGGGAATGACCTGCTGGGTGGCACAGAGGTGGAAAGGGATCTTGGAGTCCTAGTGGACTCCAAGATGAACATGAGCCGGCAGTGTGACGAAGCCATCAGAAAAGCCAATGGCACTTTATCGTGCATCAGCAGATGCATGACGAATAGGTCCAAGGAGGTGATACTTCCCCTCTATAGGGCGCTGGTCAGACCGCAGTTGGAGTACTGCGTGCAATTCTGGGCGCCGCACTTCAAGAAGGATGCAGATAACCTGGAGAGGGTCCAGAGAAGGGCAACTCGTATGGTCAAGGGCCTGCAGACCAAGCCCTACGAGGAGAGACTAGAGAAACTGGACCTTTTCAGCCTCCGCAAGAGAAGGTTGAGAGGCGACCTTGTGGCTGCCTATAAGTTCATCACGGGGACACAGAAGGGAATTGGTGAGTATTTATTCACCAAGGCGCCCCCGGGGGTTACAAGAAACAATGGCCACAAGCTAGCAGAGAGCAGATTTAGGTTGGACATTAGGAAGAACTTCTTCACAGTTCGAGTGGCCAAGGTCTGGAACGGGTTCCCAAGGGAGGTGGTGCTCTCCCCTACCCTGGGGCTCTTCAAGAGGAGGTTAGATGAGTATCTAGCTGGGGTCATCTAGACCCAGCACTCTTTCCTGCCTATGCAGGGGGTCGGACTCGATGATCTATTGAGGTCCCTTCTGACCCTAACATCTATGAATCATGAGAGTTGTCATTACTAAGAAGCTGTACCTGTGGTTAGTTCAAAAGGGATAACCTGTATAAAGGTTCAGAACTTGAGCAAAAGCTGGTACATCTTTTACAAATGGATCCACCATACCCAAAACCTATATCTTGTGTCTAATAAAGACAATTTCCATACAAATTAAACAATTTAGTAACAATGGCTGCTGACAAACATGGAAGAAAAAACAACAGCAATGATTTACCAGAACAGGAAGTGTGACGGTTTGATCCAGCTCACCCAGCGTCTGATAGCTCACATGCTTCAGCTGGGGTTTTTGGTGCTTTTATCTAAGTGTGCAAGCTAAACAGACATTGGGTTTGCCAGGTCAACTGATGCAGTGCCTATTATGGCATGCTCTTTGCTTGATGCAAGGGCATACCAAGCTGAAAGTAAAGCACTAGGGTTTTTTCTTCATGTCTGTAAGCAGCCGTTATGTATCCAATGTAAACAAAGGGTCCTATTTTCTACTTAATGAAGTGTAGGAAATGGATAAAAGAAGCTAAGGACATTAGGGCAGAGTTCTTGACTGACAGAACTAAGGACAACAAGGCCTCTGGCAGACGATAAATGAATGGCACAATTGGGACTGAAGGAATTTTATGCCCCATCCCAAACATCATGCCTTGTGCCATGCCAGATGTGCATGGCAGGAGGCACATTTAGAATGGGCCATAAAATTTCTCCAGTCCCAATTGTGCCACTGCTGAGGTGCCTCCAGCTCAAACCTGCAGATTGGACAGGGGATGGCTCTCCCAGACCTAGGGCTTCCCTAAACCTGCACAGGTTAAAAACATAAGAACATAAGAATTGCCATTTACTGGGTCAGAACACAGATCTATCTTGTCCAATATCACAGTGACAAAGTGTGGAAGTTGAAAGGTTGATTGAACTGGGTATGCAGGGCCATCCCAGGGGGAGAGGGGGGGAGCGAATTGGAGCGACTGGCCCAGGCCCCGCACTTTGGGGGGCCCAGCAAAGCTGGGTGGAGTGGCTGCAGCGACTCCGTGCCATCGCTGTTGCCACTGCTGCTGCTGGCTTTGCATTTGGCCACTTGTTACCCCCACCCTGCTGCTGATGGCAGCGGTAGCTTCTTTTGGTCCGTGCACATGGGATCAGAGCTAGATTGCTCCGGGGGTGGGGAGGCAGCCCAGCTGTGCTGACTCCCTGTTCCCTGCCAGATCTTGCGCTGGGGTGGGAAGTCAGCCGAGCTGGACTGACTTCCCATCCCCAGCGCTATGGCCGAAATGTTTTAACTTTCAAAACGTTTTGACTAGCCTCATTTTGTTTCGAGGCTATTTTGATGCCCTTTGTTTTGCTTCAATTTTGCTGTTTCAACCTTGAAATGAGTCGAAACAGTGTCAAAACGAAATGGCTGGTGAAATTTCACACAGCCCTAATGTCAGTCCAAACTTTGTGCTGTTCTGCACCTGCCAGTTTCAGACAGGATCCAAACCCAGGGCTGTCAGGCCCACTCTAACAATCAGCAGATTGGTGTATTGGCCTCAACAGTCCTGGAAGCAGTTCAGGGCACAGCCTAACAGTTGTGGGTGCATTCAAGGCCCTGAACTGCCAGGGCTGGGTCCAACAATTACCTTTCATAGATTCATAGATGTTAGGGTCGGAAGGGACCTCAATAGATCATCGAGTCTGACCCCCTGCATAAGCAGGAAAGAGTGCTGGGTCTAGATGACCCCAGCTAGATACTCATCTAACCTCCTCTTGAAGACCCCCAGGGTAGGGGAGAGCACCACCTCCCTTGGGAGCCTGTTCCAGACCTTGGCCACTCGAACTGTGAAGAAGTTCTTCCTAATGTCCAATCTAAATCTGCTCTCTGCTAGCTTGTGGCCATTGTTTCTTGTAACCCCCGGGGGCGCCTTGGTGAATAAATACTCACCAATTCCCTTCTGTGCCCCCTTGATGAACTTAAAGGCAGCCACAAGGTCGCCTCTCAACCTTCTCTTGCGGAGGCTGAAAAGGTCCAGTTTCTCTAGTCTCTCCTCGTAGGGCTTGGTCTGCAGGCCCTTGACCATACGAGTTGCCCTTCTCTGGACCCTCTCCAGGTTATCCACATCCCTCTTGAAGTGTGGCGCCCAGAATTGCACGCAGTACTCCAACTGCAGTCTGACCAGCGTCCTATAGAGGGGAAGTATCACCTCCCTGGACCTATTCGTCATGCATCTGCTGATGCACGATAAAGTGCCATTGGCTTTTCTGATGGCTTCGTCACACTGCCGGCTCATGTTCCTCTTGGAGTCCACTAGGACTCCAAGATCCCTTTCCACCTCTGTGCCACCCAGCAGGTCATTCCCTAGGCTGTAGGTGTGCTGGACATTTTTCCTCCCTAGGTGCAGCACTTTGCATTTCTCCTTGTTGAACTGCATCCTGTTGTTTTCTGCCCACTTGTCCAACCTATCCAGGTCTGCCTGCAGCTGTTCCCTGCCCTCCGGCGTGTCCACTTCTCCCCATAGCTTTGTGTCATCTGCAAACTTGGACAGAGTACATTTGACTCCCTCGTCCAAGTCACTGATGAAGACATTAAAGAGTATCGGTCCAAGGACCGAGCCCTGCGGGACCCCACTGTCCACACCCTTCCAGGTCGAGACCGACCCATCCACCACGACTCTTTGGGTGCGACCCTCTAGCCAATTCGCCACCCACCGGACTGTGTAGTCATCCACATCACAGCCTTTTAACTTGTTCACCAGTATGGGGTGGGATACCGTATCGAAGGCCTTCCTAAAGTCTAAGTATACGACATCCACCCCTCCTCCTGTGTCCAGGCGTTTCGTAACCTGGTCATAGAAAGAGACTACATGGGTCAGGCATGATCTGCCCTCCACAAACCCGTGCTGGTTTCCCCTCAGCATAATTTGTCCTGCCGGGCTTTCACAAATGTCAGACCTTGTGCCGACAACCTGGATCTGGGACTGTTGGGACTGGGTCTGACAATTATCAGACTGTCAAACTGGCCCTGACAGTCTCAGGTGGGTTCAAAAGGGAACCTTGCAACCCAATCTTTCAGCAGCCATTTTTCAGCATCAGGTTGAGGTCTATACCAGTCCCAATGCTGGTGCCACACGTTTAGTTTATGGTGCTATACAAATGAACCACAAAGGTGTTCCACATTTTTATGAAATAACTGTGTCTGGTTTGCTACTTTAGGGCACCAAAAATCGGCTGAACATGTAGCACTTACTATTTATGGTGCAGCTAACACATTAATAACATGATAACTGTAACATGTGGCAGGGGCCTAAGACACCTTTAAAGGCACAACTTTGAAGTAAGAATTGATGCCTTTCTAGAATATATGCTTTAGCCAAATATAAGTTATTGGGCTCAATATAGAGGTAACTGGGTGATATATACTGGTATGTGATATAAAGTAGGTCAGACTAGATGATCTAATTCTCCCTTCTTGCCTTTACTTTATAAAGAAATCATTAATCTTTAGGTGCCACAAAAGTGAATGTATCTCCAGGGAAAGAATGTCTTTCCTTTGTTTAATTTTTCCATGTTGTCACTTTAGGCCTGTTCATGAAAGTGTTCAGTGCAGCAATCAAGGGCCACAGGTAGAATAAACTCAATTTTCAACTTTATTAGCGAGAAAATTGCTCTCTCTTTCACATATAGCATCTCTTATTATTAGTAAGTGGTATTTTTTATTACTGCCTGGCATTCGCCTGTAGGGGCCCCATGTGCCAGTCATTGAACAGTTATGTAGACTCGGACTCTGCCCCAGTGACCTTAAAATGGCAAGATATTTATAGTCCTGAACATGAACTTAGCTGCTAACTTGAAAAATGCTAGGATTAAATGGTTCTAATACATCAGGAAAGAAACTTGGTCTTTGAACCATATAGGTGATATATGCAGTAATTTTGCTAAAAAATAATGGGTAATATTCCGTTAGAGTTGAAATGTCTGTCATATATGATTCTGGGTTTTGCAGTGTGCTCTGTCTGGTATAAAAATTCTTCTGTCAGAGTAGAGGTAAAGTTTGCTTGCCTTGCACAAAAGTTGCTAATGATCCAGTGCAAGTGTCTGTAATTTCTTAGATAAAATTAAAAGCAATTATCTACAGAAAGCTTGATCAACACAATCTTGAGTTTGTGTAACATATATGATTTCTGAGTTATCCTGAAAATTGCCTGTATCCTTTTTAAGAGTGAGATGGTTGGGAGATGCTATCTAGGTCCCAGTTTGTGATAACCAAACCTCACTTACATAGATTATATTAACTGGGATTTTATGGGATCATATCTTATACAGATTGCCTAAACAGACAGTACATAACATTACTGTCTACACAGTGCAGAGTAGTAGGCTACACGAACGAGACAAATAAGAGCTTAATAATGATGGAGCTTCCATAGTGTACAATGGATCGGGGCCAGTTTATGATACGTGTTTACAATATGCAAATCAAAAGCACTTGCCTTGAATGTGAATAAATGGTATCTAAACTGAATTCATACTGTTCCTGAATAGGCTTGAAGGATTCACTGTTATCGAGGAATTCTTTTGGGGTTATAGAGAGGAATTTCATACTACATTAGGGGATAAAGATAGTTTCCCTTATGGGTCTCTGTACTAATTTGATTTCAGAGAGTTTGATTCTGATCCAGCACAATAAAACACAAGAAAAGAATTATGACATTGTGACCCCCAAAATGTAACGATTTGTGTCATGCTTAGTTTATGAATAGAAAATTAGTGACCAAATTATTGATAACACAGAACCTTTTACCTGCATGTTCTTTCCACAAACAATAAGGATAACTCTCAAAATAACACACTCTCATCTTCTACCTCTCATTCTGCTGATGCCAGCCCTCCTACCTGCATAGCGAGCTCCTGTAGTGACCTGAGCAAAGTGCAGACCAATGGGGGTTGGGATCATGTTTTACCTGCCCCAACACACTCTGGCAGCAACTTCTGTTACAAATGAGGAGCAAGCTTGCTGCAAACCAGATGCAACAGAGGATACCAGAATCCCCCCCAGGAGTCTTTACCACAGCAGGCGCAGCTCTTCTAGGCAATCCTGCGCCCAGTAAGGGATGGGTAAAGCAGGAGAATGCCCCTTCTCCAGATTTTTACCACAGGCGGTACAGCTCCTTACCCAGTAATGTATCAAGAGCAGGGAGTGAACAAGGCACCAGGGGCAGTCCCCAGAGAGCCCATGCTGCAGGGCTGCTGCAGCTGATGTGTGACATTCATTTGCAACAGCCCTGCAGTACAGGCTTCCTTGCGGACTGCCCTTGGTACCTTTTTTGCCCTCCCCCAGGCACCTTGATATACTATTGGGTGAGGAGCTGCGCCTCCTATGGCAAAAATCCCAGGGGGTTACCATTCTGTGATCACTTAGATGTGGAAGATGCAGTTGATATCAAATACTTGGATTTGAAAAAGGCCTTTGATTTGGTCCCCCATGAAGTTCTTATAAAAAAAAAATGGGGGATTGTGGGCTGGCAGAGTTCATGGTCAGATGGATTGGGAGCTGGCTAAGGGGTCAAACCCAGAGAGTGTTAGTGGATGGATCTGTATCATCTTGTAGGGAGGTGGCCAGTTATGCGGGTGTCCCGCAGGGTTCGGGTGTAGGCCCTGTGCTGTTCAACATCTTTATTAACAATTTAGATGAGGATGTGGCAAGCACACTGGTGGAGTTTGTGGAGGATACTAAGTTATGGGGAAAAGCAGTCACACTAGGGAATAGGATGTGGATCCAAACAGACCTGGGCAAGCTGAAAAGGTGGGCAGAGCAGAACTGAATGCAGTTCAATAAGGATAAATGCAGAGTCCTTCATCTGGGGAGAAGTAACCAGCAATATGAATATAAGTTAGGAGGAGATGTCCTGGTCAGCACAATGGCTGAAAGGGACTTCAGAGTTATGGTTGATCACAGAGTGAACATGAACCTCCAATGCGACTCTGTAGTCAACAGAGCCAATAGCATTAGCTGGTGTATCGCGAACAGGACTAAGGAGGTGATACTTCCTCTCTACCCAGTGCTCGAAGAGACCCCAGCTAGAGTACTGTGTCCAATTCTGGGTGCCACGTTTCAAAAAAGATGTGGAGAATCCTGAAAGGGTCCAGAGAAGGGCCACAAGAATGATTAAGGGCTGGGAGGACAAATATGATGAGAAAAGACTAAGGATCTGGGACTGTTCAGCCTGGGGAAGAGAAGACTGAGGAGGAACTTGGTGGTAATCTCTAAGTAGATAAGGGGTGAATATCAGGATCTGGGAGAAAAACTGTTCACTAGGGTGCCCCAGAGGAGGACAAGGAGCAATGGCCAGAAACTGTTAGAGGATGGTTTCAGGTTGGATGTAAGGAAGAACTTCTTTATGGGAAGGGTGACCAGAATCTGGAATAGATTTCCCAAGGAAGTAGTGTAGTCCCCATCCTTGGAAGTCATCAAGAGAAGATTGGAGAGACATCTTGCTGGGATCATATGATCTCAGCAGTATTCCTGCCCAGAGCAGTGGGGTTGGACTCAATGATCTTTCAAGATCCCTTCCAACCCTTAATTTCTATGATTTCTATAATTCTGTTCCACCCTTCCTTCCCTACACTACTGGCTGCAGAGATGCCCAGCTTCTGTGGCTGGGCTGCACCTGCCATAGCAAAGACTCCTGGGGGGACATTATGTTGCTCTCTCTATCTCAGCACCCAGAACAGGTTCCCTGATCACTACCCCATCCCCCACAGTTACAGTACTGCCTGGTCTTATTGAGGACATGCTTGCAAGGGCTCATCATGCTAGATGTAACAAATGATATCAGTAATTGTCTTTGTATATGAATTTTGAATCCTGACCGCAAAGCATTTTGTTTGTTTTCTTTGCTTTTGCTTAAAACACTTACACAGAGAAGATTCTTTCCATGTTGTGCTTAGTGGCATTACACTGAGCAGTAGAAATATACATTACTTTGTTGACTTTGCAGAGAAGTGTACATAAATACCACTAGACAATGTTGCTATTCTCTCTTGTTGCTATTGAGTTGCAAAGCAACTCAGAATTGCCATCAAACACACCTCATAGAACTAAAATAATATTTTAATTTGTTAGAACTGTACAGGACTGAGATCTTTTCTGCAAGTTATTTTCAGATTTTATTATTTTTTATTCTGAATTAAAAAAACAAAACATATTTTCATAGAAAGGGAAGGCATCAAGCTGAATTTCAAAAGAATAGAAACAGAATGTTTGGGCCTGGCTCCCTTCCATGTGGCCAGCTGGGAAGCCCACCAGCTTGGGAAATCTGCTTGCTTTAGTCCCAAGGCAGCCTTGTGGAGTTAGACAGCCCAGAGAGTCTTGGAGCCCATCCAGAACACCACTAGCTGAGAAGCCATTTGCTCATGGAGCCTGGGAGCTGGGGATCTCATTAGTTGGGGAGCCCCGGAGCAGCTGGCTGTCTGTAGAGCTCAGAAGTCCCAGTAGCCCACCAGAAGGGATGCTGAAGTGTTGAGAGGGAAATGCATTGGGAAGGCTGGGAGTCTGTGGATGCTGGTGAGCATGTGAGTTGGTAGGAAATCAACAAGAAAAGCAGATTGTTTTTCTGGCTTCTGTGAAGAGTTTTGATAGAACAGGCACATTTTCCCAGAATGTTTCAATTCATGCAGTTTTCTGAAAGAAGTCTTTTCCACTATAAACTTTTTTTGACCAGCTCTATTCATTAGTATCATTAAAAAATTCAGCTAACAGTGTCTATGGATGGTAGGCTATACCATATATTCTTGAGCTTGCCATTTTCATGACCTAGCCAACATGGTATTTATGTTGTATTTCAATATGCATTTTATCTCAGGAAACTCTCAATGAATGGTCCTTTCCTTGGACATCTTGGGAATAATTACTCTGATCCCTTACTCAGGGACTTCTCAGCTTGCGTCCATCTTTAATTGTGTCTTAGAATCCCTTATAATAATTGTACCTTTCTCAGACTGATCCCTGACCTCCTCATTACCGGAATGATGTTGCCATTTTGGAAAGAATTCAGAGAAGAGCCAGAAAAATGATTAAGCAGCTAGAGGAACTAATTTGCAGCATGTGTAAAGATTAAAAAAATACATACAGGGTGACTAAATATAAACTGAAGTAAAGGAATGAAGACAATAATGACTGCATACGAGTATTTGGAAAGGTATAAATAGCAATGAGATTGGAATTATTTCAGGGAATACAATGGTATATATAACTAAACAAGAGCAATGGGATAAAATTAGAGAAGAAAAGTAGGGGTGGATATCAGAGGGGATAAACATTCTGACAGTGAGAACTATTATATTGCATTGTCATCTCCTAAGGGATGTGGGGAAAGCCCAATTACTTGGGAAGTTTTCAAGCGAGTCTGGAGAAAGTTCTCAAGAACATACTTTAAGGAGTAGTCTTGCACTAATCTCCAGAGACAGAATGTAGGTTTTAATACTTTTTCCTTCCACCATAACTCTGGATGTTTCTGAGCTGATGGCTGTTCTGATTTCCTGTTCAAAAATGTTAACTTTTCTAAAAACCCTGATAGAAAAATCCTGACAAGATATTGCTAGGGTTTGATAACCAGATTGCGTATGTCTAGGCAGATGGTAGGGCAGAGTGATACCTTACAGCAGTGGTTCTCAACCCTTTTAGGCTTAAGGCAGCCCTCCGTGGGCCCAAGCCCCCCCTTAGAAACTGTCATCTCTTTGTTTTCACTCATTTTTTTTCCTATAGCAAAATAATATTGCAATTTTTATGTTGCAAAGATCTTGCCTCTCTACTCAGCAATGGTTAGGCCTCATCTAGAGTATTGTGTCCAGTTTTGGGTTCCACCTTTTAAAAAGGATGTGCAGAAGTTAGAGAGGGTCCAGAGGCAGGCAACAAAGATGATAAACAGCTTGGAAAGCAAGTCATACGAAGAGAGGCTGAAGGAGCTAGGCATGTTCCGTTTATGGAAATGGCACATAAGAGGGGACATGATAGCAGGCTTCAAACCCTTAAAGGGCTGCCATAAAGAAGAAGGAAAGCATCCCTTCTCTCTTGCTGTAGATGGGGATGTGGACCAATGGCTTGAAGTTGCAGCAAAGTAGGTTTAGATTGGATATCTGGAAAAACTTCTTCATTGATAGAACAGTGAGGCACTGGAATAGACTGCTTATGGAAGTTCTGGACCCCCCATCACTGGACATGTTCAAGAAGAGGTTGGACACCCACTAGTTGGGGATGAACTAGGCATAGCTGTGCTTGTGTTCTACTATGGGTATTTCCCATGCTTCTGGCCTAGACTGGTTGCCTGCCTCCTCTTCCCCCACCCCCTATCTGCTACATATGTCAGGGTGTTTCTAAGCCTTTCTCAGAAGAATTGGGTTTTGACTGCAGCCAAGGCTGGAGATTTTGACTGGGGCATGCCAGTACTCCTTTTGGGACTTAAAGCCAGAGCTTCCTTGCTAGAGGGTCTTGCCTATCTGTTCAGGATCAGACTGCCATATCTGGGGACAGAAAGGAATTTTACTATAGTCGTATTGGTATGCACTGAGGGCATTTTTGCCTTCCTCTCGGAGCAGGGGAGCGGTGGGGGGCTTTGGACTGAACCAGTTAGTTTTTAAAGGAGAGCCACTGTGGTTAAAGCACTGCCCCATCTCCTGTGTCCGTGTCCCCATGCTTCAAAATGGCAGTGGGAGCACATGAACTAAAGCTTGTTTGATGGTGGGGATCCTGATACATGAGGCACAGGAGGTTGCTGGAGTGTGGGAATTCCAGCACATCAGAGCAGCCTCCACACTTATGTATAGGCATCCTAAGATGCCACTCTGCCCTACCTTCTGCCTGACTTCAGACTAAAACAGCTAACCACCTCTCCACCCATTGTGTACACTTGCATAGTAATTTCCAGATATAGCAGTTAAAAGAAGTTGATTGAAAGTCAGAACAGGTTGTAGGTCTGTTTATTTTTGAGGGTGGGGGAATTGTGTATATGTGTGTATACACCTTAAATCCTTAGAGTCATAGTGAACTTAGTGACATAATTTATTATGGTCCTGTTGTTCACACAGGTAAATTTGTAAATTTCAGGAGGAGACAGTGGCAAAAGGTAGCCTTATTTACTTTAAGTCACCAAGTGTCGTAAGTGTCACTATCTACATGTACTGACATTTACTGCACAGTAATTTCCTCTACTTGGCAGTTTGTTTGCTACCTGTGCAGTTCGGCATGTGTAGACAGCTGACTGGGAGCAAATTTGCTGCTGAGCAGCGGGGACAGAAGATTGTCCTCTGGCCCCAGGAGCTGCCTGCTGCCAGGGCAGGCTCTGCCACTGGATCCCGGCTGGGGACAATGTCCCCCTGCCCTGGCAGCAGGGAGCTCCCAGTCCCCACTCTGCAATTGTACAGTGGGGGCTGTGAGCTCCCTGCATAGAGAGAGTCCCCTTCCCAGCCTGGAGCTGGCAGGGACCTGCCCCTGACTGAGAGTTCCCAGCTAGCAGACTTCCCTGGGACAGTTCCCAGGGAAGTCTGCACATGCAGCCTGGAGGTAGCTGGGGACTGTCCCGTTTCAGTGCAGGGCTGGAGGGGGCAGGAGCAAACTGCTGCCAGGAACTTCTGTTCCTGAATCCCTGCACATGTAGACACCTGCCGGGGGTGGGTGTACTCTACAGTAAATTATACATGGAAATGCTGAGGGGTGGGTTTACTCTAGAGCATTTGCATGTGTAGATTTGCATGTGTAGATGCATCCAGTGTTTCTTGTTTTTTGATAGAGATGGAGAGTTCTTGTCCTATTGATTTTGCTGTGACAATCTTATTGCAGTGCACTACAGTGGATAAGCAGACAAGGTTCTTTGGGTAAATCTGATATCTTTTATTAGACCAACTCAAATAGTTGGAAAAATTCTTCTTAAACTTTTGGGTTTAAATGCCCTTTGTCAGGCTGAGGAAGCATCTGCAGTTGGTGTGTTCTTTTCCCGGATGGAATGAATAGTAAAGAAGCCTGAAGCTGGTATGTATGCAAGAAAGGCAGTCAATTAAGATGTAAATTGAGAAGTTAGTGTGTCCTTAGACCAACACAGCTACAAACTACACTCCTACAGTAGATAAGACACTTGCTGGGAGTCAAGAGGCTTGCGTTTCTCTAAGGTTATTAGCTCATTTTCTAAAATGACTGTGCTTCTATTTCCTGTCTATGAAATGGAGTCAAAGATCTTCACTTGCCTTTGCAGATCTCGGTAGTCTTTCCATGTGAAAAACATTGTTATTTATTGCCATGATCCTGATGAGGTGGGCTTGTACTGTGACTGCAGAAGGTGAGGAAAAGATTCTTCAGCTGGATCTACAAAGTATCATCTGGAGAAACTGTTTTTATTGCTTACGTTCATATCTTTGAAGAATTTTTGTGATTTTTCTGAGGATTAGATTGCTCAGATCTGACTAATCTTTCAACTGTTGAGGAGACAGCAAATATGTCTGCTCTAGTTACACAAATGGCTGTCACCAATTAACTCAGCTGTAAATGGATAGTGGGTCCTTTGGCATGGGGCATCAAAGGTGGTTATTTGTGATACTATTACATTACTCTCTTCTGTCGTCTTGGCCACACAAAGTGGTGTGCCTCAACCACATTTGCCTGATATGCTTCCTAGGCTCAGGCAGTCCTTTGGCTTCCTTACTATTAGCAAAATGCTCTGATAGCAAGGCTTTCTTGCATGCCTACTGGCTTCTGGCTTCTTTACTGTTCCATCCAGGAAGAACACAGACCAGCTGCAAACAGCTGTTCCTCAGCTTGATGAAGGGTATTTGTACCCAAAAGAAATATTCTTCTTCTTGCAAAGAAGAATATTTCCAACTATATGAGTTGGTTTAATGAAAGATACCAGATTTACCCAAAGAACCTTGTCTGCCTGCGTCCTTAGATCAATATGGCTACAACCTATACCCCTAATAGAATTCAGTTGTATTGGCAAAGCTGTGCTTTGTGCTCTCTATCACAAGCAAAACACAGAATGCCAGTAAAAGCACATTTCCGCAGATATAACTGCATTGGTATTAGGGACTACTGCGGGCAGAACAGTGTAGATCACGGAGCCTGCTACTTCACCTCTCTGGCTAACAGAACTCTGGCTACAGAAATCTGCATTGTAGACCTGGGCTAAAAGAAAGGTGTGGTGTCTGTTCTTTAGTATATGATGGCTTCTTGTAGAGTGGCAAGGAGTATGGCATGTAGCAGAACAGTGCCACTGAACTCAACCAAGGGACATGCAGGCCAGATAGCCCTACTTCAGAAATGGTAGGGTTGGAGTGGAAGGGGTGGTGTGGGGGGAAGGTCAGGTGCTGGGTGGACAGGCACCATGGAGAGGGTTGGGGGCAGGGGCATAGACAGTGTGAGGGGGGAAATGGTGGGGATGGTGGGGGGGCAAGAAACAGAGGGGCAGACCATTTGACTCTCCGGTTGCCTGCCCTCCAACTACCTCCCCTGCTTACTCTGTTTTCCCCACTGCAGTGGTGGGAGGATGAGTTTAAGATAACTCTCAATAATTACATTTTATACATGGAAAATTATAACAAATGTATACATTTTTCATGTATAAAATCTCATCATGAGGGGTTGTCTTAAAATTAAGTCATCTTTATTCAGGTAAATAAGTAAAAACCCAGGGGTCCAAGATGGCTTGTACAGCTTATGCTGAAGTCTGCCCAAGCTAGTTAGTTTAAAACTAGTGCAGCTCTGCCTCCCATAGTGCAGTGTGAACACACCCTTAGGAGATTGAAACAAAAATGCTGCTGCTTTTTGAAGTATTGAAATGAGCTGTCCTCCAGCTCATGCATTCTTCTGTCAAGTGTTTCACTATGTTGTTCAGAACTGATGGGTTGCTGGTGCTGATTTGTCTTTGAGGATTAGTGGGCAATAACATTGACAAGTACTATAAAATGCATATATATTTGTCTGTGTTAATTTGTGGGAAAATTGGTCTTACATGTAAAGCTTTGCCCCCCCCCTCTTGTTTTCCTTAAATCAGCTCATTTTTTACATTTTTGGAGGATGTGCTTCACTGATTCCAGATGTTATTCCACAGCTTGGAAGTCATATAATGATAGGCATGCACTATTTACTTTGCATAACATGGTATTTTTTCCTAGCGTGTATTTCTGCTACATGCTTTACCTCTGAGATTATTGGAAACCAATTTCCAGACAACAAAAGGAGAAGGGACCCATGGTAGTTTGTACATTTCTGTTTATTGTGTTACCCTTGAGAAATCCTTTACACACTTTAAGCAGCAGTGTTAAAAAAAATCAGTGAGCTATCAAAAATGGAGCAACAACTCATGTGCTCCATTCATTAGTGTCTCAGGGCTCTCCATGTTGCATTATGGAACATTAAATATTTTAAAATGAAGGCAGAAAATATTAAGCTGAGTGTTAAATACTGGTGTCATAAGCAAATGATGAACTACATTTGTGTACTGTTTTGTGACGCACATATGTTCAGGGTTTGTTGAAAAATGCATTATTTTTCATTGTTGTAGAAATCCCTTGTCCTTAAGCTAACACAGCATTGAGAAAATAATTTAATTGGTTCTTCAAGTGGTAAATCTAAAAAACTGCCTTGCCGTGTATGATCCAATTAGTTATAAACCTGGGTGCACATTCTCTCTTACTCTCACTGTGTTTCTCTCCTATTGTTAAAGCAGAGAATGTATATTAAATCAATTTGAAGAGCTTTTTCTGTTTTCCTTAAGTAAATGAGCTGTGACACTATCTACTGAATGTTTTATGTAACTGTTCTATGTATTCTATTATTAAAGCTATCATTTTAAAAGCAAAATGGTTCAGATACTACACAATGGCTCCACGTGACCTCATAATACCTTCAAGTGTTGATTCCTACATATTTATAATATACTATATTTACAGGCTTCCATATTTTTCTCAGTATATAGTAATAATTATTAAATGTCGTGGCACAAACTGATCTTTTGTTCATATTGTAAATACAGACACACAACACAGTGTACAGTGTGCTAGATTATACCTCCATCTTCCAAAGTGAGAAAATCTGTATTTAAATATATGCTGTTAATAAGCAGGCCTACAGGAAGAACATTTAATTAATGTAATTGCTTATATAGACCGATATCAGTTGTTATCCCTTGTTGCTTAATTACAAACATTTATTTCTGCTTGAAAATTTTGCAGGCACCACGATAGCAAAAACTGACAGTAACAATAACCATAGCAATAACTTTTAGCCAATGTGTAATCTGGGCTTGATGTTTGTGTAATTGATAAAAATGCTTTCAGTTGGTTCAATGAAAGAATACACCATGCTCTGTATAGCTGTCACTACAGTTTTGTACTGACTTCTGATGATCTTTGGAAACTTTGCAATAAGACAGAATGCCAGTTCATTACTTTTAAATGAGATTCCCATGCTCTTTAGTTTGTAACGTAGAGGTGATGCTACTGCAGGATTGCTTATCAGACCACCATAGTAGGTTAAATTAATGCTAGCCTATAATTAAAATGGCAGTGTCATTTGTTAAATGAAAGCTGCTTAAACACTTCAGTTAGTTATGTGGTATAAATTCATGTATTATAAAGCAAGATAGGGCTGTTGTGGCTTCCTGTACAACCTGTTCTGACCAGCTTGAAATAGTTCATGCTTCAATGAGAGCATCTTTTTTAGAAAAGCATCCAGCCTAATTTAAACACTTCTGATAATGGAGAAGCCACCACAAGCCTTGGGGAATTATTTCCAATGGCTAATTAGTTTCACTTTAAAATGTGCACTTTATTCGTGGGTGAATTTGTGTAGCTTTACCTTCCAGCCCTAGTGTATTGTGCCATCTTATATTCACTGAATTCTGAACATGAGGAGGAAACCTTTGTTTTGCCAGCAAAAAGGGGGAGTTCAGGGTTCTCTTACAAGGGATGGACAGAAAGGCATCCCCTAGTCAGAAGATGTGTGACTGGAGGTGGGGGATACTTCACCTAGGCACATGAGTTATGGAGAAAGTATTTGTACCTTGACCTCTGGTCAAACCCTCTCACAACCTGGGCTAGTAGCGCTCTAGATCAGAGTGGGACCAGGTTTTATATTCTTCTATGGTCATTACTCTAGTTGTTTTCCTTTGGAGGGTGGTTCCCTAATAAAGCAGAATTGGAAGTGGGCTTAAGGGAAGATTCTCCAGGAAACTGGGGAATAGAGACTGGGGCTGCTTGTAAATGTGAAAAAAAAACAAAACAAAATGGGGCTTTACTTTAAACTTGGCTTGCTCCTGCACTAAGCCTAGCACATGCCCAGAAGAAGCATCATGTTAGTGGGACTCAGCTTGCCCAACATCTGTATAGTTAAGGTGCTTTAGTGGACTTTTTTGGTGCTTTTCATAGTTGATAGGGTAGGGTCGGAAGGAACCTGAGCAGATCATCTAGTCCAGCCCCCTGCCATGGCAGGAAAGAGCACTGGGGTCAAACAACCCCTGCAAGGTGTTCATCCAGCCTCCTCTTAAAGGCCCCCAGGGTAGGAGCCAGCACCACTTCTCTTGGAAGTTGCTTCCAGATCTTAGCCACCCTGATTGTGAAGTAGCGCCTCCTGATATCTAGCCTGAATGTACCCTCTGCCAGCTTGTGACTGTTATTTCTTGTCACTCCTGGGAGTGCTCAGGGGAACAGGGACTCCCCCAATGCCTGCTGGTCCCCTCTGACTAGTTTGTAAATGGCCACTAGATCCCCACTCAGCCTTCTTTTGTGGAGGCTGAACAGGTTCAGGTCCCTTAGCCTCTTCTCCTAGGGCCTGCCCTGCTGATCATGCAGGTGGCCCTCCTCTGGACCCTCTTCATGTTGTCCACATCCCTCCTGAAGTGCAGCGCCCAGAACTGGACGCAGTACTCCAACTGCAGCCTGACCAGTGTGGCATAGAGGGGGAAGATCACCTCCTTGGACCTGCTTGAGATGAATCTGTGGATGCATGACAAGGTACGGTTGGCCTTCCTGACTGCGTCCCCACACTGTCAGCCCATGTTCATTTTGGTATCAATAATGACTCCAAGATCCTTTTCTGCCTCTGCACTGACGAGAGGGGAGTTCCCCAGCCTGTAGGTATGCTGCTGGTTCTTCCTCCCCAGGTGCAGTACCTTGCACTTGTCAGTGTTGAAACCTATCCTGTTCTCATCCGCCCACCCCTGTAACCTGTCTAGGTCTGATTGCAACCTATTCCTCCCTTCTAGCATGCCCACTTCCCCCCACACCTTACTGTTGTCTGGGAATTTGAACAGGGTGCTTTTTACCCCCCTCATCCAAGTTGCTGATGAAGATATTGAACAGTGCGGGCCCAAGGACCGAGCCCTATGGAACCCCACTGCCTACATCTCTCCAGGTCAAATAAGACCCGTCCACCTAATTGAATCAGCTATTAGATGAAAGCGCCAAAAAGCCAAGCTGACACGCCTGATCTATACAGACACTGCAGAGCTGGATTGAACTAACGTGCTGCTTTTTCCCATAAAGTGCACGTTTTGTTTGGGTTTTTTTCACATCTTCCAGCAGCCTTGGGCTTCTCCTGTCTATTGTAGCTGGGAGAAAAGCACCTTTCGCCAGCTTTTCATCTCAGAAGAAGAGAAGGTAGTGGGACCCTAGCAATTTGACCTCCCCTAAACTAGGTTGGAATGATGCTACTGAAGCCTCACATCCTTGGGCCTGATCCAAAGGTTCCCATGGACCAGATCTAGCTCGTGGGCTGTAGGTTGCCAACCCCTATTATAGCGGGTTATTACAACTTTGCAGCAGTGCCTGGGTTTTATGGCGAGGATATTACGCCATGTCAAAGGCACCTCTTCTGTGCACCTATCTCCTGCACAAAATATCCAAGTGTTGGGGTTGGAGAAGGTTGCACCCTACTCTGCTGCTCACCCACAAACTAAATAGGGAGTGCTGGATGGTGAGAGAATGAGTGTCAAAATAGAGCACTTTTAAAGTGGGAAACAAGAATTTGTGTTTGTATCCTATCCCCAAATATCCTTATTGCCCTGCTCTGCCAGTTTATGGGATAGGGACTGGGCTTTCACAAAGAACCTTGGGCTCCATGTTGTAACAGGGTATTTTACCCCATCTGCACTTTCCTACTCACCACCATCAGTAGGATAATATCCTGAGTTTTCCACAAACTCAGCTGTGCAAAGCTTTGTGTTAATTTTTCCACTGCTTACTTTTGCACACAATATTGGAGTCTAGCTCAATACTGGTTCTACATACAACAGGTTCTATATATTAGCTTGAAGTAAGAATAATAGTAAAACATCATGGCTGAATTGTAGCCAAGTCTTGCAATTTATAAACGATTCATGTTACATTTGGTGGGTCTCTCTAAAGCTCCAGTTACTGGAAGCAGCCATGTTATATGAAAAATCTCAACATTTGATTTCTTTTAAGCAGCTTGTTGCCTGAGTTGTATAGAAAAGCCTCAGAAGCTCAGCTGAGAGCACTCTGCCAGCTGAGGACTTAGACTGTAAAGTAAAAGAAAGCAAAATTCATTTTAAAACAAAACAAAAAAAACCTTTGAGATTTTGAAGCCATTTTCATGATTTCTCAGGGCCCGACTCATGATTTTTGAGTAGTGTTTGCTTGAGGTGGTCAATTTTATGTTTAACTTCCAAACCAAAATAGTCTGTTCATCTCATAAGCTTATCTAATATTTGTTTCTCCAAAGTGAAGTACTCTAATATTACTTATGGATCAATGTTCCCCTTCCCACAGCATTTTGCCTTCTGACTGCCTGGTTGTTCAACCCTTATGTATGTTAGTGAAGAATTATTTATATGAGTAGACCTATTAAATTTATTGAATCTTTGCTCACATATATAAAAATTTGTCATTTACATGGAAATAAATGGAAAATAGGATAAAATGGATTTTTCAATGGCAGATTGTGCTACACTAATCTTATTTCCTTCTTTGAGAGAGCTGATCTTCTACACAAAGAAAGACCATTGATTTAATCTAACTAGACTTCAGCAAAGCATTTGATATGGTCCCTCTTGGGAAGTTATTTAAATTGGAGTAGGTGGGGATTAAAGAATTATACTGTGATTTTGGAACTCACTAAATAGAGACAATAACCAGTGATGTTGAAAGGGGAAATGCTGAGTTGGAGTTCCTGCCCAGGTGCTGCACCAGTGTACCACCCACCACTCCTCCTGCTGCTGTCTCTGGGTTCCCCCTCTCTTCTCTGGCTTTTACTTCCTCCCCCACCCTTGGCCTGCAGGAACCTGGGGTGACCTGGTGCATACGCTATGCAGATGCATAGGACATGCACCAGGGAAACCCGTGCATTGGAGAGGACAATGCAATTTGGGACCCCTAGCTGTTTAGAAGTAGGACGATCTTTTAAGCAGGCACTCTTCTGTCTGCTTGACCAAGTGAAATTGGAGAGACACGCACACAGACACCTCTCAGCATTTGCTAGCATACCACATGCCTAGGGTCCGTGGGGCTGGGGTCTGTGCTGTGGGAGATTGGAGGGAGCGGGAGGGGGAGGGATTCCTACTTGAGCAGCGAGGGGAAGGGAGGGCAGGGGGAGGCCAGGCAGACCCTACTGTACTTGCAGTCTCTGCCGGAGCTCCAGCCAGGGAGCAGAGGGGAGGGGCCAGCTGTTGTACAGCCCCGCCCAGCCCAGAAAGCATGCTGGGATGCTGGGGGAGTAAGGTTTATCTTAAACCAGCAAGGGGTCTGGGACAGACATTGCATAAACCGGTTTGACACAAATCAGTTAAGTCTGATACTACATGCAACAAGGTTTATCTCAAACTGGTGTCAGCCATTTTCAAACTGGTTTATATGCACTGAGCATCTGTTCTGTTACAGGTTTAAACCAGTTTCTGATCATTTAAACCGGTTTATGTTTAATGTCTGTCCCTATCCTCCATGTTCCTGTCAAGGTAAGAGTTCCATAAGAAGACTGGAAAATCCTAGAAGCATCTCAGCTGCAATGATGAGTGAACAGAAGCTCTCCAGCTTTGATTTTACGTGTATATAATAGCAAAGATTATTTCATCAATGCATTCATTCATCACAGCTTGCTTTGGCATAATGGAAGCTGCCTACCCTTACACAATTTTCTCTTCAAAAGTACAAATGTGTCATTATAATTGTACCTCTATTCCTTCTGTTATTTTTGCACTGAGTAGAAATAGTTGTACATGTATAAGTTGGTTTTTTTTTAATGTTGCTGTATACAAATCTGATTTATGTGTTAAGCTGGCAGAACATTACTGTTAATTTTTTAAGAGAATTTTGAATTAGATATAGTTCTGTTTTTGGTAGGGATAAGTATTTCCTCAAAATTTCAGTTTTTTTGAAATTTTTTTCTTTTGGAATTTTTTCAGTTTTTAGATTATTGGCATTTTCTCCCTCCTCCTTTTTGCCATTTCACTGTTGGAAGAATGTTTATGAAGATGGGGGGAACCAAGAAAAACATGACATTTGAAAATAACAGTACGTTGTCTGCTCACATTGGGTGGGGGGGAAAGAAGAATTAGAAAAAACTGTTCATCAAGAAATGTTTCAATGAAAAAAATTTGTCAGTGCTATTTATGAGCAGAAAACTATATATATAGCAATTTCACATGTCTATTAATAGGAGAGCAGTGCAATTAAGGAATATAAACCTGATATTGAAAACACTCACCACACATTCAACTTAGCTGCCTGAGTAGTTCTGACTAATGGAATTGCCCATGGTAGTGAAGTTATGCATGCGTATAACTTTGTTCAGGATCAAGTGTTAATAAAGACATGCAAGTGACATGCACTGTTTTGAAAAATCAGTCTAGCAGTTTACATGACCAGTTGTCATTAGAGTAGCTAAGTGCTTAGTATAAGTATAAAGTTTCATAGTCTTATTACTAGATACTTTCTGCTGAAAATTTAGATGAAAAAAGGATATAAAAATTATCATAACATTTCAGTTGCCCATATAGATATTTTTATGGTTTAGATGTATTAACGACAAAGGGATATAATCTCATACCAGCGATAGGAATTTATGTGCATAATTACATCAATCATAAAAATGTATATTATGTGGCTGTTTCATCCTAAGGAATCTCAAAGTGCTTTAGCAAAGTACCATGTATACTAGAGAAGGACCACTGCATCTGCCATTGGAATGCAGCTATTCCATTGTTAATAGCAATTAACCATTTAAATCCTCTCAGAGCAAAAAAGGCCAAAAGAGCTGTAAATGTTCAGTCTTCACAGAATAACAACATTTTGGGGCTGATTTAACATTAACTTCCTACGGGTGAAATTTTGTTTGCTCAGAGATCTATCGCATGCTCTTTGAAGCATTTAAGTCAGACTTCAGTAATAATACATTGTTGTCATATAGTGCTCTTCATCCAGAGTGCATAAATCATGTGTTGGTTTATCCTTAGAGGTGAATGTATTGTTATATGATTCTTCTAGGTTTCCCAAAAACTACTGAGGATTAAATAATACCTTACTCCTTTGGCAGTCCCATTAAAATCAAATCAGCAAGATACTTACCATTAGTGAAGATGAAAGAATATGGGTTCATAAAGAAAAGAAAACCATCTGTAGTGATTAAGAATCTGTTTTCTTTCCCCCCCCCCCCCTTGTTTATTTCTCAGTGTATGGTATTACCGTTTTCAAGAAATGAGATATTCTTGTGTAATTTTGTTGAAATACCTCAGGCTTGTTTTTCTAATAATGTTTGTCAATAAAAGAAAGGGACTGCATTTTGTGGAGAGATTAAATTTCATAGATAGTTGTAGCTGATGATTGTTCTCAATACAGTACTGAAGGAAAATAACTATTAGGAGTTAAGTTGTAATACTGATGGCTGCTACAAATGCACTATATTTTTCACTGTGAGAAAAAATATTACTCTGGCTAAACATCTAAAGTCATATCAAGGACTCCTGCTCTTTTTTGCTTGCCAGATCATTGTCAGCAGGAGACACCACGAATCAGCTCACACTATTTTGACCCCCAGGCAGATGGAAACTGAACACATCATGGAAGTTATGTTTCAGGGATTTATTTTTTTCTGTGTGATACTATCGGTATCACATTTGGCATGGCTCACACACAAAAGTCAGTATGTCAAAGATGCCTGAAGTTCATAGAAGTAGGGTTGGAAGGGACCTTGTAGGTCTTCAAGTCTGACCCCCTGCCTGGGCAGGAAGAAAACTGGGCTTAAATGACCCCAGCCAGGTAGTCATCGAACCGCTTCTTAAAGACCCCCAGGGTAGGAGCCAGTACCACTTCCCTTGGAAGTTGGTTCCAGATCCTAGCCGCCCTAACTGTGAAGTAGTTCTTATGGATGTCTAATCTAAACCTACTCTCCAACAACTTGTGGCCATTATTCCTTGTTATCCCGGGGCGCGCTAGGGGAAACAAGGTCTCCCCCAAACTCTTCTGGTCCCCCCTAGTGAGTTTATAGACGGTCATAAGGTCCCCCCTCAGCCTTCTCTTGTGAAGGCTGAACAGGTTCAGGTCCTGTAGCCTCTCATTGTAGGGTCTGCCCTGCTGTCCCCGGATCATGTGGGTGGGCCCTCCTCTGGACCCTCTCAATGTTGTCCACATCCCTCTTGAAGCGGGGTGCCCAGAACTGGACACAGTACTCCAGCTGCAGCCTGACCAGTGTCGCGTAGAGGGGGAGGATCATCTCCTTGGACCTACTTGAGATGCACCTGTGGATGCACGGTAAGGTCCGGTTAGCCCTGCTGACCATGACCTCACATTGTCGGCCCATGTTCATCTTGGAGTCAATGATGACTCCAAGATCCCTTTCTGCCTCTGTGCTCTCAAGAAGGGAGTTTCCCATCTTTAAAAGTGTGCTGCTGGTTACTACTACCCAAGTGCAGCACCCTGCACTTGTCAGTATTGAAACGCATCCTGTTCTTGTTAGCCCACCCCTGCAAACTATCCAGGTCTTGCTGCAGTCTTTCCCTCCCTGCTAATGTGCCCACCTCACCCCAAATTTTGGTATCATCAGCAAATTTGAACAGGTTGCTTTTCACCCCGTCATCCAAATCTCTGATAAAGAAATTGAACAGTGGGGGCCCAAGGACCGAGCCCTGGGGGACTCCGCTGCCCACTTCCCCCCAGGTCGAATATGACCCGTCCACCACCACCCTCTGAGTACAACCCTTCAGCCAATTTGCAATCCATCTGACTGTGTAGGCATTGATGCCAAAGTCGCCTAGTTTTTTAATGAGGATGGGGTGGTCGACAGTGTCAAAGGCCTTGCTGAAGTTCAGAAAGACTACATCCACGGCGACACCTGCATCCAATGCTTTTGTGACCAGATCGTAAAAGGCAATCAGGTTGGTCTGACGTGACCTGCCCCTAATGAAACCGTGTTGATTGCCCTTGAGCGTCATCCCCGATGCCGGCCCATCGCAGATGTGCTCCTTGATGATCTTCTCAAAGAGTTTCCCCAAGATTGAGGTAAGACTGACGGGCCTATAGTTGCCCGGGTCCTTCCTCCTCCCTTTTTTAAAGATGGGGACCACATTGGCTATCTTCCAATCATCTGACACCTGGCCCAAGCACCATGAGCACTCGTAAAGCCTTGCCAAGGGTCCTGCAATAACCCCTGCTAGCTCCCTCAACACCCTGGGGTGGAGAGCATGTGGATCTGCTGATTTGAACACGTCCAGCCCCTCCAAAAGCAGTCTAACCCGGTCCTCCTCAACCTTAGGTCTTGAGACGTTCCCCTCGATTCCGTCTTGAATCATGGTGGGGGAGTCCCGGTCCCTGCACAAGAAAATGGAGGTGAAGAATTTGTTAAAGAGGTCTGCCTTCTCCTCTGGCGCAACCACCAGATTGCCCTGCGTATCTTGCAGGGGCCCCACGTTTCCCAGCGCCTTCTTCATCCTCCCTATATATTTGAAAAAGGACTTTTTATTATCTTTGATCTTGGATGCTGGTCCTAGCTCTATGTCTGCCTTAGCTTTCCTAACAGCCCCCCTACAGGCCTGAGCAGTGGAGGTATACTCTTCTTTGGAGATTGCCTCCCACCCCCCCTTCCACTGGGTGTACGCTGCCTTTTTGGCAACCAGGCATCCCCAGATGTCCTTGGTGAGCCAGGGAGGCTTTTGGGCACTCTTGCCTCCCTTGCTTCTTGTTGGGATCGTCACCCCTTGGGCCCTAAGTATCGTCTCCTTAAGGAACGACCACTCATCTTGGGCACTGAGTTCCCCTGCCCTCGAGAACCCCAGCGCCTCTCCCACCAATCTCCTCAACTCTCAACTCTTTGAAGTTGGCTCTCTTGAAATCTAGGTCTACCGCCTTGCAGCAGGCCCTTGTCACCCTGCACTGGATGATGAATTCCAGCAAGCGATGATCGCTATCACCCAGGTGGTCAAGGACCTGGAGCCCCCTTACCAGATCATCGCCTGTGGCCAGGACCAGGTCCAACAGGGCATTTCCTCTGGTGGGACTGTGCACCTCCTATATCTCGGCCAGGAACCTCCTGGAATGGTCCAACCTGGCTGACTGCTCCTCCCAACAGATGTCCGGGTAATTTAGATCACCCATGACAACTACATCCCTTGCCTTAAGTGCCTGTGCAAGCTGGCCTGAAAATTCCCGGTCTCTCTCCTCCCCTTGGTTGGGGGGTCTGTAGTAGACCCCCACCGTTAAATCCCTCTCCCCATGACCCCCTTATACCTTGACCCAGAGTACTCCAGCTTGCCCCTCCTCTGACCCCATTTTGCTGGCAGAGGATGTGTATTGCTGTTTGACATAGAGTGCCACACCCCCTCCCTTCCTTCCTTCTCTATCCTGCCTGTAGAGCCTATAGCCCCTAATTCTATCTGCCCAGTCGTGGGATGAATCCCACCACATTTCTGTAATCCCTACTATGTCTGGGTTTGAACTGGCTATTCGGAGGGCGAGTTCCTCCTGTTTGTTCCCCATATTACAAGCATTGGTATACAGGCATTTAAGGCCTTGCATAGCTGCGCGTGCCACCCTTCGATTAGGAAGACTATCTGGACCCCTGTTTCTTACCTGGGCACTCCTTGCGTGTGTCACCTGTCTTGCTCGGGTGGTGTCTCCACATCTTCCTGCAGCCCCCTCCCCCGGCAAGGCTAGTTTAAAGCTCGCCGTATAAGATCAGGAGGTATGGCAGAAGGCAAAATTGCTGGGATCATGTATCAGATCTGACAGTCAGGGGCTCCCCGACTGACCGGTTAATCATGATCCACCAGTTGGTGACCACCGACTTAGCTGCTGAATCCATAAGGCTGTCTTTATTTACTGTATTCACAACTTTTCCCTAGGTAGACTCTTTGGATCAGCTTTCATCAGAGTTGAGGATGGTCCTTCCTCAACCTTATTCCTCCCTTTCCTTGGGCCAAACAAATGCAGTGCTGTAGTATAAAGCAATAGCTTCCATGAACACCTGAGTATGAGGAACCTCCTTGTTGAGGTTGACAAGTTGAATAAGATTAAGACTTATGATTTTGCTTGTTGGATCTTAGACAATGTTTCTTCTTTCCTCTTTTTGTCCTCAAACCTGAGTGTGTAAAAATGTGAGAGTGATACCTAAACAGAGAATTGGACCAGAAAAAAATGGATTTCAAATGTACTGGACCCTGCAAGATTATGCAGTGACTTTAATGGGAACGTTCCAAACAATAAGGAGGTTCCTCATACTCAGGTGTTCATGGAAGCTATTGCTTTATACTATAGCACTGCATTTGTTTAGCCCAAGGAAAGGGAGGAACAAGGTTGAGGAAGGACCATCTCCAACTCTGATGAAAGCTGAGCCAAACAGTCTATGTAGGGAAAAGTTGTGAATATAGTAAACGAAGACAGCCTTATGGATTCAGCAGCTAAGTCAGTGGTCACCAACTGGTGGATCGCGATTGACCGGTCAGTCGGGGAGCCCCTGACTGTCAGATCTGATACATGATCGCAGCAATTTTGCCTCCTGCCATGCCACATGTGCATGGTAGGAGACACAATTGTGGGACTGAGTAACAGACCTCATCATTCCATGATCCCAGGCTCCCCCTGTACTAACAGTCTTTGTGCCTGTGGCAGGGAGCCCTGTCAGCTGATGAGACGCTCATTCACAGGGGATGCCTGGTCCCTACCTCAACTGGGAGGTCCAGTCACTGATGGGGTTCCCAGCTGTGGGTTCGCCTAGTGCAGTCCCACAGCCGGGAGCTCTGAACGCTGTCAGTGATCAGAGCTTCCAGCCATGGGGGGTAACCATGCACATCATTTATTGAATGAATCTGTGGCCAGGTCACTACCTAAGACTTGACTAACCACTTCAGTATAACATATGTCAGGGGCTTAACTGTGATTTGTGCTCTAAATACCAAGATACTATGGCCCAGGCTCACAGAGGTGCTTAATTGCAATTGATTTCTGTGGGAGTTAGCTACATATTTTTGTGGATCTGGGCTTTTGCCTAAATAGAGATCATAAGGGAACATGCTTGTATGTGAATACCAAACTACTGAGGGGTAAATATGAGGTGGAAACTATATATTTGAATATCTATAATAGTAACATGGGGAGGAAATTTTTGAGGAACACCAACAATAAACAATAACTTTTGTTTAAAAAAAGTTACCATATTTTTCTAGATACCATCTACTCTGTTTTATACTATTGACAAAAGGCAAGGTATTATACTGTTAACAGCATTAACTGTGGATATCAGATGTTTGTTTTTCATAGAAGCTGAAAGCTACATCTTTTGAAAGTTGACTGGTTACCATCAACACCCACTTACCAGGCTTTCACATTCTGTAGCACTAAGGTTTAACTCTATGTAATACTTCCTGGAAAGTCCTGAAAAGACAAATTTCTTTTCCATATGTCAGCAGAATGTTCAATAGAAGTGCAGGAGGAATGGGAGCATAATAATTGCAAGTAATATTACCTCAGCATTTCCCTGGACCACTATATTGCCATACAAATAAAATTCTGATGTTGAAAGCTCTTTTGCAAGGTACGAGAGTTCAAAACATCTGAATAAATAAATGAATATCCTACTTACAGGGCACGTCTACATGAGACACTTACTGTGCAGTAGCATAATAACACTGCACAGCAGCGTACTGGCCAAAAACTGTGTAAATATGCTGCTACTGCACAGTGTTATTAGGCTACCATGCTGTAAGCATAAAAAAACCCCCGTGCACTGGTACTACTGCATAGCAGCATGAGTTACTGCACATTGAATTAGTACTTAGTTAACCAAGTACTAAACTTAATGCACAGTAGCTAGGGCACATTAATTAACTTGTAGACTTGCACACTGAGTAGAAGGGAGAAAGTCTGAAATGTACCTCCTGTCAAAGTAGTCATTACAGAAGCGCTATCTCAAATAATTTTTTTGAAATGTGAGGTGCAAATCTCCTTCAAGCAATTCATAAATGAACCAGAATAACTTGAGGCAAGTTTAGGTGAATGTAGGCTAGGAACAGAAATTATACATAAACCAGTATAAGTGATCAGAAACAGGTTCAAATCTGTAACATGATACAAGTTCAGTGCACATAACCCACTTTCAAAATTGGTTAAGATAAACGTGGATAGATGTAGTATCAGACAAAACTGATTATGGTTAAATCAGTTTATTCAGTTTCTGTCCCAGATCCCCTCCAGACTCAAGTTAACTCACTGTACCCCAGCATGCAGAATGCTTTGCACCTCCCATGCAAGCCCCCCTTACAGGGTGGGCAGTCTAGCCTTGGCCCAAGCTGTCTGCTCCAGCCTAGCAAGGAGGCATGCTGTATCTCCCTTGGCTTCTGGCCTGGGCCACTACAGGCATGTAGCTGCATTTCTGGGATAAAATGTAAATGTCTGTTCATTTGCTTACCAGTTCAGTCTACACAGTTTAGGCTAACCTGTGAAGATTGAATCAATTCAGCCTCAGGCTTTTTAACGGTCTGTGCACAGGTGTACTGATCTATACAGCTGAGAAGCTTTCTATGGCCTAAAACAAGGAAATTGACTAGAAGCTTAAAATGGAAGATATGGAGATAAAGAGGAAAGAAATACCATAAACACATAAATAAATACATGGAAACCCACTGACAAAACTCACTAGGAAGGAAAAATTTCCTGTGAATTAGGGTTACCATACGTCCAGGTTTTCCCAGACATGTCCTCTTTTTTGGCCCCCTGTTTTCGTGTCCAGGTGGGTTTTTAAAATGCGAGCGAATATCCAGGTTTTTGCTCTTCCTCTACTTTCCTGGGCACTCCAGCTTGGGACTGCTTGGGGCTGGGAGCAGCAGGTAAGGTGATTGGCTGTTGGGGGTCACACCTTTCTGCATGGGCCCCAGCAAGCTCCCAGGTAAGAGAGACAGAGAGAAGAGAGAGAGAGTGCACACGCATGTGCATATCCGTGTATGCAGGAGCTGTGTGGGCAGCAGGGCTGGAGGGGCAGGGGCTGCGGGTTCAGAGTCTGGGGCACCAGGAGTGTTGGGGGGCTAGGGGCTTTGGAGTGAGGGGTAGAGGCAGGACACAGGAATATCAGTAACCCCCCAAAAGATACGCCTCATATACCCCTACTCCCTCTTCTCCCCCACTGTTGGCTGCCGGTCCACAGGAGGGCTGGCTGCTTGACCGGAAGTCCAGAAGTGACCGGCATACTGCGGACCAGCAGCCAACCCTTTTTTGTTCTGAGTATAAAAAAGGGTTGGCTGCCAGTCTGCAGTATGCCGGTCACTTCCAGACTGCAGCGTTCTGGTCTGCAGTTTGCCAGTCCACGGTCACTTCCAGTCCACAGTTTGCCAGTCCACAGTCTAAAAATGTTGGGAACCACTGAGGTAGCAGAACCATCAGAGAAACCATGCTGCTCTGCAAGGGCTGCTTTGCAAATTGAACACAAAGTAGCCACATTCCCACAGCCCTGCTGACAGACTAAATAGCAAGGACTCTCAGAGGTACAATTCAAGCCAGAGATGTAACAGAGCAGCTCCATGGCCTGGGCAGAGGCAAGTCATGGCTCTTTTTACACTCCATCCCTAAGGCTACTCAGTTATGCTACTGATTTAACCTGAGCAGAGCACCACAAAAAGGGTGCATCTACATGATACATTTACTGTGGAGTAGACTAATTAGCTCCCCAGTAAATCTCTCACCATCTACATATGCAGGGCCATTAGGCTGGAGTAAATTAATAAACTCTGAAGCAGGGTAGTACTTGTAAATACAAGTACTGTCCTGCTGCAGAGTTGTTTTTACTCTACAGCAGCACACATGCAGGCGCTGCCCTGGCTAGCTGGAGCCTGTGGGTGCTTAAGTTCAGGGGCTGCCTGCTGGCTAGCCCCCATACAAGAGCACCATTGTGCCCCAACCAGCCCCTCCACAGCATATTGAGCTGGTTCAGAGCTGTCCCAAGTTGGCAGACTGACCTCCTGGACACCCTGCCAGCCAGGGCTGCTCTGCCTTAGCTCAATGTGATGCGGTCCTAGACGCATGTATAAATGCGGCACCCAGGAGCAATAAACTCTTGCAGGATAAGCACTGGAGTTACACATTACTATGAATGTGTAGATGCACCCAAAGGCTCCTACATTGCTTTCCAGTTCAGGGAGGAGCCTATGCAGAGCATTGCATGTTTGATGGCAACACTGCTACATATAGTATGTTTGCAGGCATATCTGCAGTATCACAAGTTTCTTGCTTTGCCCTTCAGATTTGTGCTAGAACATTTCCTGACATTTAACATCCTTAAAATGTTCTCTATCAAAAGGTTGAACCCTGCTGTGTAGTTTCTGTAGAATTCTATGTAATGCCAAAGGTAATGGTGAAGTGGAAACCTCTCCCAAAACAAGCTGCTCCCCTTTTCCCTTGCATAAATATCTTGGAACCTCAAGGTGATGCAGAGACAGGTGATCTGGAAGGCAACAGTAAGCTGCTACTTTATATTGTGCACTGAAGTGCCATTCATCCAAGATAAGTAAATATAGCAATACTTAGAATCACCCATAACAATAGCAAATGCACACTGTAGCATAAAAATGTATATATAACTATACCTGTGGGATAGCAAACACTAAAGATTAAGAACTGTGTGATGCAAACAATTCACTATAAAGCCCAGATTCTGAACTGCAAAAGTGGCTGAATCATTTTGAGGCTTTTTTGGTTGTTTGACTGGTCACTGGATTAAATTCATTTTACTTAAATCCTTGCATAACACTGGGCACATTTACACATTCATTAATGCGCTTCAGGTAATGTGCATTAAATCCAGTACCTTTGTTGCCCCTACACATGTGCCAGATGTCATCTCCAACAAAGTCTGTTGGAGAGTCTTAATTAGCACGCTATAGCAGCCTCCATTGCACATCTATTCAGCGTCCCCGTGCTTCAAGATGGCAGTGGGGGCATTTGAACTAAAGCTTGTCAAACGAACTGAATATACGTGACGCTGCTAGTGCTCTAATTAAAGTATCCCCCCCCCACCACCACCTCAGAGTACATGTATAGATGGTATAGATGCCCTCTATTATGCGGTTCTAGGAAAATGTGCATTAGCTAAAGAGCTTGGGGCATTTATACGTATACATTTGTCTACTCTGATGCGCCAGAGATCTGGCACGTCCGTGCAGACTCAACTAATTGAGTCTGTTCCACACGCAAGTTGACGCGCCTGGCGTTGTGTCACATCCATTTGTATAAATGGTGAAATGTGTCAGCACTGAGAAAATGGCAGCAGTGCGCTTTTGAACTAAAACATCTTCTATGTGTTTTAGTTCAAAAGAGCACCACCACCATTTTCTCAGCACTGATGTGCATTTTGCCATTTATACATATGCATGCACCGCAGCACTGGGTGCTTTTAAAAGTGCCTGGTGCTGTGGTGCAAGCATGTGTACAAATGCCCACAGCTTTTCTGTGATGCTTTAAAATATATTAAAATAGGCGAATGCACATTAAATTGCATGTACAGCCCACTGTTACTATCTAGTAAAGCCTACAGTTACTATCTTCTTGTCCTGTCATCCCAACCAGGCCACCTATTTCCGTGAAACTCCCTACTGACTCTTGTCTTCTCAGATGCATCAGGGCCTAGCCCCTTATCCTCACCTTTAAAGCCCTTCATCGTTTAGCTCTATTTTGCCTTCAAAATTTAGTTCACCAGTAATGTCAGCTTTTATCACTCATTAGTCTCCTTTTGCCACAAGCAGAAATGTAAAGTTTGGACAATTTCATTTCTCCTGTCAGTATTGTTGCAGAAATTAGCCTTTAGGAATATATTTTTAAAAAGAAAACATTGACTTCCACACACATTTATCTGTATGAAGCTAGTTGGTGTTTGGCGTTATGTGATTAATAAATAATAATGACAGCAAAGTAGATAAATTTACAGTTGTGCAGTTTTAACAGAGGAAATTAAAATTGCACTAAGGTGTGAAAAAGGAGGTATCACTAAGAAATAGAACTAGGGAAATAACTCTTTCCTTTAATGGAAAGAAAACATTGCCTTGTTTACACAATATGTGGCATAGTACCTGTAAGTTTGGACTCCTTTTGTTTAAAAATCCTGATGGAATTAAAAATAGATACAAGTACAAACATAGTAAGGATTACAGAGAATTAGTGAAGAAGATAGACATAGACCCAAGGCAATATAATAGCCATCTAAACATATTTGAGCAGTAATGCTATAAGAAGGTGAGGTATTACTTAAGACTGGTAAAGGAGTTGAATGAGGTCTAATGGGCTGCAACTAGAAGGAGTTAGATATTAGGAAATGTTATTAACAGTGAAGTTATTTTGACAATGAAATTATAAGGCAAAGGGGATGGGTTAATATATGCCAAAAGTAATTGGAAAAAATGGTGGGAAGAGCAATCCTGTGTTTTGTGCAGAGAGGTAGTCTACCTAATCAAGGAAGATTGTTTAGATCATCATTGGACTAGGCAATCAATTTTTAGTGTCTGCTCTCAGCACACACCAGAACTTACAGGTTTCATAAGACAGTCAAACAATTGTTTGCACGATCTCCTGATGAAAGCAACAACATTGCTACTAGGCACTTTTTCCATAGCGTGCATTACAATGACACTTGCTATAATAGCTACAGCTGCTTGTAAGGAGTATAGAAATAGGATATCAACACATTGCGACTAGCAGGCATTGACTGTCCTAAATCATGAAAATTCCTAAAGTATGCAGGTGCTAACTTACCACTTATGCTATAGCCACCAGAGGACTAATACACCATAGACATTAGGGCTGTGTGAAGCTTCAATCCTTGCTTTGATTTGCTGGAGATTCAGCCCGATTCGGTGGCCGAATCAACAAATTTGAATTGAATCAGGAGACCCTTTAATCTCTCTGAATTGAATCGGAACCATCTGAATTGATTCGGAGAGATTTGGAAATATTTGGCGATTCGGACATAGACATAGCTTTAAATGTTTTTTCTACACACATTGAGGTACTGGGCAGCTCATGAATGCTGAGATGCTGGGGCAGATGGAGCATTCCACAGGAGTGCAGTGGGGCAGGGGCCCCACACACTCGGCAGCAGACCTGGAAGTGGACCAGAAGCACTTCTGGTCCACTTCCGGGTCCGCCAGGGAGCGCATAGGAGGCCCCGTATCGGTGACTGGTGTCTCCTGGGTCCACAGGAGCACCTGAGGTCCCACCGCAGTCAATCGCCAAGCCAAGGGAACAGAGGGGCCCCCCAGCACACTCCCCAGCGGACCCGGAAGTGGACAGAAGTACTTCCGGTCCACATCTGGGGTCACTGCCAAGCACGCATGGGGCTCCCCTGCACTCCTGTGGGATGCTTCATCCACCCAGCATTTACGAGCAATGCCTGGTACCTTGAGGTATGTAGAAAAAATATTTAAAGCTAAGTCTATGGCCAAATAGCTGATTCTCCAAATCAGCATCGAATCTTCAGATTCAGCCGAATCGAGTCGGGGACAGTGATCCAAATCAACTAATTGAATCACTGTCCCTGATTCGGACCGAATCAAAATCCAAATCAAATACAGCCCATTTCGCACACCCCTATTAGACATGTCCTCAGACAAAACTGAGAAATGGGCCCCATCCCCGTACCTCATCTGACAACTTTCCCCAGATGTTTTGTGTTTTCTTCCAACCCACCATGACCAAGCATTCACTCTTCTATGTCCTCTCCTTTATCCCCTGTAGCATATACTGTAGCTATTCATCTGCTCCTGCAGGAAGGCGGGCTGACAGCAGTCTGTTTATTAGTGTCCTTGAGGAACAGGAGAGCTGCAGCCCTAAAATGTAAATGAAGAGGCTAGGGGCTTCTCTGTGTTCAAAAGAGAGAAATATCCTCCCGAGAGAGCTGATGGAGCTGCTTTCTCCTTGCTATAGTGAAGTGGGCTGCATTATGGCAACTTTCTTTTCTCTCCACTGTCCCAGGCTGGAGGTTAGGGCAGGAAAGGCAGCAATCCCACTAGCTCTTCATCCCTGCTCCTCCCCTCATGTTTGCAGTGTAGACATTTTGGCCAGATGACAGCGCTGTGATCTGGGCTCTGTTGTTCCCTGCTTTTCATATACTGTATTAAGCAGAACAGGTCAGAAGCCATGAGCTGCTGATAAGAGTCTCGTCTCTGAGCCCAGTCCTGATGCTTATACAGTGGCAGAGCCCCCAAGTCTTAGGAGGACGTAATTTACTAGCTATTCACGTTTTAAGCATCCTTATTTTCATTATTTACAGCTGCCTATTAACAAGTAAATGCCTGTCATCATCTGCATCATAAAACAGACTCCTTAACCAAGTGTCATTTTAGTAGGTGTTGCAGCTTATGTGACAAAGGATCACCCGGACATGTCTGGCAGCATTTTATTTTGGTTTTGCTTTCTTGCAACACAAAATGAATGTAACAAACTAGAAATTCCCACTCAGAATAAGATAATGTATTTTAGGTCCCTCCCTCTAGAGAATGTTTAGGATGGAGTTACAAACTTCTTAAACTAGCTTTAGTATGAAAATGCTGTATCTGTAATGATGATAGTGATGTTAGCAGGTGTGAGAGTAGCATTCAGTGTGTGGTTGAGATGAATTTGCTTCATTCTTTCAAATATAAGGAGAGAGTAAAATGTGTTAATTGAAGAAAAACCTGTTTCCAGCTGAAAATCTTTGCGTGCTAATAGCCTTTTTTCACATTTGGCTGACCATTACTTGGAAGTGCTTAAACAGTGACTACATTTTCCAGGGATTTTTCCTATACCGAGGTTGATTTAGTTGCTCCTTAACTGAGAAACTGTGTAAAGGGCAGGCTAAATAATTTATACATCTTTAATATTGGAGTGGTAAGGTATTCCTTAAAGGCCAACATTTTGTAACGTCCATTTCATGCCTGAACAGATTTCCCTTCACAAACCGAGAAGCTCTCATGAAACACGCAACACAATATTCCACTTAGCTTGGGTACCACTTAAAACAGCATAGACAAGCCTCTTCTCTGCTGGCATGAACATGCACATTTCCTCTCTCCTTCCTTCTTCTCTCATAAATATATTAACTGCTCAAATAATTTATCTTCAATAACATGTCACTGTGACTTGCATGCAGACAATATAGGCAGAGAGTGTGGGATCATTTCTAGTCAGATTGACCAAGCTTTCCCCGCTACAGGGTTATTACATAGCTTTCTTGTTGTTTTACTTTTCTGGCTTGTCATGAGAATGAACTTCATATAACAAGCATTTGGGCTGTTTGCCAACATTGAGAGCAAGGAAAGAAAAATAACTGTTGCGCTATTTGTGAATTTTCTCAGAAAAATTGAACTTATGGCATGCTGAAAAAAATGAAATTTGGTGCATCATTTGGATTTAGGGTGTGGACACATGATTACTACAGAATAATTTCCCCCAGATTTTACTCTATAATAAATTTAATCCATAATAAGAGTTGGACAGAGTAAAAACTCTCCAAGGTTCTCTGCCTATAGTAGGTGCTATTAGACTGCCACATTATTAGGTGATGAGGAAACTGATTGCTTTAAACCAATGGCTATTATAGGATTAAATTGACTAAGGGAGCAGACATATGACTAGTGTACAGTGATGTGTCTTACACTGATAGATAGCTGCTTCTTGCTTTTTAAGGGACAACTTCAGTCCAGGCTGGAGTGGCTTAGAGTAAAATCGTATATTGTACTGAGACCATACTAAATCTGTGGAATGCTAAGCACTGTTAAAGTTACAGTGAGTGGTGGGCAGTCACATGTTAAGGGTTAAAACCATTTCTTGCCTGCACAGCTCTGACTTGCCACTAGAGGGCTGGTGAGCAGGGCCATGGCTAGAAGCCAGGACATCTGGGCTCTGTCCCTGCTTTGGGGTGGAGTGGAAAGTGGGGAGCAGTGTGTCCTGGGATGCTGGAGGAGTGCGGATTGCTCATTTTATGTCTGTGGAACAGAGTGAAGTTGAGCTAAGTAAAGCTAAGTAGCACAGTCCAGAATTAACCCTCGCCTGAAGTGACATAACTTTGAGATGCTCAGAGGACACAGCACAAGTTAA